>NC_051326.1:37131512-37434543 GCF_015220235.1 Choloepus didactylus
ATACTCTTTCTGTGAATATTCTTGAATAGGTCTCTTGGGATGAGATAGGGTTTATAACAGAATTGTGTATTTGCAAAATTATTAGAAAATGCCAAATAAGTTGTATCAGTTTACACAACCATCATCAGTTTTAATTGTTTTATATTCCACATCCTCATCAACATTCAATATTGCAGACTTTTAAATTTTGGGGGCCAACTTGTCCATAGATGCATTCTCTGCTCTCACACTCCCAGGTCCATTGGGCCTTTTTTATTTGTACTCTGTTTCTATTTGCAGAAAAGGATTTTAGTTACTTCAATCAGTAAATTATCAAATGGAAATCAGGGATAGCCTTACCTTTTAAGGAGGGAGTAAAAACTTTAAACTTTGTGCTTATTAAAAGAGTTTTCCTTTATTATGGCAGATGTATATGTGTGACTTTTTGGGAACTAAAAGCAGCTTAGCTATAACTGAAATCACATCCTTTAGCAGGCTGCTCAACGTTTTCTATTGGCTTTTTGTTTTCAACATTTAAAAAATTGCAATGTTTTTCACATACCACAAATATCACCCTTTTAAAAGTGTATAGTTCAATCATTTTTAGTATTTTCACAAAGTTGTGCAACCATCATGATGACCAGATTTTTAGTCTTGGATAAAAAGAAACTTTAGACTTGGTTATTACCCTCAAGAAATTGAATCTTATTGAAGAGATAATAAACACATGCAGCAGTTAAGATTCCGGATCGAGACAGTCTGTGAACTTGTCAAATGTCAGAATGGGAAGGACTTTGCAATTTGTTCATCCTTCTCATTTTATACATGAAGTATAGAGAGGGCATGTGGCTCATCCAGGTTCCCACAGAGAGGTAGATAAATGGCAAAGTAAAAACTGGAGATCACAAGTGCTACATTAACAATATCTTCCTGTCCTTCTTACATGCCCTTACCGTTCCTTACAGTGGGAAAAATATTAAGAAGTTTTGGATACTGATTTTGGATAGTGCTTCAAGTGACGGTGAGGCTTTTATAGAATTGATAGGTTAAGTTAGTAATGTAAGTGTATAGTGGATGAAAGCAGATGCCTTTTAAGACCAGTTTAAATGACGTGCCGTCTGCTAGAGCAAGAACTAGAAAGAACGGATTTTGACTTTTAGTTATGATCAATGGTATTAACATATCTAAGAAGAAATGTGCCCTTTCACCCCTCAAGGAAGTGGCTGGTTGGAATCAGGCAGTTCAGATTTGGCTGTGTTCAATCAAGACTGGCTGAGGGGGTGGTTCAGACCCCCTCAGCATCACGGTTGGGTCTGTGTCTCGATGGGGCAGATGGATACATCAGTTAACAGAGCCCAAAGCCTCTAGTGAATGGACTCATGTAATTAGTGGTTTTGTTCTTATTCCCATGTGCCCCAAACAAGTTTCTGGCAAATTTTGGTTTTCTATGTAGGTGTCTGGGCTGCATATCTTCTTTACGTTCCTCCAGCTCTGCTCTTTTCCCTTCTCTCTGCTTTGTGCTCCTGTATGAATAAGACAGTGGACTGCCTTGGACTCTGACTTTCTATTGGGTTTGGCCAGTGGGGGATACTTTCAGGAAATTAAAGGGAAGGAGAAAGGTGAGGTTGGGGTATTTATTTTCTTTGTTCCCTCTCTGCAGGGTCATGGTAGTTGGGCTTTGTTGACTGAACGTCACAGCTCAGTTAGATAGCCCTCTCCATGCAGCTCTCTGCTCCAGGTTCTGAAAACCAGTTTCTATCCTCATCCATTCAAGTCTAGAATTGGTAACAAGTCCTGCAGGCACCGGAACTGAGACATTGTCTTACAGACAGGGATTCCTCTGATCCAATTAACATGAATATTTTGACTTGCTTTATCTTGCATTTTCCATTGTAAGTTAATAAATTAGCATTGGGAAAGCATAAACTCATCAGGTATGGTCAAGCATTTGGCCATCTTGGATTCATTATCCCTCCTTTGTTGTTTATCTAATTTATCCTTCAGTCTCAAGTGAGTTTGGTTAGTGTGAATCAGTGCTCCTTTGGAACCATGACACCATCAGTTTTCTGAGCCTGCAAAATTGAGGGCCAGATTCTGGTTCTTGAGAATTGCACCTAGGAAGGACCTTCTGTGAGGCTCTGCCCAAGCAGTCAGTCTCACTCTTGAGGAAACATCTCTTGGCTTCTTCCTTATGCTGAAGCATGACTCAAGCAGGTACCGTCCAGTATGGAATTATTAATAAGAAAAGTGATATTGTGCCAGTAATGCCTCTGCAGATATTGTGGAGGATAATGCCAACATCTGGAGAAGAGTGGTCTGATTCTGGGGTCTTCATTACACTTGTATATTTACCATAGTCCAGGGTCCATCTTTTGGTTTTCTGCTCCCCACAAACAAATGGATTTCCCAGGGTCAGATTCACATCAGCAGGCTCATAAGATTGACCTACAAAACAAGAATCACAACATATTAATTTATGATGAGTACTATTCCTTATGGGGATTGTAATGTTCTTATGTCAGCTGTTTGCAGCAAGACTTGTGATAGACACAGTTGGAGATACTCTTTTCTTGAAATTACACTGATGAGAGTTTGACCAGAGAATATGATCTTCCTTGATTTGTGTCTCAGTACATGCCTTCAGATAATTGAAATGCTATTAATTCTGAGGTTCATTTGGTAGATGGGGTACATTTCCATGCCTTATATTTCATCATCCTTAAAGAAGAAGGCTCCTTATTATGTCCAACCATTTGCTGGTCAAATGCTGCTATAAGAGGAAGGTAGTCTCCCAGGCTGAGCTCAGCTTCATTTCTTGCAGGTACTAGAGACATGAGGGCATATAGAGCTTTTTGGCTCAACTATGGAAATAGTTCCAGGCAGATCAATGGAGGACAGAGTAAATATGGGCATTGAGGAAATGGAATTCCTTGGAAAGTTTTTATTAACCCCCAGGAATATGCATGTGCCAGTTTGAAACTGTTGCCCTAAACCCCAGTTAGATAAAATAACCTCTTCCAGTGTAAGCAGAAGGAAGGAGGAAACGAAGGGGCAGACTCAAGTATGTATGTAGATCTGATGTTAGGTTGTTCAGGGATTTCCCATATGTTGGGATCTGGAAGGTCCTATTACCAACTAAAAGGGAGGACAGAGATGGGGAGGTGCAAGTACTGAGGATAGTGTAGGATGTTGAAATAGTTATAGATGAGTTTGGGTATAGTGCAGATTAGGAAAGCAGGAGGACTATCAGGCAGCTTTGGGCACCTCCTTGACTTGACAGTGGTGCTGATCTACTTTATTATGTGATTTTTCTCCAGGAGTGCCCAGCAGTCCAATCAAGAGCCCCATCGGATTTCAAGCTGAGTACAGAAAGAATCACCTGTAAGGAGTCTGAAAAATGAACAAATGAGAGGGCTGAGGATAGAACCTAGGAACACAGTAACTATTTTGTATTTAGGAAAAAAGCCTATAAAATGTTAGTGTTTAAAGTTAGGAATTATTTTATACACCTAAGATTTTCTTATGCAGTGATGACATTAAGTATCTCCCAAGGGATTCTCAAATTTGGGGGATTGGTAGGCTCTTCTCTTAGGACCAAAGCATCCACATCTCCTCTCTACACCCATTTCCTCTGCCTCTAGTGTCAATATTTGAACATACCACCTGTGTGAAGCCTCATGATTCAGAGATTGCCAGTGAATGTGTGTGTGAAGACAGCGTCATATCATGACATAGATATGACTGGAGACAACTTTAAGACCTCTAGGGCAAGTAGAATGTAAAAGATAACAGCTCTGGGAGTCTGGAGACCTGGATTCTAGATCCATCTCTCCCATGTCCAACTGTGTGACCTTGCAGGTCCCTTAACTTCTCTTGGTTTCAATCTCCTGGAGTCTAAAATAAAGGAATTTGGCAGGATGATCATAAAAGTCCTCTTTCACTAATATTCTCTGAATTGAATTCTCTGATTATCCTGAGCAAGTTAGATTAATCAGGCTACTGCTTAGATCTGGAGAAGGGAGCAAGAATTATGTACAAGATATGTAGGGAACATGGAAGGAGAATAAAGGTATTCTTGGTTCAAACACTGACAATCACATACCCCGCCCCCCCCCCCCCCCCATGGCTAAGGGAGGACAATAGGAGAGAAATCAAGCTGGTGTTTGATCGAATTCAAGTACTGTCCTTGGATACAGAATGACCATTACTAGTTGAAACATATACAGTCAGTTCTTTAGTAAGTTCTTCCTAATCCAGTTTGAGTCACTGATGAGTGATTTAATTTGGTAGCCTGAGATTTTTTTTTTTTTTTTTTTTTAAGTTCAAGAAAAATTTTTTATTTCTGATTTTAGCATAAAGATTACATCAATATATATTTTTGGAATAACAAACATCATAGTACTTACAAAATTTTTTCTGCTGCCTCTGCAATGTTAATGTCCAGGGCATGTGCTAGCCCTGCCTATTGTATAATGCATGGTGGTCCCTTTGGAGTGGAGAGGGTTGGACATTGTTATTCTCAATACAGATACTATCTTGCTTGACACAAAGACCTTTATAACATCAGAAGGCACCAGCAGAGATAGAAAGCACAGCCAGGACAAGCTGGAGCAGGAGAGGAGTAGCATGACAGGCATAACAGGAGGTCAGGAGTGCTAATTTATCCAGCATACTTGGAAACCTGCCTGAGTTCTCTCAGAACTACTCTGAAAGAGGAATTTGTAAGGAGTCTAGAGTTTTCTACAGAGCAAGTTAGAGAAAAGAAGGAAACAAGTTTACAATAGTAATTATGGTTCTATTCTTAATTCCAGGTTGATGTGATCTAGGTTGTATATTTATATTTATATATTATGTGTATGTGATAGGAGATACAGTATTTTGCAAAGAAATGTACCTTAGTGATTGAAAGTTTTGACACACAATAATCAGAAATCTTTGAACAATTCTTGCATTATAAAGTAGCATAGATGCACAAAAAAGAAGATGGAGACAATTGGATTTAATGTGTGAAGTGCCATAGCATGCCCTGAAAGTTCTTTTCTGTGATGTCAATTTTCTTTCATTTTGCTTTTGTTCTTATTGTTCAGGAAAGCCAACAATATTCCTGTTTATTGTTAATTACAATTTTTTTTTAATCTTCATTTTATTGAGATATATTCACATACCACGCAGTCATACAAAACAAATCGTACTTTCGATTGTTTACAGTACCATTACATAGTGGTACATTCATCACCCAAATCAATCCCTGACACCTTCATTAGCACACACACAAAAATAACAAGAATAATAATTAGAGTGAAAAAGAGCAATTGAAGTAAAAAAGAACACTGGGTACCTTTGTCTGTTTGTTTCCTTCCCCTATTTTTCTACTCATCCATCCATAAACTAGACAAAGTGGAGTGTGGTCCTTATGGCTTTCCCAATCCCATTGTCACCCCTCATAAGCTACATTTTTATACAACTGTCTTCGAGATTCATGGGTTCTGGGTTGTAGTTTGATAGTTTCAGGTATCCACCACCAGCTACCCCAATTCTTTAGAACCTAAAAAGGGTTGTCTAAAGTGTGCATAAGAGTGCCCACCAGAGTGACCTCTCGGCTCCTTTTGGAATCTCTCTGCCACTGAAGCTTATTTCATTTCCTTTCACATCCCCCTTTTGGTCAAGAAGATGTTCTCCGTCCCACGATGCCAGGTCTACATTCCTCCCTGGGAGTCATATTCCACGTTGCCAGGGAGATTCACTCCCCTGGGTGTCTGATCCCACGTAGGGGGGAGGGCAGTGATTTCACCTTTCAAGTTGGCTTAGCTAGAGAGACAGGGCCACATCTGAGCCACAAAGAGGCATTCAGGAGGAGGCTCTTATAGCCTGAGATATTTGAAGATAAAATTGTTTTTATCTGAGAGAAGGTAGCGTTTATTTATGGGATGAATGCAAAACAACCTTGTCACCAGCAGCCCTTCTATAGTGTGTCTTCTTTTTCTTTGCAGGAAGGAGCTAGATTTCCTTCTGACCTCTTTCTCCTTCAGGGAACTAGGATTAGAGAAGAAATGGGAAGGAGTGTGAGAGTAATGATGGTGAGGGCTTATTTCTGATTGCGAGTCTTGTCCTCTTTTTCTTTTACATTAGTTTTTGTATTGCTCAATCTTTGTTGTGGGCTGGAGGAGAAAGACAGACTTCCCATACTTCAGTGCTGTAATTGAGAGCTTTAGAAGCTCTGACTGTGGTATGTGTGAAAATGAACACTGGGTTAGGTGTCAGGAGACCTGGATTCTTGGCAAACCTATTGTATTAGCTTTCTGTGTGTCCCAAGGTAGTCTCCTCACTTCCCTTGATCGCGAATTCTTAATTTGTAAAAGGAGGAGGTTGGAGTCTATTGTTCTCTCTGAGGTGTCTCTTACCTATAATAAAATGAGTGTGTGTATATATATGTATATGTATGTGTGTGTGTGTATATATGTATATACATACATACACATTTATATGTCTATTTATGAATGGAATGCCTGCTTTCCACTCATTAGAGCTTTCAGCTTTCTTTCCAAGCACACATCCCAGGGACTTAACCATTTTCCAAACCTGATTCAAAAATACTTAATTTCAAAGTGTTCAATGGCAGACTTGTCTCTGTTAGTAGAGTTTGGTATAATTTCTATAAGATACCATTGAACTAGGTGATGACAACCCTGGATAACACTGACAGGGAATGGATGTAGGGCTGAGAGGGAATACATAAGCACTAGCAAGTGTTGAGAACCTACTGTGTGCCAGGCATTTTGCTGGGTTATTTTGCACTTTGTATTTTTCTAAAAAAATGCAAAACCTTTAAGTGTAAGTAGTGATTTCACCATTTTGTTGAGGAGGAAATTGAGTTTAAGGATTTTATTGAATTTGAATTTGCTTTGTATTTTTCAGCTGGTAAGTGGTAGAGATTGAATTTGGGTATAGGTCTGTCTGATTCTAAAGTTGATATCCTAACACTGTGTCCTAGAGGGTTGTTTGCTTCTCAGTAGCTGAGAGCCATCACAGTCCTCCATTTCCTTCTTATAAAATTTAAGTGAGCTGATATGCAGTCAGAAATTCTGATTTGTCAAATTTCTCAACATTTAACAAAGTATACTCCTCCTAGATTTTATTTGCATTTTCTAATTGGTAGTTTAAGATACTTTACAGAATATATGTGTATAAAAAGGGGAGTGTGTGTTTGTGTACTTGTCTGTCAAGCCTGACACCCCAGAGCAGAATGATGAAGGATGAATGAGATGCTCCTTTATTTTTAGGTCCTATTTATGAAAGGGGGAACAATTTCCAAACATTCCAGAGGTTCTCCTTATAGATGTTTTCTCCTTTATCTGGTCCTGTTATGGATTGAATTGTGACCCCCCCCCCCCCGCCCTCAAAAGATATGTTCAAGTTCTAACCCCTGGTCTTGTGAATGTGATCTTATTTGGAAATAGTTTCTTTAAAGGTGTTATTTTTTTAATGCAATTTTATTGAGATATATTCACATACCATATAATCATCCGAAGTGTACAATTGGTGGTTCACAGTATCATCATATAGTTGTCCATTCACCCACCACAGTCAATTTTTGAACATTTTCATTACTTCAGAAAAAAAAAGAATAAAAATAAAAATAAAAAAGAACACCCAAAACACCCCATACTCCTTATCCCCCTCTATTATTTATTTATTTATTTTCTTTCTCATCTGTCCGAACACTGGATAAAGGGAGTGTCAGTCGCAAGGTTTTCACAATTACACAATCGCATCGTAAAAGCTATATAGTTATACAATCATCTTCCAGAATCAAGGCTACTGGATTACAGTTCACTGGTTTCAGCTATTTCCTTCTAGCTCTTCTAATACACTAAAAACTAAAAAGGGATATCTATTTAATGCATAAGAATAACCTCCAGAATGACCTTTCAACTCTATTGGAAATCTCTCCACCACTGAAACTTTAATTTGTTTCATTTCTCTTCCCCGTTTTGGTCCAGAAGGTTTTCTTAATCCCATGATGTCAGGGTGAGGCCCATCCCCAGGAGCTGTGTCCCTTGTTGCCAGGGAGATCTGCAAACCTGGGAGTCATGTCCCACGTAGGGGAGAGGGCAGTGAGTTTACCCACAAGGTTGGCTTAGAGAGAGAGGCCACATCTGAGCAACAAAAGAGATTCTCTGGGGGTGACTCTTAGGCACCATTATAAGTAGGCTTCGCCTCTCCTTTTCAGTAACAAGCTTCATAAGGGCAAGCCCCAAGAATGAGGGGTTGGCCTATTAAATTGGTAGTCCCTAATGCTTGGGAGAGTATCAGGAATTCCCCAGGTGGGGAAATTTAATGTTTCCACATTTTCCCCCAGTCCCTCAAAAGGGTTTTGCAAATACTTTTTAATTTACTGCCCAAATTACTCTAGGAAGTATTGGGGCATCATGCTAATCTGTATAAACCAACAAGATCTCATCCCTATTCAAGGTTCCATGTAATTATGGTGTTTGAGTAAACTGAACATACAAGTTAAATTATATAGTGTGCTACAGAAAATATAAATTTTGCACCAAATAAACATCTCTTCCTCTGGTCTCCACTGAAGTTGAAATTTTAAAACACAGTCAGTATCACCCTTTACCCTTTAAAGAGGTTCTTACTTAAGGTAAGGACAAACTGGATTAGGGTGGGCTCTACTCCAGTATGTCTGGCATCCTTATAACAAAAGGATATTTGGACAAAGAGAGTGAATATGGCCATGGGACAGAGGGAGAGATCGAGTTATGCCACAAGCCAAAGAATGCCATGGGTTGCCAGCAAGCCATGAAGCCAGAACCCTGCAGACTCCAGAGGGAGCCTGGCCCTGCTCACACCTTGACTGGGGCTCCAGAACTGTGAGACAATAATTTCTGCTGTTTTAAGCCTTCCAGGCACATTACATACAGGAGATCAACAATAAGAGTGATTACTGAACTTCTCATCATAATATAAATGAAAGAAAGAAGATATTTGAAAACCATCATTAAAGTGATAAAATATATGTATTTAAAAGAACTCTTTCCTATATGCAGGAAATCTAGCCTTCAAAAACAAAAGCAGAATAAGGATATTTTCAAATAAATGAAATCTGAGAAAATCTGTACTAGAAATTCTAAAGGAAGTTCTTACAGCTTAAAGTAGATTTGAATCCATAGGAAGGAATAAAGAACTACAGAAATGGCAAAAATGTAGGTAAATTAAAATTTTTTCTTTTTTCTTAATGTAATGAGAATAGGTAATTTTTGAAATAAAAATAATGATACATTTTGGGGTTTATGACATACACAGAAATAAAAAGTAGGGCAAGTATAGCATAAGTGATAGGAGGGGATATGAAATAATATTATAAAGGTTTTACATTTTACATGGAGTGGCATAATATTAAGTCAAGGGAGACTCTGATAGTTTGAAGATACATATGGTAACCCATAAAGTTATCAGACAAAATAAACTGTAAGGCAAGATTATTATCAGAGATAAAGAGAAACACTTCATAATGAATAAAGAATAAATTCATAAAAAAGACATTACAATGCCAAATATAAATGTATATTATAACAAAGTCCTAAATTATAGATGGAGATTTTAACATTCTCCTTTCAGTTATTAAAAGAATAGGTAGACACAAAATCAGTAAGGGTATAGAAAAATTGAACAAAGCTGATGACCAACACTACTGAATTGACATTTGTAAAACTTTTCACTCAGCATTTACAGAATACACATTCTTTACAAGTGCACATGAAATATGTTCCAAGGTAGACAGTATGCTGGGACTTAAATCAAGTCTCAGTAAACTTGAAAGGTTTTAAATAATACAGAGTATGTTCATGGACCACAATGACATTAAATTAAAAATCATTAAAAATGTTACCTTAAAAAAAATCCCTAAATAGTTGGAAATGAACAAATACGCTTCTAAATAACCCATGGGTGAAAGAAAAAGTCACAAGGAGAATGTTTTAAACTAAATAATAATGAAAACAATAATGAAAGCACATTATATTAAAATGTCTGGGATGCAGCTACAGCAGTGTACAGAGGGAAATTTATAGCTTTCAGAGATTATAATTAAAAGGAGGAAAGGTGTAAAATCAATGACATTAGTGTCCATTCCTGGACACTAGAAAAAGAAAAGCAAATTATAGAAAGTAGGAAATTATAAATGTAATGGAAATCAATGAGAAAGAAAACAGAAACAATATAAATCATCCAAGTTAGAAGTTGATTCTTTGAAAACATTAGTCAATTTGATAAACCTCAATAAGACTGATCAGAAAGAAGAGAGAGATATTGAAAATTACTAATATCAGGAATGAAAAAGGGGCACCATTAATGACCCTACATAAAGTCAAAGGATAATATAAGAATGTTATGCCAATAATATCAACAACTTAGACAAATTCTTTGAAAAACACAGTTTATCAAAATGAACACAAGAAGATATAAACCTATATCACATAAGAAACTATATTTGTAACTAACCCTTCTCTTCCCCATACCAGGTTCAGATTACTTCACTAAGGAATTCTTTCAGATACTTAAGGAGGAAATAATACCAACATTACACATTTTTTTTTTTCAGAAAATAGAAGAGGAAGGAATACTTTCCAACCAATTTTATGAGGCCAGCATAATTGTGACACAAACCTGAAAAGACAATGCAAGCAGAGAAAATCTACAGCAATTATCTCTTATGAACATGGTTAAAAAAATCTATTACAAAGTATTTGCAGATCATTCAGGAAAATATAAAACTGATAATACATCATGATCACATGGAATGTATTCTAGAATTTCAAGATTTCTTTAACAATAAAGAAACCAATCAGTGTCATTCAGCACATAAATAGAATAAGAATAAAATAGCATTGGATCATTTTAGTAGATCTAGAAAAAACATTTGGTATTTGACGTAATTTAACACTCACTCAAGATAAAAACTCTCAGAAAAGAAAACTAGAAGGAAACTTTTTCATCCTGACAAAAGCATTTAGCTAATCTCATATTTTATATTAAAATACCAAATGTTTTCCCCGAGAGAAGAAAGAAGGCAAGGATGTTTACTGTCACCATTTCTATTCCTCCTTATTCTGGAGATCTTAGTGCAATAAAACAAAAAAATCATAAAACTTGGAAAGGAGGAAATAAAACTGTCTTTATTAATAGACAACATGATTTGTACATAGAAAACTCAAAAGATCTTAAAGAAAATCCTAAAAAACTTTTGCAACTGTTAAGTGAATTAGCAAGGTTGTAAGATACATGGTCAGTATACAAATATTGATCGTATTTTTGTATGCTAACATTGAATAATTTGAAAGTAAAAATAAAAATCAATATCATTCATAATAATATTAAAACCATGAAATAGGAATAAATTAAAAAAAATATGAAAGTCTTCCACACAGAAGACTACAAAATATTACTAAGAGAAATTAAAGAAAACCCAGATAAATTGAGATGTATACCACATTCATATAGTGGAAGAGTGATATTAATAAGTTATCAGTCCTTCCCCAAATGATCTATAGTTTTTATAATTTTATTCAAAATCCCAGTGGGGCTTTTTTTTTTATATATAGAAATTGACAGGGTAATGTAAATTTAAATGGAATTGCAAATGACTTGGGATAGTAAAAACAATTTTGAAAATGAAAGACAAAACTCTAAGACTCATACCTTATTTCAAGACTTATTATAAAGATACAATAATCAAGGTAGTATGATATTGACATAAGGATAGAGAAGTAGATAAGTGGAAAGGAACTGATGATCGCCTTTCAGCAATAAAAAGCAATGACCATGAATGAATCTCACAGAAATTATTTTGAGCAAAAGAAGCCAGGCTCAAAAGAATACATACTTTATGATTCCATTTTTATGAAGTCCAATAAAAGGCAAAATAAATCTTTAGTGATAGGAGTCAGAAAGTGAGTGCCTCTGTGCGGGATGGTTGACTGGGATGAGGCAAGGGGAACCTTCTGGGTTGGCGGTTATATTCTATATCTTGATTAGGATGTGGATTACAGACATAAATGCTTTTGTTAAACCCATTGAATGATATACTTAAAACCTTTATAAACTGTATATAAATTAATAAAAACAAAACAAAATGCATACATGCTATAACAGAGGTGTATGTACTGTGCTCTGGGAGCAGAAATGAGCTGAGGATGGTAAATGGTGAGGAAGGAAGTTATTCTGGAGTTCAGTTTTAAAGGAAGAGAAGTTTTCCACTTGGACAAGAAAGTTGCTACAGGGAATAACATATCTGGCTACA
The DNA here is from genome assembly GCF_015220235.1 of Choloepus didactylus. Taxonomy (NCBI): domain Eukaryota; kingdom Metazoa; phylum Chordata; class Mammalia; order Pilosa; family Megalonychidae; genus Choloepus; species Choloepus didactylus. Next base: position 37,143,799 of record NC_051326.1, read on the forward strand.
ATCTGGAGAATTACTAGTAGGCTGATAAGCATGGAGCAAGGGGTGCATGTGGAGAGAGGCAGCAGATAAAGCTGAAGAGGTGTTAGAACCAGACCGCTAAGGGTATTTTAATGCTGAGGTCAGGAGTTTGAATTTTATTCTGTAGGAAATGGAGATACATTGAAGGCTTTTAAATTGGAGAAGTCAAGTCTGCATTCACTATAATTTAAAATATGGGTCTAGGATGTGCTGAAAATCAGAGCCAGGGAGATTGACCTATTACAAGGCTGTTGTTCAAGTGGAAAGTAAGGTAGAGGCATTGGCAATATAATGAAGGGAAGGGGAAAATTTCAAGAGCCATGAAGGAATAAAATGAAAAATACTTGATATTTGATCATATGTGGTAAGTTAGGTAGAGGAAGGTATTTAGGATAATTTCCACATTACTGCTTTTAAGTTTTTGGGTTAACAGTGTAAAGTTCACTGGGAACATGAAAGGTTTTGGGAAAAGGATGTGAGGAGAAGAAAATTAGTATTGTTTTGGATAGGTTGAGTTTGGGTTTCAATAGAATGTCCAGGTGGAGTAGCCAGTAGACATTTGAGAAGCATAAAAAAGAAACTGAAAATGATTTGTGAATTTAGAATCAATAGCTAAACAGCAGCCAAACCAGAAAAATGGATGAGTTCAACAAGAGAGATTAAAAACAGTGAGAATAAAAGAGTATTTAGGAACACATCTTTCGACAATATTTACAAAGAGGCCAAGGGATGGCAGAGTGGTGAAAAAGACTCTGAAGATGCTGCCTGAAAGGTAGGAGATTCAGGATGAGTGTGTTATCATGCAGACCAAGCACATAGTTTTAAGAAGCAAATAATGGGAGAGAATTCTAGGACAGGTCACTTCAGATAGAGACTGAAAATGTCCATTGTTTTTGGCAACTAGGTACTTATTAGAGGCCTCAAAGAAGAGAAATTTACCAGTCTGAGGGTTGATGAGTGAGTGGGATGGTAGAAACGTGGGGCCATGAGTATAGAAAATTTTCATGAAGCTTGCATGATGGTATGGTGAGAGGAGAGGTATCTAGCAGCTCTACAAGAAGAAATCAGAGTTTTTTTTTTTCTGTTTTGATGGGAGAGTTTTGAAAAATATACTTAGATGTTGATCTAAGTTTAAGAAAAGAGAGTTTGAAGATATAAAATAAGGTGGAAATGGAGAATTCTGAGAAAAAGACATGTCAGTGGTGGCATATTTTAAAAATTTCCTTGAATGTCCAAATAAAAACCAATAGAACTACTAGATATCAAAGATGTTGACAAAGGGGGAAGAGAGAGTATGAGGGGTTGGGCAACATCTTAGCAAAACTTAGTGACAATTTATGCTCACACCCCCCAAAGTCAAGCAGGTAGAATCAAAATACTGATAATCACAAACCTGTATGGTCCCAGCCTCTGTATGATAGGAAACAGAGGGAAGCAGTAGGATATCTGACAGATCTGAGACCAGGAGAAACCCCAAAAAGTCAACAGGTATATACTGGAGAGCATGGTGGGCTATACTGAAAATAGCAGTAAAAATGGGAAGGTTTTTACCTAATTCAGTAGCAGGTAAGTGCTAGGACCCTGTGGTGAGCTCAGAAGGGGCTGCAACAGTCTAGCTCCTTTGACCTTTGTAAAGTGCCCAGCCAGGGCTCCTTACTGAGGAGAAACTGTGGAAGTGGAATCAAAATTTTATAGGATATATACACGGAGATGAAAGATAAAGAAAGGTCCAAATAAAAGTGGGAGAAGGAAACAGATCAGGGAATCTCGGTAATCAGAAGACCATATTTTTGTTCCAGAAGATAGCAAAAGAGGAAGTGCTATGAAGTTAGAAAAGCTGTTCAGAAGGTTGTGTGCTTTCTAAATGTTCAGGAAAACTAATTTGGCAATAAAAAAGATTGAGGTCAAATTCCACACATAGTTTTATAAGAAAAAAGAGAAGAGAGTAAGAAGCAAGTAATATCCATTATGCCAGAGATATTGACCATCAGACACAGCACATTAAAATGTACTATGTCAAAACAAGATAAAGGACATTAAGACAATGAGACATGGAAGAACAAAATAAATCAGTATTGAAAAACAGCAATAAAGTGACAGAATTCAAGAAAGAATTAGGGAATAAAAAACTTTCATTTTAGAAAGTACTCTAAAATAGGACAGAAGAGCAAATAAATAGAACATAATCCATTATGAGAAATTGAAGGTGAAGAGGAGAAAAAATTTTAAATCAATAGAAATGAAGAAATAGATATAATGGATTAGAGAGAAAGGGACAAATGTTGAAGACAGAGAGTAAAGCCCAACATACACATGTTTCCTAAGGAAAAAACCAAAGCCAAGTTAGAAAAAAATACTAAAATCTATAATTTGAGTAAACTTTCCAGGTGTAAAAAGATTTGAAATTGCGTATTGAAAGAGTGCATTGCATACCTATAAAAATGGACTCAGAATGACCAACAGTAAGAGGTGATGAACTTTAAATAAGAAGAAAAAATCCTTTGGATGTATAGGCAGAAAAAGAGCATGTGACAGATAAGAGAAAGAGAAGCAAATTATCAGATTTTTCAACAACAGTGCTTTATGCTAGAATAAAATGGAGTAATTAAGATACTCAAGAACAGAAATTGTGAGCCAAGGATTTACATCCAACAAAACTGACATTTATCTAAATACAAGAACTCTGTAAGTGTTTCCTGAGGAATCTCCTACAGTTCAAACATCAGACAACCAAAATACATAGAGAGATATTGACCTCAGTGGTGACTGCAGGGCTTAGACTCAATGAGGGAAAAAAAAACAGAGAGATTGTAGTGTATACCAAGTATATGCCGTACCTATGTGGGTAAGGTACAACTACTAAAAAAACTGAGAGAGAATGGGGAGAAGGCATCCTAAAAGTTTCTTTTTTTTTTTTTTTTAACTCTTTTCAGTTATCATATTGGTGGTGGTGATAGTGTTATTTTAAGACTATTGTATATAATGTGGAATAAAACAAATTATTAATTATGGGACGTTAGAATTCCACCATCCCCTGGGTACTTGTGATTCAGTGTTCTTGGTATAGAAGCAATGTAATAGAGAAATAGTTAAGTAAAAGTCCTAGAATCCTGACTTTGAATTGGAAGTAGTATGAACTCATGAGGAATTTTATCATTCAAAACCATATCAGTTCATAATGTTAATTCCAGTTCAAATACATATATATATAATTCCTCATTCTGCCCACCAAAATGCTTAGAAGCAATAAGCAACCCAGTAGTTATGAGCATCTTAACTTAGTGCCCAGACTGTAGTCTTGAAATACCATTTTCCACCAAAAGAAACCAGGGCTTTTTGGAGAAATAGTTAATTCCAGATTTGTGGTAGGAAATACATATGATGTACCTGGAATATTTTGTCATATTAGGTATCAAGTGAACTGTTAAAGAATACTAGGGATCAAATTTTAGAATATCATCATTTTGCAACCTTCAATGAATTAATGGATCTAGGCACTGTGCACTATTGTCTAATGACATCACGAAACGAAGCAGACCTTGTGAGCTTCCTCATGAAAAAGACAAGAAAACCTATAGTCCTGCTAAAGGGATTGAACCTGAGTCTTATTAAGCCTGTGGATCCAGCTGCCAATTTTCAGGGAATAGGAGGACAGAGGAATAAGTTAAACGGTACCATGAGTATACAATCAGGAAAATCCAGACTGTGAGCAACTCTGCATGTTAGATGTACTAGGTTCTTCAGCAGAAAAATTGTAAGGAAGGAAGAAGGGGAACACATAGATAAAAAGAAACTGAGAAGACATATATAAAAAAAGGTGACGTTATGGGGTTTTGCCCATGCTCTTTGGAAAGTGCTTTTTTTGTAAATAGACTGTGACAGTACTAGAACTGGGCAAGCTTTAATCCCATGTGTAAGTTCTTTGCTGCCATTTGTGATCCATGTGAGCTTGGGAGTGTCATTTATTCTACCTGGCCTCATGTTTCTTGCTTCTAAAATGGGGAGAGTATTGTCTGCCTGGGTTTTGTTTTTGAGATTGGAAACGATAATTGAAAACACTTTGTCAAGTATATAAGGTAGTATTACAGTACTATGCACACATTTGTTAACTGGATGTACAGAGAGGATGCTTATGCACAAATAAGGACACTTACACAGCATCTTACCAGGGCCTGGAATAGGGCTGTTCGCACAGTTTGCCACACAGTGACAGCCAGTAAGTGCACTTTAACTGTGAGACATCATGTTCAAAGTCAGATATTTTAATTCATTGGGCTGATCAGTGGAGTCCAAGATGTTCTTGTTCCTGAAAGGTTCACTAGCCATGCAGCTCCCCATCTCTCGAGAACTACATATAGAGTGACTCTCTCTTGCTCTTTACCTGCCTCTTTGCTGACTGGTTTGGCCATGAGGAGCTTGCCCTTGGTTCTTGTGGTCCTTGTCTTGCTCTCCTATGTTCCACCAGGTAAAATGGAAGCCCTTCCTTGAGGAATCATGAAGAGTGAAGGGAAAGGGGATGCCAGGTTCTACAGAAGTGAGGAAAAAGCTGGACTTGGACAAATGGAGCTGAACTGGGAGGGATGTGAGTAGAGACAGATGCTCTGGGCTGCTGCAGCTCCAGGGAACAGAGAGAAGATGCTAAGGACACATAAGGGAGATAGTTCTCTTCAGAGCAGAAACTGATTCTGGATTTTGATCTGGGGAGTCAGTGAAGTTTGAAAGGGAAAGTTGGACTAATAGTATTGGCAGAACTGGGCCAGAGCAAAAGGAAGTGGGAGGATGAAGCTTTCAGAGGAGAGGTAGGACTTGGGGGTGGGAGGGAGAGCATCCCTTTAACCACTATTAGTATTTGCCCTCCCAAGTCAGCTGTGCATGTTATTTTGCACACATGTAGAAGCCAAGGCAACTTGGACACTGAGTAGGATCCTCAAACAGAGCTGGTTGTTAGAATATATTAAATGAACACACAGCAAAGATGGAATCTTATGGAACATACAGCAATGATGGAATCTTATGGAATTCTAGCTCCTCAATTTGAGGGGTTAGAATTTATGTTCTCTGGACAGAAGCCAGCAAATTGATAATACAGAGAGGAATCCACTTAAATCATTAAAGTGGAGGTCTTCAAGATTGTTTTACTTGTGGTTTTCTGGGGTCTGCAGAGACTTCCATCACATGCTCTGAATCTTTATATTCAAAAGGTATCACTTGGGGGTCAAATATGAGATATTCAAAAGATCCAGGATGACCCTCTCAGGCACAAATGAGGACAGAGTTGAGACTGTTGCTGATGTCCTGGATGGCAGGACCTCCGGATACTTTGCACTGTGTTCCACTGGATCCCTCTGTCCCCAGAGAGGTACTCCAGGGCTAATGGGCATAAGGCAGACAAGTTTGCTTGCCAATGCCCTTGGTCATGACCGATCAATTATTTTCACACCATAAAAGCCCAATTCATGGCCCCATGGGTTAGTTGGGTAGGAGAGATTGATAAGTCTTAGCATGCAGAGTCATATAATTTGGTAAGGGGATTCAGGACCACTCTTACCCTCTTAAGCTGCCTTCCTACCACTCCTTCCCTACCCTCCAGCTTCCAGAGGCACCCAGGTCTTAAGGTTAGGAAAAATATTGGCAATAGATTCAGGTATATTTCCCAGGTATTTCAAACCATTTCACATTCATTATCTCATGGGATGCTCTCAGTTATTCTGTGATTAAGACAAGGCAGGTAATGAGGCATTTGCAAAAAGTCATACAGAATATTATTGGGAATCAGGGCTAGAACTGTGGGCTTCTAAAATCCTAGTTCAGCTGATACTTTGATACTTCAAGATAATACTTTGATAATATCTTGGTAATACTTTGAGCATCTATCTTAGACCCTGCATGACTCCTGGTATGGGGCCCTTGCAGACTTCTGGAACCAGTCTGAGTTTTAGCAAATCATTCCAAGCTGAATTTTCTGGGTTGTGTTACCTTCAGGTAGTTGATTAGTGACCCGTATAGGAGGAGACCATGGGAACTAATAGCTGTAATAAGGGAAAATAAAGGTAAGAGTAACTGGAAAAGGGGCATCTGGCCGTAAAGTGTCTAGGATATCTTTGATCCTGTCCAATTTACTGTTGCAAAGTTATAAAGGCTATCCTCCAATTTAATTTATCCATGGCAATACAACACTGCACGGTACCTTGCATTGATGTTTGTTTCTGTTGGCAGTTAGAAGTGGACCAAATATTTATATAAGAAGAGTCTTTTCTTCATGCTGGAGAACAAAAGGTACTTGCAGGAAAAAATGTGTAAAAGGTGAAGAATTTCATATTTTCTGTGATACTACATATCTGTGCTGCATCCAAAAAAAGCATTTACCTATACAGGTTGGGAAATAGTTGTGAGTACCTGAAGGCTCCTCCAGATTTCCTCGGGGAACCCAGATCCTTCTGATTTATACTATTTCATTAAAATGATATCTTTCTATTAGCGTTTCCTAGTTGACTGTGTTTCTCTTTATTTAGATGCCCTCTTGTCTCTCACGCAGAAATAATGTAAATTCCTTGTCTTTAGTATTTTTTCTTTCCATTAATTTATTTGTTCTTTCTTAAAAGTTTCCTAAGAACATTTTGAAGTATAATATACAATCAGGAAAGTGCATAAATCATGAATGAACAGCTTGATGAATTTTCCAAATTGAACCCACTCATGTAACTTGCACCTGGATCAAGAAAAGAACATCGCAACATCAGTCACTACCAGTTACTACACAATGGGTAACCACTAGCCTGATTTCCAATTACAAAAGTTCATGGTGATTGTTTTGGAACTTTAAATAAAGGGAATCATAATGTAGGTACTCTTTTGTGTCTGGCTTCTTTTACTCCACATTATTTTTGTGAAACTTACTCATTGTTTGATGTAGTAATAGTTGACTCATTCTCAATGGTATATGGTATTACATTGTAGAATACACCAAAATTTATTTGGATATTTTACTATCTAGTTTTGGGTGTTAATAAATAGTGCTGCAATAAGCATTCTTGTACATGTTTTTTAAAAATTCAGTTTTATTGAGATATATTTACATACCATACAGCCCTCCACAGTGTACAATCAGTTGTTCACAGTACCATAAATTGTGCATTTATCACCACAATCAATTTTGAACATTTTCATTACTCCAGAAAAATAAAAATAAAAGTAAAAGAGAACATCTAAAGCATCCCATCCCCCCATCCCACCCTATTTTTCATTTAATTTTTGTCCCCATTTTTCTATTCATCTCTCCATACACTGGATAAAGGGAGTGTGAGCCATAAAGTTTTCACAATCACACAGTCACACTGTGTAAGCTACTTAGTTATACAGTTGTCTTCAAGAATCAAGGCTATTGGGTTGCAGTTCAACAGTTTCAGGTATTTCCTTCTAGCTATTCCAATATACTAAAAACTAAAAAGGGATATCTATATTGCGCATAAGACTACCCTCCAGAATGACTTTTTGACTCCATTTTTGAAATCTCTTGGTCCCTGAAACTTTACTTTTTTTATTTGGAAAATATTTACTCAGTGCTTCAAGATTCTAGAAAATTCTACAAATAAGTGATAAATACATTATGTAGGGTTAGGGAAATCAGAAAAAGAACAATAGAATCAGGAAAAAATGGGTTCTTTCAGCAGTGCCTCACTTAATGAAATTGTGGAACTTTTCTAATTTCAACTTCTGGGCATGCTTTCTCCCATTTGCAAAATTAAGATAATATATATTTTATATGATTGGTGTAGTTTTTCCAAAGCTGAAACTTTTTTTTTTCCCTCCATTTTTTTGCTCATTCATCCATACATTGGATAAAGGGGAGTGTGATCCACAACATGACTTTAACAATCAGATCATCACCCCTTGTAAGTTCCATTGTTATACAGTCGTCTTCAAGATTCAAGGCTACTGGGTTGTAGTTTGATAGTTTCAGGTATTTACTACTAGCTATTCCAATTCATTAAAATCTAAAAAGAGTTATCTATATTGTGTGTAAGAGTGCCCACCAGAGTGACCTCTTGGCTCCTTTTGGAATCTCTCAGCCACTGAAACTTTATTTCATTTCATTTCACATCCCCCTTTTGGTTAACAAGATGTTCTCCATCCCATGATGTCGGGTCTAGATTCCTCCTTGATAGTCATATCCTGCATTGCCAGGGAGATTTACACTCCTGGGTGTCAGATCCCACGTAGGGGAGAAGGCAGTGGTATCATCTGCCAAGTTGGCTTAGCTAGAGAGAGAGGGCCACATCTGAGCAATAAAGAGGCATTCAGGGGGAGACTGAAACTTTATTTTGTTTCATTTCTTTCCCCTTTTTGGTCAAGAAGACTTTTTCAATTCCACGATGCTGGGACCAGGCTCATGCTTGAGAGTCATGTCTTGTGTTGCCAGGGAGATTTACACCCCTGGGAGTCATGTCCCATGTAGTGGGGAGGGCAGTGAATTTACCTGCCATGTGGGCTTGGAAAGAGAGAGGTCATATCCGAGCAAGAAAAGATGTTCAGTGGGGGAGACTCTTAGGCACAAATAAGTAGGGTTAGCCTCTCCTTTGCAGTAACAAGCTTCATAAGGGAAACCCCAAGATCGAGAGCTTGGCCTGCTAAATTGGTAGCCTCCATGCTTGCAAGAATATCAGTAATTACCCATGTGGGGAAGTTTAATATTACTGCATTTTCCCCCAGTTCCTCAGGAGGGCCCTGCAAGTATATTTTTCTTCTCTGCCCAAATTACTTTGGGATGTATTGGGATTTCACACTAACCTGTACAAACCTACCAGATCTCACTTCCTATTCTAAATTGCATGTAATTATGGTGTTTGAATAAACTGACCATACAAGTTAAATTATTTAGTGTGCTACAGAAAATATAGATACTGCACCAAATAAACGTCTGTTCCCTTGGTCTCATACAGAAGTTGAAGTTTTAAAGCACAGTAAATATTGTCCTTTACCCATTGGCCTGATTTACCTTGGTCCTAACCAGATCCGCTTCATTCGTATCTCTAATTGAAGTCTGGACTCTTTTTCAGCCTTTTAAACTGTTTCTTTATGAGGTAATACTGACATTCAAAGCCACCAAACTCTAGCTTTGAGTCTCAGGTGTCACACAGTTACCCAAAATTCCAGGGACCGACCAAGTTATACACAAAGATCTCAGCATCTCAGAATTTAGAGATAACCATTAAAACGCAGGAATAGATGTGGCTGCTGTAAGAGCTTACAACCTATGGACCTTTACAGAAAGTGTTCCTCTGATAACCTGTGCTCTAAGATTCAATTCTCAGAGTTTACATATTATAGTTAGTCCATATTAATGAGGTATTATAATGTTTGACTTTTTGTTTCTGGCCTATTCTGCTCAAAATGCTGTCCTCACTAAATTTGCATATAATTGTGCCTAAGAATCTCCTCCTGAGTACCTCTTTGTTGCTCAGATGTGGCCCTCTCTCTGTCTAACTGAGCCACCTTGGCAGGTGAACTCACTTCCCTCCACCCTACGTGGGACCTGACTCCCAGGGGTGTAAATCTCCCTGGCAACACAGAATATGATTCCCGGGGATGAATCTGGACCTGGCATCATGGGATTGAGAATATCTTCTTGACCAAAATGGGGATGCAAAATGAAATGAAATAAAGCTTCAGTGGCTGAGAGATTTCAGATGGAGTCGAGAGGTCACTCTGGTGGACATTCTTATGCACTATATAGATAACACCTCTTAGATTTTAATGTATTGGAATAGCTAGTAGTAAATACCTGAAACTATCAAACTCCAACCCAGTAGTCTGGACTCCTGTAGATGACTGTATAACAATGTAGATTACAAGGGGTGACAGTGTGATTGTGAAAACCTTGTGGATCACACTCCCTTTATCTAGTGTATGGATGGATGAGTAGAAAAATGGGGACAAAAACTAAATGAAAAATAAGGTGGGATGAGGGGTATGATTTGGGTGTTGTTTTTTACTTTCATTTTTTATTCTTATTCTGATTCTTTTTGATGTAAGGAAAATGTTCAGAAATAGATTGTGGTGATGAATGAGTGACTATATGATGGTACTGTGAACAGTTGATTGTACACCGTGGATGACTGTATGGTATGTGAATATATTTCAGTAAAACTGAATTTAATTAAAAAAATGCTTTCCTCAAGATCCATTCACCTAGTTGCATGTCTCACAACTTCATTTGTTCTCGCAGCCGCTTAATATTCTATTACGTTCATATACCACAATTCACCATTCTGTTCATCAGTCTGTGTACCCTTAGGCCACCTCCATTCATTGCAAATCATGAATACTGCTGCTGTAAACACCAGTGTACAAATGTCCATTTGTGTCCTTGCTCTCAGTTCTTCCAAGTATATAACCAATAATGAGGTTGCAGGACCTTATGGCACCCACATACTTAGCTTCTTGTGGACCGAACATGCTGTCCTCCAGATAGGCTGCACCACTCTACTTCCCCACCAACAGTGAATAGGTACATCCCTCTCTCCCTGTTTTCTCCAGCACTTGTATCACTCTGTTTATTATTTTCCCCTGCAATTTTATAGAGATATATTTACATACCATTCAATCGTCCATGGTGTACAATCGATTATTCACAGTATCATTATATAGTTGTGCATTCATCACCACAATCAGCATTTGTATGTATTCATTACCTCAAAAAAATAAAAAATAGAATAATGAAAAAGATAAAAGAAAAAATAAAAATAAAAAAATACAATAATAAAGTCAGACACCACCACCAACACCAAGAATCCCATAACCATCCCTCCCCCATATCTCCCTCTTATAGACATTTAGTTTTGGTATATTGCTTTTGTTACATTTAATGGAAGCATATTACAATGTTACTGTTAACTATAGACTCTAGTTTTCATTGATTATATTTTTTCCCCAATACAGTCCCTTTTCAACACCTTGCAAGGTTGGCATTCATTTGTTCTCCCACATGTAAAAACATTTTTGTATTTGTACATTTAGTCACCATCATTGACCACTCTAGGTTTCACTAAGTTATACAATCCTGTATTGTCTATCTTTCCTTCTGGTGTCATACATGCCCCTAGCCTTCCCCTTTCAACTTTACTCACAGACCTCTTTGTTCAGTGTACTTAATGGTATTGTGCTACTGTCACATAGTATTGTGCTATCCATTTCTGGATCTATACAGTCAATCCTGTTGAACATTCTATACTCCTTCAGCATCAAATGCCAGATCTCTACCCTCTTTCTGTCTCCTGACAACCTGTGTTCTCAGCTTTAACTCTCAAAGTTTGCTCATTAATGTTAGTTCATATTAGTGAGACCATACAGTATTTGTCCTTTTGTTTCTGGCTAACTTGGCTCAACATAACGTCCTCAAGTTTCCTCCAAGTTGTTATATATTCTGTGACTTTGTTATGTCTTACAGCTGTATAATATTCTATCTCACACACACACACACACACACACACACACACACACACACACACCTTGGTTTGTTTATCCACTCATCCATTGGTGGACCTTTGGACTGTTTCCATCTCTTGGCAATTGTGAGTAATGCTGCTATAAACATTGGTTTACAAATGACTGTTTGTGTCTTAGCTTTCAGTTCCTCTGAGAATATACCTAGTAGTGGAATTGCTGGATCATATGGCTGTTCTATACTTAGCTTCCTGAGGAACCACCACATTGCCTTCCAGAGTGGCTGCACCATTCTACATTCCCACCAACAGTGAATAAGTGTGCTTCTTTCTCCACAGCCTCTCCAGCACTTATAATTTTCTGTTTTTTTTTTTTTTTTGATGGCCATTCTAGTACATGTGAGATGATATCTCATTGTGGTTTTGATTTGCATTTCCCTACTAGTCAGTGAAGTTGAGCATCTTTTCATGTTTTTGAGCCATTTGTATTTCTTCTTCATAAAAGTGTCTGTTCATATCTTTTGCCCATTTTTAAATTGGGTTGCTTGTCTTTCTCTTGTTGAGTTGTAGGATCTCTTTATTTATTCTGGATATTAAATCCTTATCTGATATGGGATTTGCAAATATTGTCTCCTGTTGTGAGGCTGCCTTTTCACTTTTCTGACAAAGTCTGTTGATGTACAAAAGTGTTTAATTTTGAGGAGATCCCATTTATCTATTTCTTCTTTCATTGCTCACACTTTTGGTATAAGGTCTAGGAAACTACTTCCTATTACAAGATCTTAAATATATTTCCCTACATTTTCTTCTAAAAGTCTTATGGTCTTAGCACTAATGTTTAGGTCTTTGATTCATTTCAAGTTAATTTTTTATAAGGTATGAGATAGGAGTTCTCTTTCATTCTTTTTGATATGGATATCCAGTTCTCCAAACACCATTTTTGAAAAGGCTGCTCTGTCCCAGTTGTATTGGCTTGACTGCCTTATCAAAGATCAGTTGTCCATAGATGAGAGGGTCTATTTCTAAACACTCAATTTGATTCCATTGATCATTATATCTATCTTTATGCCAGTACCATGCTGTTTTGACCAGTGGAGCTTTGTAGTATGCTTTAAAGTCAGGTAGTGTGAGACTTCACACTTCATTCCTCTTTCTTAAGATATTTTTGGCTATTTGGGGCACCCTGCCCTTCCAAATAAATTTGGTTACTGGTTTTTATATTTCTGCAAAATAAGTTGTTGGCATTTTAATTAGTATTGCATTGAATATACAAATCAGTTTAGGTAGACTTGACATCTTTTTATTTTTTTATTTTTTTATATATATATATTTATTGAGATTGTTCACATACCATAAACTTTATTGAGATATACTACATACCATAATACTTGATACTTTTGGTTGCTATTGTTAAATGGGATTTTTTCTTGATTTCCTCCTTCTGTGGCTTATTACTTGTGTATAGGAACACTACTGATTTTTGTGTGTTGATCTTATACCCTGACACTTTGCTGTATTCATTTATTGGCTGTAATAACTTTGCTGTAGATTTTTCTGGATTCTCTACATATAGAATCATGTCATCTGACATCAGTGAAAATTTTACTTCCTTTCCAATTTAGATGCGTTTTTCTTCTTTTTCTAACTGCTGTAGCTAGAACTTCCAGCACAATGTTGAGTAACAGTGGTGACAATGACATCCTTGTCTTGTTTCTGATCTTAGAGGGAAACTTTCAGTCTATCCCCATTGAGTATGATGTTAGCTGTGGGTTTTTTATATATTGCCTTTATCATATTGAGAAAATTCCCTTCTATTCCTATTCTTTTGAGTGTTTTCATCAAGAAAGGATGTTAAATTTTGTCAAATGCCTTTTCTGCATTGATTGAGATGATCTTGTGATTCTTCCACTTTGATTTATTGATGTGGTGTATTACATTAATTGATTTTCTTGTGTTGAACCAGCCTTGCATACCTGGAATAAATCCCACTTGGTCATGGTGTATCATTCTTTTAATGTGCTGCTGGATTTGATTTGCGAGTATTTTGTTGAAGATTTTTGTATCTATATTAATTAAAGAGATTGATCTATAGTTTTCTTTTTTTGTATTGTCTTGTCTGACTTTGATATTAGGGTGATATTGGCTTCATAGAATGAGTTAGGTAGCTTTCCCTTTTCTTCAGTTTTTCTGAAGAGTTTGAGCAGGATTGTTACTAATTTGTTGTTGAGTACTTGGTAGAATTCACATGTAAAGCCACCTGGTCCTGGTATTTTCTTTTTTGGGGAGATTTTTGATGACTGACTTAATCTCTTTATTTGTGATTGGTTTGTTGAAGTTGTCTATTTCTTCTTAAGTCAGTGTTGGTTGTTCATGTTTTTCTAGGAAGTTGTCCATTTCATCTAAGTTGTATAGTTTATTAGCTATGGCTGCTTGTAGTATCCTCTCATTTTCTCCTTTATTTCTGTGTGGTCAGTAATTATGTCCCCTTTCCCATTTCTGATTGTATTTATTTGCATCTTCTCTCTCTCTCTTTCATTATCCTAGCTAAGGATCCATTGATTTTATTGATTTTTTCAAAGAACCAAATTCTGGTTTTGTTGATTCTATTGTTTTCCTATTCTCCATTTCATTTATTTCTGCTCTAATCTTTGGTATTTCGTTTCTTCTATTTGCTTTGGGGTTAGTTTGCTGTTCTTTCTCTACTTCCTCCAGGTGGACAGTTAAATCCTCAATTTTTGCTCTTTCTTCTCTTTTTAATATAGGTGTTTAGGGCAATAAATTTTCCTCTCAGCACTGCCTTTGCTGCATCCCATAAGTTTTGATATGTTGTGTTTCATTTTCATTTGCCTTGAGTTACTTACTAATTTCTCTTATAATTTCTTCCTTTACCCACTGGTTGTTTAAGAGTGTGTTGTTTAGCTTCCATATATTTGTGTATTTTCTGACCCTCTGCCTGTTACTGATTGCCGACTTCATTCCTTTATGTTCCAAGAAAGTGTTTTGTATGGTATCAATATTATAAAATTTGTTGAGACTTGCCTTGTGACTGTTCTGGTTTGCTAATGCTGCCATTATGCAAAATACCAGAAATGGATTGACTTTTATAAAGGGGGTTTGTTTGGTTACAAATTTACAGTGTGAAGGCCATAAAGATGTCCAATTTAAGGCATCAACATGAGTATACCTTCACTGAAGGAAGGCCAGTGGCGTCGGAAAACCTCTGTTAGCTTGCAAGGCACATGGCCAGCATCTGCTGATCCCAGGTTGTGTTTCAGCTCCTTTCTCAGCTCCTTTGCTTTATTCAAAGGAGCATTTTGTCCTCTCTTAGCTTCTCTGGAGCAAGCACTGGGCTAGCATCTCCAAAGTGCCAGCAAAAGTGTGCTTTCAGCAGTCATCTCCAGAAAGACTCTCTCAGCTGCTCTCCAAAATGTCACTCTCAGCTGCTCTGAGGTCCTTCTGTTTGTGAGTTCTTTTATAGGACCCCAGTTATTAAATCAAGACCCATCTTGAATGGGCAGGCTCCATATCCCCATGAAAATAATTCGACCTTTTCACCCACATTTGATTGAGTCACATCTCCATGGAAACACTCAAAGGATGCCAACCTAATTAACACTAATACATCTGCCCCCACAAGATTGCATTAAAGAATGTGACATTTTGGGGAACATAATACATCCAAACTGGCACAGTGATCCAACATGTGGCCTATCCCAGTGAACAATTCATGAGCACTTGAGAAAAATGTGTATCCTGATGTCGTGGGTTGTAGTGTTCTATAAATGTCTGTCAAGTCTAGTTCATTTATCATACAATTCAACATCTCTGTTTCCTTATTTATCCTCTGTCTAGATGTTCTATCTATTGATGAGAGCAGTGTATTGAAGTCTTCAACTATTATTGTAGCTCTCCTTTCCATGTTGTCAGTGTTTGCCTCACATATTTTGGAGCATTCTGGCTCAATGAATTAATATTTATGATTATTATGTCTTCTTGATGAATTGTCCCTTTTGTTAATATATACTGCCCTTCTTTGTCTCTTTTAATTGTTTTACATTTGCAGTCTAATTTATCTGATATTTATATAGCTATCTCTGCTCTTCTCTGGTTGTTGTTTGCATGAAATATCATTTTCCAACTTTCACTTTCAACTATTTTTGCCTTTGTGTCTAAATTGAGTTTCTTTTAGACAGCATATAAATGGATCCTGTTTTTTAATCCATTCTTCCAGTCTATGTCTTTTTATTGGGGAGTTTAATGCATTAACATTTAGTGTTGTTATTGTAAGGGCAGTACTTTCTTCTACCATTTTGTCTTTTAGATTTTATATGTCATATCTTATTTTTTTCCTCTCTCTCCTTTTACCCTTCCAGATAATCTTCATTTCTACACTCTTCTCTAAAACTCTCTCTCCTGTCTTTTCCTATCAGCCTATAGCACTCCCTTTAGTATTTTTTGTAGCACAGGTCTTTTATTCACAAACTCTCAGTGTCTGTCTGTCTGATTTAAACTCTCCTTAGTTTTTGAAGGACAGTTTTGCTGCATATAGTATTCTTAGTTGGCAGTTTTTCTCTTTCAGTATCTTAAATATATCTGTGCCAGTTTGAATGTATTATGTCCCCCAGAAAAAGCCATATTCTTTGATGCAATCTTGTGGGGCAGACATAATAGTGGGGATTAATTTGGAACGTTTGGATTAGGTTGTTTGCATGGAGATGCGCCCCACCCAACTGTAGATGATAACTGATGGGATATTTCCATGGAGGCATGGCCCCACCCATTCAGGGTGGGCCTTGATCAGTGGAGCCATATAAATGAGCTGACTCAAAGAGAAGGAACTCAGTGCAGCTGTGAGTGACGTTTTGAAGAGGAGTAAGGTTGCTAGAGAGGAACGTCCTGGGAGAAAGCCATTCTGAAACCAGAACTTTGGAGCAGACACCAGCCACGTGCCTTCCCAGCTAACAGAGGTCTTCCGGACGCCATTGGCCATCCTCCAGTGAAGGTACCCGATTACTGATGTGTTAACTTGGACACTTTATGGCCTTAAGACTGTAACTGTGTAGCCAAATAAACCCCCTTTTTATAAAAGCCAATCCATCTCTGGTGTTTTGCATTCTGCAGCATTAGCAAACTAGAACAATATCATACCACTGCCTTTTTGCTTCCAGGGTTTCTGTGGAGAAGTCCATACATAGTCTTATTAACTGTCCTTTGTATTTGATGGATTGCTTTTCTCTTCTGCTTTCAGAATGCTCTCTTTATCTTTGACATTGGACAATGTTATCAGTAAGTGTCTTGGAGAAGTTCTATTGGGATGTATTCTGTTTGGGGTACACTGTACTTCTTGAATTTTTAATTTTGTGTCTTTCATAAGAGTTGGGAAATTTTCAGTGATTATTTCCTCTATTCTTTCTGCCCCTTTTCTCTTCTCTCCTCCTTCTGGGACACACATAACATGTATATTTTTGCACTTCATGTTGTCATTCAGATCCCTAAGGCCCTGCTTGTATTTTTTCCATTGTTTTCCCTATCTGTTCTTTTGTGTGTATGATTTCAGGTATCTTTTCTTCTAGTTCACTGATCCTTTTGTCTGCATCTTCAGATCTGCTGTTGTATGTCTCTATTGTGTTTTTCATCTCTTCTCTTATGCCTTTCATTCCCATAAGTTCTGCTGTTTTATTTTTCAAGCCTGTGACTTTTTCATTATGGTCATCCAGTGTCTTCTTTATATCCTTCATCTCTTTTGCTACATTTTTATTCAGCTTATTCATTTGATTTAGATGATTTGTTTGAATGTCTCTAATTAGTTGTTTCAATTCCTGTATCTCAGTTGAGGTGTTAGTTTGTTCCTTTGGCTGGTTAATATTTTCATGTTTCCTGGTATGGCTCATTATTTTTAGCTGTCTAGGCATCTGATTTTCTTGATTAGTTCATTCTGGAGCTTGTTTTCAGTCTTTTATCTAGGGTTTTCTTTTTGGTGGGCTTTGTTTTCTGTCTGCTCTTTGGTGTTCAGTTCAACTTATTCTAGACCTCTAATATAACTTCTGTTTAGCTGATCAGAAATTTTCAACTCTTGTTCCTCTGGTTCTTGCCCTGCCTCTGTGTAACCTTTTTCTGAGCGGTCTCCTCAGATATGATTGACCCCAATCAGATTTTCCCAATCCAGACAGGCCCAGAGCTCAGGAGGAGGGTGTAATCTGTATGAAGTTTCCCTGTGAATGAAACCCTACAGTTTGTCAGACTTTCCTGTGAAGCCTCTAGACTCTGTGCTTTTCCTGTCCTGTTTAGCAGTTGGTGCTTGTCAGCCCACATCTCCCCACCAGTGAAAAAGGTGTGGTGCCTTTAATTCTCAGCAACCTCTGTTCCTGCCAGGGGCATGGTTGACTCAAGCTGCTTCTTTTATCCAGCCCTCTGGGGTCTGACTTCTCTGAAGAATGGCTAGCACTTGAGCTGAGCCCTGCCCCACCTTGTCTTAGGGAAGTTGTGTCCTTTAGGGAATTATCTCCCCCACTAGACTTTTTACTTTGTCTCTCAGACCTATCTTAGCTCTGCCCTTGCTTGGGTCCAGCTGCCAATTGCAAATATCTGAGGCTTAATGTAATATGCTACTTAAAATAGTTTTTTTTAACAAAAAGGCAGAAAGAAAGGAAAAAAATCCCTTTTCATGGCCTTTCACCAGACTCCAAGTTTTGTCAGTCCCAGTGTAGTCTATTTAAAGATATGCCCTTCAGGGAATTATCTCTTTCACCTAACTCTCAGACAACTTTAATTCTGTCCTTGCCTGAGGCAGTGCTGAAGCCTGAGAGTTCTGGCAGCTCTGATGGGGTATGAAAAGTAAAAGAAATTAAGAGACAGAAAGAAAAAAAAAGAATAGAAAAAAACCCTTTTCAGAGCCAGATCCCAGCTCCCCAGGTTTGCAAACAGGAGGCAGAGTTGGTACCCGTTTCTATGTGCCCCTTTTTCTTGGAGCCCAGTCCTTTTCCTGTATTCTGAACACCTCCAGCTCAAAAAGTCTCTTTTTGTTGTTGTTTTTGTTAGCACCTCTTTGTCTCTGGGGACCATATCTTCCTGATTCCGTTTGTGCCTGCTCTTGGTTTATCTGTGCTTGGAGCTTTTATTCAGCAGTCTGAATTTGTTAATTAATTTTGCAATTGGGGCCTGGTTGAGGCCCTGTCCTTGCTCCCACAGATTGTTTCTTTTTCTCTTGGGGAACCAGCTCTGACAGTCTGCCATGCCTGTGGGGGAGGAGCACCAGCCCCCTGGTGGGAAAACTTAAAATTCTTTACTGCCATCTCAGCCATTCCACCCATTCCAGTTTGGTGTATGATGCATGTCCGGTCACAGAAGTCCCCAAAACAGCTGTTCCATACAGTTCCTGGCTATTCACCAGCTGTGCTAGAGGAATAACTAAATTCCACACCTCACCATTCTGCCATCTTGCCCCACCCTCTTGTACATGTTTGTCTGATGCGTATCCATAGGCACTATGTGAATATATACATAGGAGTGGAATTGTTAGGTTATAGGCCATGCATATGTTAAATTTTAGTAGATTTTGCCAAACTATCTTCCAAATTGGTTGTACCACTTTATACTCCCACTCACAATGTCTGAGAGTTCTGGTTGCTTTACATCTTTGTTCACCGTTGGAGTTTTCTGTCCTTTTCATTTTTCATCTCTGGGGATTACATTGTTGTGGATTGACTTGTGTCCCCCAAAATATATGTTGACATCCTAATCCTTGTTACATCAGAATGTGAACTTAATTGGAAAGAAAGTAATTAGAGATGGAATTAGGCAAGTTAAAATGAGGCCATAGTGGGTAGGGTGGGCCTTTATCCAGTATGACTAGTGTCATAAGAAGGGGAGAGGAGACACAGACTAGGGAGAATGCCATGGATTGCCAGCAAACCACCAGAAGCTAGGAGAACATGTGGAACAGATTCTTCCCCTACAGACTTTGGATTTTGGACTTCTAGCCTTCAGAACTGTGAAAAAATAAATTTCGGTTGTTTCTGCAGCCCTAGAAAACTAAGGTAATTGTGATAACATTTTGTGTTTTAATTTGCATTTTACTAATGACCAGTGAAGCTGAGCACTTCCTCACATGTTTATTGGCCATTTAGACATCTTTATTTGTGATGTGCCTTTGCAAGACCCTCACCAATTTTTCTATTGGATTAAGCTTTTTGCTTAGGAGCCTACTAAGGAACACTGTCATTACTTGATATTGGAAATAATAAAGTAAAAGCCACGTTGAAAACATTAAGGTTTAAATATTGAGTATGTTGGAGTTTAGAATACACAGCTAGAGATATTTTGTACTGTTGGGTATGACCAGATCATAAAAATATTTCACCTTTTAAGTATTATCAAATTTTCTCCTCTTGAGCAAGGTAAAAACAGTCAAGTTCCTAATGAGTAAGCCCTCTTCTTTGAATAGGTCTTAGGAGGAAATAAGCCATAGAGAGAGAAGCACTGCTTCCAATACAGCAAGGAGAGGAAGGAGTGAAAGAATAGATTTGCATTGGATAGGCAAATGCCTGGGAGGGGTTGGAGGGTCTCTCTCAAGGTTTAGAGCTTTAGGCAAACACTTGCTGTTGTGATGGATGAAATATCCATCCTTTGCAGAGTATATCCTGAGAGTGAACTCTACTCTTTGGGCTCTTCCAACACAGGGGCAAAAGTGATAATGTACACAGCCAAGTCATGTTTCAGGAGAAGCAGTTAACTCCACTCCTGTCATCAGCCACATCTGTCCTGAGCATGTCCTACTCAGGATGGGAGAATAAGTAGGATAGGTAATTCCTTCTTATCTACTACAGTCAATTAACAAGGCTCTTCCTTGTCTTCTTTTTATAAGGGTCTACTCTTGTGGACTCATTTGGTCCACACTTACGTGGATAAAATAGAGTGGATTAAGTTAAGCCATCTTTAATTATTGTAGTTTAGTAGCCATCTGTGATATGTAAATTTGTTGAAGACTCTGAAGAGAATGGAATTACAGTTGTAATAGCTTATACTCCCTCATCCTGTCCACCTCAAAGCACTCAGTTATTCTGGAGAGACCTTGGGTGTATCTTATATGACCTTACTAAAAGTTCTTTCATGATTTTCTTGTTTGGATCTCTGTGGTGTTGTCTGGTAATGGAAATTTGATTGGAATGTGGTATCTTCCCTCTGTAGCTGCTTCTGGTGTTGGTGCAGCCTGTTCACATTGATGTCTTTCAGTGTTCTTCTGGGGCTAGGAGGATGCCACATCTCCTTCCATCTTTATTGAGCCAGCACTTTGCTGTCATCCAAACTGAGGTGTGCTAAAGGCCCTTGGTCTATATTTTTTCTTCCCTGGAGCATTGATTCAAAGCTATTGATGGTCACAGGCCTCACAGAGTCCCTTATTTATTTACTTATTTATTTATTTATTGATTGATTGATTTACTCACTTATTCATTCATTCATTCACTTTAGAAGTTGTAGGTATACAAAAATCATGTAGAAAATACAGAATTTGCATACATCCCTCTCATACACCCAGTTTCCCTTATTATTAATACTTTACACTAGTGTGGTATTTTTGTTACAATTTAAAAAGTATTGTTATAATTATACTATTAATATTAACTGTAGCCACAGTTTATATTAGGGTTCATTGTGTTGTACAGTCTGTAGGTTTTTTTTTCTTAAATTTTAATTCTAGTAACACATGTATAACCTAAAATTTCCCCCTTTAACCACATTCAAATATATAATTCAGTGGGTGTTAGTTACATTCACAATGTTGTGCTACCAACACCACCATTCATTACCAGAACATTCCCTACTGCCATACTGACCCCTGGTAAGCTGTATTCTAGTTTTTGATTCTATGAATTTACTTATTTTAATTATTTCATATCATTGAGATCATAGGTTGTTTGTCCTCTTGTGTCTGGCTTATTTTACTCAACATGACATCTTCAAGATTCAACCATATTGTTGCATGTATCAGAACTTCATTCTTATTTATGGCTGAATAATATTCTGTTGTATGTATACCCCACATTTTGTTTATCTGTTCAGCAATTGGTAGGCACTTGGTTGTTTCCATTTTTTGGCAATTGTGAATAATGTCACTATGAACATTAGTGTGCAGCTATCTGAGTCCTGCTTTCAATTCTTTTGGGTATATACCTAGAAGTGGGATTGCCGGGTCATATGGTAATTCTATACTTGACTTTCTGAGGAACTAACAAATGTTTTTCACAGTGGCTGTACCACTTTACATTCCCACCAACAGTGAATGAGTGTTAGTATTTCCCTACATCCTCTATAACTCTTGTAATTTTCTGTTTTTAAAATAGTACCATTCTAGTGGGTGTGAAGTAGTATCTCATTGTGGTTTTGACTTGCATTTCCCTGATGGCTAATGTTGTTGATAATCTTTTCATATGTTTTTTGGCCCTCAGTACAGTGTCTTTGGAGAAATACCTATTCAAATCTTTTGCCAGTTTTTAAAATGGGTTGTTTGTCTTTTTGTTTTTGAATTGTAGGATTACTTTATATATTCTGGATATTAAAAACCCTTATCATATATGTGACTTCCAAATATTTTCTCCCAATCTGTAGGTTGCCTTTTTACTTTAATGATGAAGTCTTTTTGATGCACAAAAGTTTTAAAATTTGATAAGACCCGTTTATCTATTTTTTTCTTTTGTCGCTTGTGCTTTTGTTGTAAAGTCCAAGAAACCATTGCTTAACACAAGGTCCTGAAGATGCTTCCCTTTATTTTCTTCTAGGGGTTTTATAATTTTGGTTCTTATATTTTAGGTATTTGATCCATTTGGAGTAAATTTTTGTCAATGGTGTGAGGTATGGGTCCACTATTATTCTTTTGCATATAAATAATCCATTTTTCCCAGCACCATTTGTTGAGGGGACTATTCTTTACCACTTGCATGGCTTTGGAACCTTTGTCAAAGATCAGTTGGCATAGATATGATGTTTAATTTATGAGCTTTTAATTCAGTTCCATTGGTGTATATGTCGGCCCTACTGCCAGTACCATGCTGTTTTGATTCCTGTAGCTTTGTAATAAATTTAAAATTAGGAAGTGAGTGTCCTCCAACTTTGTTTTACTTTTCCAAGATAGTTTTGGCTATTTGGGACCCCTTACCCTTCCATGTAAAATTGTTGATTGGCTTTTCCATTTCTGCAAATAAAGATATTGCAATTTTGATTGGATTTGCATAGAATCTATAAATTACTTTGGGTGTAATTGCCATCTTAAAAAACATTCAGTCTTGCAATCCATGAACATGGAATATCCTTCCATTTATTTAGGTCTTCTTTGACTTCTTTTAGAAGTGTTTTATAGTTTTACATGTATAAGTCATTTACGTTCTTGGTTAAATTTATTCCTAGATATTTGATTGTTTTAGTTGCTATTGTAATTGGAATCCTTTTCTTGATTTTCTCTTCAGATTGTTCATTTCTAGTGTAAAAAAACACTATGATTTCTGTGTGTTGAAGTTGCTGAATCTAGTAGCTTTCTTGTGGATTTTCCAGGATTTACTATATATAGGATCATGTAATCTGCAAATAGTGAAAGTCTTACATCTTCCTTTCCCATGTGCGTGCTTTTTATTCTTTTTCTTGTCTAATTGCTCTGATTAGAAATTCCAGGACAATGTTGAAAACGTTGATAACAGTGGGTGTCCTTATTCCTGATCTTAGGGGAAAACATTTGGTCTTTTATTATTGGATATGATGATAGCTGTGGGTTTTTCTTATGTGCCTTTAATCATATTGAAGGAGTTTCCTTATATTCCTAGTTCTCTAAGTGTTTTCATAAAGAAGGGTTACTGGATTTTGGCAAATGCCTTATCTGCATCAAATGAGATGATCATGTGTTTTTTTCCTTTATTCTATAAATGTGGTGTATTATGTTAATTAATTTTATGCTGAATCACCCTTGCATACTTGGCATAAATCCCACTTGATCATGGTGTATAATTCTTTTAATGTGCTGTTGGATTCAGTTTGCTGGCATCCTGTTGAGGATTTTTACATCTATATTCGTAAGAGATATTGGTCTGTGATTTCCTTTTTTTTTATTGTGATATTATCTGGCTTTGGTATTAGGATGACCTTGGCATCACAGAATGATTAGGGAGTGTTCCCAGCTCTACAATTTTTTGGAAGAGTTTGAGCAGGATTGATGTTAACTCTTCTTGGAATGTTTGGTAAAATTCACTAGTGAAGACATATGGGATTTTGGTGGGTGGGGGGTGTTTTTGATTTCTGGTCCAATCTCTGTACTTACTATTGGTTTGTTGTGATCTTTTGTTTCTTCTTAGCCATAGTAGGTTGTTTGTGTATTTCTAGGAATTTGTCCATTTCATCTGGGCTATCTAATTTGTTGGCATACAGTTGGTAACAGTATCCTCTTATAATCCTTTGGATTTCTGTAAGGTTGGAGTAATAGTCCTCCTTTTATCTCTGTTTTTAGTTATGTGTGTCCTCTCTCTTTTTTTTCTTTGTCAGTCTAGATGAAGGTTGTTCAACTTATTGATATTTTTACAGTACTAATTTTTGGTTTCATTTGTCACTACTCTAATCTTTGTATTTACTTCCTTCTTCTTGTATTGGGTTTAGTTTACTTTGTGTTTACTACATCCTCCAGTTATGAGGTTAGGTCTTTGATTTGAGATATTTTTTTGTTTTAATGCAAGCATATTTATTTTTTTATATTCGTTTTATTGAGATATATTCACATACCACACAGTCATACAAATCGTACATTCGATTGTTCACAGTACCATTACATAGTTGTACATTCATCACCAAAATCAATCCCTGACACCTTCATTACCACACACACAAAAATAACGAGAATAGTAATTAAAGTGAAAAAGAGCAATTAAAGTAAAAAAGAACACTGGGTGCCTTTGTCGGTTTGTGTGTTTGTTTCCTTCCCCCATTTTTCTACTCATCCATCCATAAACTAGACAAAGGGGAGTGTGGTCCTTATGGCTTTCCTGATCCCATTGTCACCCCTCATAAGCTACATTTTTATACAATCGTCTTCAAGATTCATGGGTTCTGGGTTGTAGTTTGATAGTTTCAGGTATCTACCACCAGCTACCCCAATTCATTAGAACCTAAAAAGGGTTGTCTTTATTGTGCCTAAGAGTGCCCACCAGAGTGACCTCTCGGCTCCTTTTGGAATCTCTCTGCCACTGAAGCTTATTTCATTTCCTTTCATTTCCCGCTTTTGGTCAAGAAGATGTTCTCCATCCCACGATGCCAAGTCTACATTCCTCCCCGGGGCAAGCATGTTTAGAATTATACATTTCCCTTTCAGCACTGCCTCTTTTTGCATCCCATAACTTTTGGCAAGTTGTGTTTTCATTTTCATTCACTTCAAGATATTTCCTATTTTCCTTTTTGATTTCTTCTTTAACTCATTAATTGTTTAAAAATTTGTTGTTTAATTTCCACATATTTGTGAGTTTTCCAGTTCTCCCTCTGTTATTGATTTCTAGTATCTCCATTATGGTTGGAGAAGATATATTGTATGATTTCAGTATTTAAAAATTTGTTGATACTTGTCTTGTGATCATAACATATGGTCTATCCTGGAGTATGACCCATGTTCACTGTAGAAAAAATGTGTATTTTGCTGCTTTTGGGTTGATATATATATATATATATATATATATATATATACACATTTGTATGTGTGTGTGTATGTGTGTGTGTGTGTGTGTATTAGTCTAGCTGGTTTATAGTATTGTCAAGTCTTCTATTTCCTTACTGATCTTCTGTGTAGATTTTCTGTCTACTACTGAAAGTGATGTATTAAATTTTCATATCATTAGTGTAGGACTGTCTATGTCTCCCTTCAAATCTGTCAAATTTGATTCATATATTTTGGGACTCTGCTTTAGGTGCATGTACAGTTATAATTGCTATGTCTTCTTGTTGGATTGACCCTTTTATTAGTATATAGCGGCCTCCTTTGTCCCTTGTAACAGCTTTTGTCTTAAAATCTGTTTTATCTGATATCAGTAAGCTTCCCTAGCTGTCTTGAGAATACTTTTTGCATAGTATATATTTTCCATCCTATCGCTTTCAACCTACCCATGTCTTTAAATTTAAGGTGAGTCACTTGTAAATGTTATATAGTTGTGTCATATTTTAATCCATTTTAGCAATCTCTGGTTTTTGATCAGAGTTTAATCCACTTAACCTTTAAAGTAATTACTGACAATTCAGAACTTTCTTCTGCCAGTATGAAATTTGGTCTTTGTAAACCTTATACCTTTTTCCTCCTCAATTCTTCTATTAATGTGTACTTGCATATTTATTTGATTTATTTTTATGTACCATTTTGAATCCCTTCTTCTTTCTTTCTGTATATATTTTTCATATATATTCTTTGTGGTTACTATGGGGCTTAAATTTATTATTCTAAATCTGTATCAATCACACTGACTTAACATGATTTAATACCAACTTTAATAGTATACACATACATTTTTCCTGTATGCCTCTGTCCTCCTCCACTTTTTTGTTATTCTTGTTACAAATTATATTTTTATACATTCAATGTCCAAACCATAGACTTACCTTTTTTAAATGATTAATAGATTCTTTTTTCAACACTTAAAACTTGACATCATTATCATAGGAAAATAATCATTTCTCTAATGAATAATTACACAAAAACTATCCAGGGCCTTATAGGATTTTTAGTGTGTTCTAGGTTTGATGCATATCTTAGAGACAGGACATTAGCTTGCCAGGTTCATTAGGGCATGATGATAATGAGAAACAGTATTTTATGAAACGTTCTCTGAAGTGCTTTCTCAAACAGTAATCCCCCTGTAATTAAAAAACAAAATAAAACTTATATTTATACCCAGTTTATGTCACAATACACATCCATCTCACTTGAAGTTTTATAATTTTGATGTTACTTTTGAAAAGTTGCTTAACAAATTCAAAGCTCATTTTAAGATCATGAATTTGAGTGTGTGTGCAGTAAAGTTGTAATCTCTCAACATCAATGTTTATCAGACAACAGTCAAGCAACAGATACTGTTTCAAAGACAGTATTAGTTTTGCTTCCTTGTTTCTTTCCAGCACTACTGATCATTCTAAGACTTTGTAAGCAGGTTCAGGAGTAGAGCAGGGGCGGGGGGTGGGGCACTTTTCCCTTATTGAAGAAACTGCAATTTTATTTTCTTCTGTTTCTTTTCTATTATGAAAACCAGGCTAAACAGAATTTTTTTTTTTTTTTTTTTAAATCATCATTTTATTGAGATATATTCACATACCACGCAGTCATACAAAACAAATTGTACTTTCGATTGTTTACAGTACCATTACATAGTTGTACATTCATCACCTAAATCAATCCCTGACACCTTCACTAGCACACACACAAAAATAACAAGAATAATAATTAGAGTGAAAAAGAGCAATTGAAGTAAAAAAGAACACTGGGTACCTTTGTCTGTCTGTTTCCCTCCCCTACTTTTCTACACATCCATCCATAAACTAGACAAAGTGGTGTTTGGTCCTTATGGCTTTCCCAATCCCATTGTCACCCCTCATAAGCTACATTTTTATACAACTGTCTTCGAGATTCATGGGTTCTGGGCTGTAGCCTGACAGTTCCAGGCATCCACCACCAGCTACCCCAATTCTTTAGAACCTAAAAAGGGTTGTCTAAAGTGTGCATAAGAGTGCCCACCAGAGTGACCTCTCGGCTCCTTTTGGAATCTCTCTGCCACTGAAGCTTATTTCATTTCCTTTCACATCCCCCTTTTGGTCAAGAAGATGTTCTCCGTCCCACGGTGCCAGGTCTACATTCCTCCCTGGGAGTCATATTCCACGTTGCCAGGGAGATTCACTTCCCTGGGTGTCTGATCCCACGTAGGGGGGAGGGCAGTGATTTCACCTTTCAAGTTGGCTTAGCCAGAGAGAGAGGGCCACATCTGAGCAACAAAGAGGCATTCAGGAGGAGACTCTTAGGCACAAATACAGGGAGGCCTAGCCTCTCCTTTGCAGCAACCATCTTTCCAAGGGTAAAACTTATGGTAGAGGGCTCAACCCATCAAACCACCAGTCCCCTGTGTCTAAACAGAATTTTAAAGTCTCATTTTCCGCTGGATGATTAAAGTCTTTGGTCTTTAAATTATCTTAGTCTCTTAAAATCTATTTGACATGGAGGAAAAACAAAAATCTTACTGAAGTGTGCTTTCCCCCATTCTTTCCTCTATCCTCAACATAAAGTCAAAGTAAAAATAGAGCCCCATAGAAATTTCAACATTGAATACTTTTAGACTTTTAAAGATAAGTAGGAATCAAAAAGCTTTATATAAATCAGTCATCTCTGCATATATTTGTTAGCTCAGTAGAAATCATGATCTAATGGTCTACTTGTATTCAAAAGCCCATCTTTCTAAAAGGTTTGGGACAAGGCCAGTTGTGTACCTTCCTCAGGAACAAAAATTATTTTCCTTTTTTTTTTTTAAATGTACAGCCTAAATAAAAACTTAATATTGTTTTGTTTTTTCAATAAAGGGAAAAAAATAAACCCATAATACAGTGAAATAGCACATGAAATCATGTTCCTATGTAGAGTTTGAAAATAGACCTGGAGATTATTTAAATGTAGCAAGGATACTTTTTGTATTTGGTTTAATGTTGTCACGTGTTCTCCCATGTTGTATAATCGTTCTAATAATTTTTATTGGCTGTGTATTTTATCAATTGGATATTTCCTAATCTATTTTAGACTATTATTGGACATTTCATTTGTTCTCAATTATTATTTATTACAAAAAATGCTTTTGTTTATCCAGGAACATCTTCATTTCTCCCTCATTTTTGAAGGACAGTCTTGCTGGATATAAAATTCTTTGTTGGCAATTGATTTCTTTCATCCTTTTAAATATTTTGCCCCACTGCCTTCTTGCCTCTGTGGTTTCTGATGAGAAATTGGCACTTGATCATTTTGGGACTCCCTTATACATAATATGCTTCTTTTCCTTTGCAGCTTTCAGAGCTGTCTCCCTGCCCTTGTCATTTGACAGTTTGACTGCTATGTGTGTTAGTGTGGTTCTCTTTAAATTTATCCTGTTTTGCTTGTTGGGATTCTTGAAGGTGCATGTTCATGTTTTTAGTTAAATTTGGGAAGTATTCTGCCATATTTATTTGGATATTCCTTCTTCTTTATCTCTGTCTTCTCCCTCTGGAAATCCTGTAATGTGTATATTGGTACGCTTGATGGTGTCCCACAGGTCTCTTTGGCTCTATTCACTTTTTAGAAAATTATTTTTGCTTTCTGATCCTCTGCTTGAATAATTTTAGTTGTCTTGTCTTTGAGTTCATTTGATTCTTTCTTCTACCAAGTCCAATTGCTGTTGAAACCTTCTCGGAAATTTTTCGTTTCAAATATTGTGTTCAACTCTAGTATTTCTATTTGGCTACTTAAAAATTTATGTCTCTTTATTCAGAGTCTCATATTCATTGTGTTTTCTTGATATCCTTTAGTTCTTTCTCTGTGTTTTCCTTTATCTTCTTGTGTATATTTAAATCATTTTTTAAATGTCTTCATCTGGTATATACAAAGTCTGGTCTTCATTGATGGTGTTTATATTTTTATCTTGTTCCCTTGGATAGACCATTCTTGTTTCTTTGTTTTAAAATATTTTATTGAACATTGTACATTTTAATACTTTAAAGTGTTAACTCTGAGATTTAATCCCTGTTCTGTCTTTCCTTAAATTTGTATGCAGCTATGATATGATAGACATTTCCTTGAGTACCAAGAGCTAATAAAAA
Source organism: Choloepus didactylus (assembly GCF_015220235.1). NCBI lineage: Eukaryota > Metazoa > Chordata > Mammalia > Pilosa > Megalonychidae > Choloepus > Choloepus didactylus. The sequence goes on from NC_051326.1 coordinate 37,173,093, forward strand.
TAAATAATCCAAAGGCAAAGCCAAAACAAAAACAAAAACAAAAAACAAAAACCCAAATCAAACCAAACGACAACAACTAAACAACTTTCATAGTCTTTGTGAATTGACTTTGTGGTGGCTGGTGTATTCCTTCAGAGATTAGCCCACCTATCAAAATCAGTCTGGGGCAAAGTGAAGTGCAGGGTCCTCTTTGTCTTTTCTGTGACAGCGTCTTTATCCAGGTTTGTGCTCACTTGTGGCCTTAGGAATTCCCCCATTTACAGGAATTCAGTCCCTCTACTTAGTACAAAACAGGTCTCTTCCTCTCCAGGATGCTCTATGAAAGGGTCCCCCTTTTTTTTTTGTTTGTTTGTTTGTTTTTGTTTGCTTGTTTGTTTTCCCTGCAATTTTATTGAGGTATAGTCATATACCATGCAATCATCCAAAGTGTACAGTCATTCACAGTATCATCATATAGTTGTGCATTCATCACCCCAATCAGTTTTTGAACCTTTTCATTACTCCAAAAAAGTAATGAAAATAAAAAGAGGAATGCAAATAAAAATAAAAGTAAAAAAGAACACCTCAAACATACTATACCCCATCCCCCATCCCCCCTATTATTCATTTACTTTTTGTCTTCCATTTTTCTACTCATCTGTCCATACACTGGATAAAGGGAGTGTGAGCTACAAGGTTTTCACGATCACATGGTCACACCATATAAGCTATATAGTTATATGATCATCTTCAAGAATCAAGGCTACTGGATTGAAGTTCAACAGTTTCAGGTATTTCCTTCTATCTGTTCTAAAACACTAAAAACTAAAAAGGGATATCTATACATGCATAAGAATAATTTCCAGAATGACCTCTCAAGTCTATTTAAAATATCTCAGCCACTGAAACTTTATTTTGTTTCATTTCTTTTCCCCCTTTTGGTCAAGAAGGCATTCTCGATCCCACAATGCCAGGTCCAGGTTCATCTCCTGGAGTCATGTGCCACGTTGCCAGAGAGGTTTACACCCCTAGGAGTTATGTCTCACATGGGGGAGGGCAGTGAGTTTACCTGCAGAGTTGGCTTTAAGAGAGAGGCCACATCTGAGCAACAAAGAGATTCTCTGGGGGAGACTATTAGACACAATTATAAGTAGGTGTAGCCTCTCCTTTGCAGTAACAAGCTTCATAAGGGCAAGCCCCAAGATTGAGGGCTTGGCCTACTAAATTGGTCCTCAATGCTTGCAAGAATATAAGGAATTCCCCAGGTGGGTTGTTCTAGTTTGCTAATGCTGCTGGAATGCAAAACACCAGAAGTGGATTGGCTTTTATAAAAGGAGGTTTATTTGGTTACGCAGTTACAGTCCTAAGGCCATAAATTGTCCAAGGTAATGCATCGACAATCGGGCACCTTCAGTGGAGGATGGCCAGTGGTGTCCGGAAAACCTCTGTTAGCTGGGAAGGCACGTGGCTGGTGTCTGCTCCAGAGTTCTGGTTTCAAAATGGCTTTCCCCAGGATGTTCCTTTCTAGGTTGCAGCTTCTCTCCAAAATGTCACCCTCAGTTGCTCTTGGGGCGTTTTTCCTCTCTTAGATTCTCCGGAGCAAAAGTCTGCTTTCAAAAGCCGTCTCCAAAATGTCTCTGTAAACTGCAGTTCCTCTCTCAGCTCCTGTGCATTCTTCAGAGTGTCCCTCTTGGCTGTAGCAAGCCTGTTCCTTCTGTCTGAGCTTATATAATGCCCCAGTGAACTAATTCAGACGCACTCTGAATGGGTGGGGTCACACCTCCATGGAAATTATCCAGTCAAGGTCTTGCCTACAATTGATTGAGTCACACCTCCATGGAAACACTTAATCAATAGAATTACAATCTAATCAACATTAATAGGTCTGCCCACATGAGATTGCATCAAAGATAATGGCATTTTGGGGGACATAATACATCCAAACCAGTACATGGGTAAATTTAATATTTCCACATTATTCCCCAGTCTCTCAAGGGGGCTTTTCAAATACCTTTTTATCCTTTCCCAGATTACTCTGGGATATATTGGGGCTTCACAAATGAACCAGATCTCACTCCCCATTCAAGGTTCCATGTAATTATGGTGTTTGAATAAACTGACCATACAAGTTAAATTAAATAGAGTGCTAAAGAAAATATAGATTTTCCATCAATGGGTCCCTTTTGAAAGCAGCATTTACTGCTTCTTTCTTCAATCCTGTTCTGCACAGGTCTCAGGCACAAGTTCATGCAGTCTGGAAGGGGAAAATAGACCATTCCATTGACTACCCACTCCTCTCCCTCCAGAAATCTTTCAGAAATTTTTCTTCTGTTCCCTGTTTGCACATACAGCTGATCTTATGACAAATTTAAGGCCACTGTCAGCCTTCCAACCTCAGAGAAAGTATTTCAATGGATATAAAAAATGTAGGCTCATGCTGAAATTTCTCCCACCTCACATAATGCCACAGTACACATTTTCACTATTAAGCAAATCAGCACAGCTTGAAATGCCAATCAGAAATCATAAAATTCTACAGGCCAGTATTCTGATTTTATAGGGTTCTAATCTAATTAGGCAAGTCTTATTCATGTAAGATTTCTGTTCCCTTCATAATTTTTGGCAACTTCATTATCCTCATCTATGATCCCTCCAAACCTCTCTATAACCTTGGTCTTTCAGTGCTTTGACTTCTCTCTTTCAGCCGTTTTACCCACTGTAGAGTCCATGGTCAATCTCTGTAATCACTCCCCTGATTTTACTCAACTTCCTTATCTCTCTATCCCTTTTTGTACTTACTTGGAAAGACCCCATCCCTGGTGTAGACTGTGCCTTTTACATGCCTACATATACCTGAACATCAAAACATGGTTGGAAGAAGACAGTAAGCTTCTGGATCACTTCAAATTTATGGCCACAATCTCAAGTGGCCACAGAGCACTACAAATGAAATCCAGCCATATTTCCCTAGTAAACTTTTTAGACTTGATCATATCTTTGCTTCTTTTCTTGATCCTTACCTTCTTGTCACTTGTTTTGGCTGCTCAGCATTAGAATCCCTTTCTATGAGTCATGATAGGACAAATGCTGCCCCCTTCTGTGAAGGGGTTGAAAAATGCCAGCAACACTCCTGTGTGTGAATCTGTGCACAGCGTTTGAATCTGTGCTCAGTTTTGACTTAGGAACTTTGGCAGAAGAGGGAAGGAGAGGGGATCTCTTTCTCCATCTACCGGTTGTGGTGACTGCCAGATAGAATTCCTGGCACATAAATGATTGTGCTACAAACTGAAGGATCTAGTGCTCAAGGGAGCATGGTAGCTGCATCTTCATCAGACCTGTGCTGCCATGTGCCTTTGATTGTTACTGGAAATCTGAAGTTTGTCTGTCAGACCTCCAGTGGTCCTGTGATCTATCTAATATCCTTTTAGAAAATTCCTTTTCTGATTTAGTAGAGTGAACTTCTGTTGCTTACCCTGAATTATAAGACTTGACTTTACCCACCAGCTTATATATGAACACAGTTGAAGAACACTCATATTCCCTCCTGATACATTGTATGAACTGTCTGCTCCTGTAAATGGCCAGTCCCTCCGCTAGTGCAATGGACGATATCCTTTCTTAGCTACTGAAAATCTATATACTTGCAATTAAACCTCTGTCTCTGATCATCACGTCTTCTCTCTCTCCTTGATGATTCCATCAGCATAATACATCCTGTATTCATCCCATCTTAAGACACCCTTCTCATGTCCTTATACTTCCCTCCAACTCCTACTCCATTTCCCAACATAAAACCCTTCCCAAATGTTATCGGTATTTGCTGTGTTGAGCCTCTCATCTTCAGTTGACTGTTTTTAGTATGAGAATTAAAAAAAACACTAAAATGCATATATTCAGTTTAAAGAATAATAATAAAACAAACTCCTAGAACTGTGCAGCTTAAAAAACAGAATTTATCTCAGAAACTCTCATATAGTTCTTCTAGACTTTGGCCTTCATCTTCCTTCCCCTCTCCTCTAAAGAAAACCACTTTATTGAATTTTATATTAATTATTCACATGCTTTTCCTTATATTTTGTCATCTATTTATGGATCTCTAATAGTATATAGTTTGGTTTGTTTTAAACTTTATATAAATGGCATCATACTGTGTATATTCTGTGCGTTGCTTCTTTTGCTCAGCTTTATGTATTTGAGATTCATCTGTATTTATGTGTGTGGTTGTGTTTGTTTGTTTTGTTCTCTTTGTTTTGTTTCTTTGATTTATGGCATTCCATTGTATTGATTTGGACCTGAATTTGTTTATCCATTCTACTCTTGATTGATATTTGTGTTGGATTGTCTCCTGCTTTAATAAAAAATCATTCCTAACAATTATTCTATAAATTTATATATATTTTGTATTTTATTATTAATATTGTTTAGTATTTTTTAATTTTAAAATATTTTAGTATCTTTTTAGTACAAACATACACATGCATCTCCTAATACATATGTGAAAGAATATTTTGGTGGTATATTCCTAGGAGTGCTATTACTGAGTCGTTGAGTATGGAATGTTCAACTTGACTGAACAATATTAAATGAATAATGACAAATTCTTTTCTACCATTAACATTTTATGGTATTTGCTTAAACAAATGTCCATCAATCTCTATACCTATTACTCCATCTGAAGTTTTGATGCATTTCAAAGTAAATTACTGATGTTAGTACACACACTTGCCGCAAATACTTCTGAATGATATCACTAACTAGCGCTTAATATTTGTTAACAATTATTTTTCGTTTTGAAATAAAATTTTACATACCATAGAAGTGCCTAAAACTTAAGTGTACCACTGGGAGAGTTTTGTTAAGTGCATTTTATGTTTTGCATGCTATTGTAAATAGAATTGTCTTTTTAATTTCATTTTTGATTTTTTTCACTGCTAGTATATAAAAATAAAATAGATTTTTTATATTGACCTTGTATCCTGTGATTTTACTTAACTCATTTATTGACTCTAATTATTGTGAATTATATTTTGTAAGATTTTCTATGTAAGCAATCATGCCATCTGCAAATAAAGATAATTTTATTTCTTTTTCCAAATTTTATGCTCCTCCTCATTTTCATTAAGGTGTAATAATCATAGAGTAAAAACATTCTCTTTTAGTGTAAAAACATCTTCAAGCTCTGACAAAGAAATATAATCATGTAACTATAACTGTAATCAAGATATAGAAATGTTCCATCATCCAAAAAAATTTGCAACTCTTTGTAGTCTACCTTTCCCATCACCCCCAGCTCCTGGCATTACTGATCTGTTTTCTGTTCCTGTAGTTTTGGCATTTTCAAAATGTCATATAAATGGAATCGTACAGCTTGAAGACTTTTTTTTTTAAATGCAATTTTATTCAGATATATTCACACACCATATTATCCATTCAAATTATACAATCTGTGGCTCACAGTATCATATAGTTGTGCATTCATCACCAGTCAATTTTAGAACATTTTCATTACTCAAAAAAAAAAAAAAAAAAAGAACTCCCAAAATATCCCATTTCCCTTATCCCTCATTTTTATTTATTTATTTTCTTTACTTTATTACTCATCTGCCCATACGCTGGATAAAAGGAGTTGTCAGTCACAACGTTTTCACGATCACATGGTCACATGACAAAAGCTATATAGTTATACAGTCATCATCAAAAATCAAGTCTGCTGGATTACAGTTCAACAGTTTCAGGTATTTACTTCTAGCTATTCTAACATACTAGAAACTAAAAGGAATATCTGTATAATACAGAAGAATAATCTCCAGCGTGACCTCTCAACTCTATTTGAAACCTCCTGGCCACTGAAGCTTTTTGTTTCATTTCTTTTCCCCTTTTTGGTCAAAAACACTTTCTCAATCCCATGATGCCAAGTACAGGCTCATACCCAGGAGTCATGTCCCACGTTGCCAGGGACATTTAACATCCCTGGGAGTGCATGGAGATTTTTAAGTCTGGTTTCTTTCACTTACTGTAATTCATTTTCAATTCATTCATATTGTAGCATGTGCCATCATTCATTCCTTTTCAATAAAGGAATAAACAGTATTCCTTTATACCAGTGCATCACAGCGTCTTTATTCATCAGATGAAAGACATTTGTGTTGTTTCCATTTTCTGGTGATTATAAATAAAGTTTCTACAAACATCTGTGTATGGGTTTTTGTGTGGACATAAATTTTTATTTTACCTGGATAAATTTCTAGGAGTGGGACTGTAGTTTTTATGTGCATTTTCTTAATGACTAATTATATTGAGTATATTTCCATGTGCTTATTGGGCAAATGTTCTTGTTTTTGGTGAAGTGTCTGTTTAAATCTTTTGCCCATTTTTATTGTGTTGCTTGTATTCTTACCAAGTTTTGAGTATTCTTATGTATAATGGATTGAAGCGTTTTATCTGAGAGATGATCTGCAAATATTTTCCTCCAATCTGTGGCTTTTCTTTTTATTCTTTTAACAGGGTCTTTCAAAGAGCATATATTTTAAATTTTAGTAAAGTCTAATTTATTGGTTTTCTTCTTTAATGGATCTATGAAATCTTTGCCTAATCAGTGGTCTTAGAGATTTCTCCCTGTTTTTTCTTCTAAATATTTTGTAGTTTTTAAATTTATGTCTGTGATACATTTTGAGATAGTATTTTATGATGTGAGTTATGGATAAAGTTAATTTTATTTAAATGTGGTCATTTATAGATAATTTTATTTAAATGTTCAAGCATCATTTGTTGAAAAGACTGTTCTTTCTCCGTTGACTGCCTTTGCATTTCTGTTGAATATTAATTGAAGATATATGTCTGCATCTGTTTCTATACTCTCCATTTGTTCCTTTGATATATTTGTTTAACTTTTTGTTACCCCACATTGTGTTCATTACTGTAGCTTTGTAGTAGCTTTAAAATCAGGTCATATAAGGCTACTAAGTGTGTTTTCCTTCAACATTCTTTTGGCTATTCTATTTCCTTTGGTTTTCCTCATAAATTTTTGAATCACTTTGTCAATCTGTTGGGATTTTGATTGGAACTATGTAGAATTTACAGATCATTTTAGGGAGAATTGATGTTTTTAATAAATTTAGGTTTTCAATTAACAAACATTGAATATCTCTTCATTTATTTTGGACTTCTTTAAATATTTTCATTAGTGTTTTGTAGTTTTGTAGTTGTCAGCATATAGATCTTACAAATTTTGCTTTTACATTTACATCTAGGTATTTTATGTTTCTTTGGACTATTTTATATTTCGACTTTAACTCACTTTTTAGTTCTAGTAATATATTTTTGTGGACTCTTTGAGATGTTCTATGTTGTCAATCATGTCATCTGGGAACTTCCAAGTAAGGGTTTTTAAAGAAAAAGAAGATTACATAAGTTTTTTTGTAAAGAATTACGATTGGTGGATGTGCAGGGAGTTCCTAATGTTTTTCAAGTTAGACACTTTACTGATTTCTTGGGTTGGTTCATGGCATCCAGATGTCCTTAGAAACATCATTGCTTTTGGTTTTGGAAACCTGGCAGTTTGTGACATCTGATGAGACATGCATAAAAGTAAAACTTCCTGAATGGCCTACTGTTCGGGTTTGCTAATGCTACTGTTTTGCAAAACACCAGAACTGGATTGGCTTTTATAAAGGGGGTTTATTTGGTTACAAAGTTACAGTCTTGAGGCCATTAAGTGTCCAAGGTAAGGCATCAACAATAGAGTATCTTCACTGGAGAAAGGCCACTGGCATCCAAAAACCTCTGTTAGCTGGGAAGGCATGTGGCTGGTGTCTGCTGGCTCCCAGGTTACGTGACAGTGTCAGCTTTCAATGGCCGTCTTCAGAATGTCTGTCTCAGCTGCAGCTGCTCTCCTTCTGTCTCAGCTTTTATAGGGCTGCAGTTAACTAATCAAGACCCATGCTGAATGTCTGGGGCCACACCTCCATGGAAATAATCTAATGAAAGATATTTTCCACAGTTGCGTGGGCCACATCTCCATGGAAACAGCCTAATCCAAAGATTCCAACCTAATCAACACTAACACATCTGCCCCCACAAGATTTCATTAAAGAACATGGCATTTTGGGGGACATAATATATCCAAACTGGCACACCTACCAACTCTATTTTAAATCTCTTAGCCATAGTAACTCCATTTTGTTTTATTTCTTTTCTCAGTTTAAATATGTGTGTGTGCACAAAATTGCATACAGAAACTTACTTGTGCAATGGATTAAGGATTGTGGAAATGGGTACAACAGATCGAACATCATGTTGTTGGTATGGAGTGGGAAACAAGATGCTCTCAGTTTTGGTGCTACATACTGAGGGAAGTGTGATTAGGACTTGGGAAAGGGATGAGTTAGAAAAACAGTGATGTACTTAACTGGTGAGTGACCTCTTGTGTTCAGGTAAGGAAAATAGGCAATTATTGATCCAAAGGAAGGGTCTTTTAACTTGTCCAAAGTCTCCTGTTGGTGCCAGTCTCTTGGTCAGCTGAGCTGGATTATACTGGGAGGAATTTGGAAAATTTGCCAAAAAGCCAAGGAGCCTCCTGGGAATAAAAAAATATTGAGATATATTTTGCAAAGGAATACACTCAACAGTGAGTAGGTGATCAGTGAACCCTCCAAGTTTCAGACCTGAAAGTATGGGACAATTAAAATAAATGTGATCTGCTGTGCCTTCAGCTTGGGCTACAAGGAAGTTCACATTTATCTTAAGCTCTTAAATAGATTATTGAACACAGTGTTTTTCTCTGAAATCTCCCTGTCTCACCCACCTCACTTTAGCAAGGTCAAGGTTCTCTGAAATACCATTCATCACACCATCATATTTATCTGCTCACCCATTTTTGGTTTACTTGCATACAAAGCATACTTACAGAAGATATGCTTCCCAAATGGAGTTGGGCTCACGGTCCCGTTTGTTGTAGTTTCTGTACAGAAAGTAGTTGCTTGTGCAGTTACACCTGTATTCCAAACCTGAAGGAAGTTTAGAAGTGCAATTACTTTGGAAAAGAGTATGAACTCCTCTTTGGAGTAAAGCAAATAGCTCATAATTATTGATTCAGGAAGAACATAAGTTCAGGATTCAAACAAATACACAAATGAATAAGGGTTCCAAAATTCAAAACAAGCTAACGTAATGCAATGCAAATCCTGAAAAATAGAAGAGCTCCAGAACACCAAGTGTAAGAAAACAAAAATCCTGCCTTTTATTGGGATTCCAATCTGATTAAGCAGTGTTCCAGTCCAGACCAAGTTCAAGAAGAGCACGAACCGGTGCTTCCGCAAAATTGAAAAACAGGCCAGGCACTGATGTAGACGTGGAACAGGAGTGAGGCTCCGGTGGCTGTGGTCCAGAAGGATAGTGCTCCGTGCAGGGGCAGGAGTGCAAGGGGCACCATGTACATGATGTTAGAACAAAGACATTCCATACAGTATGAGGACATCAGGCCTCTACTATAATCACTTAAGGGTTTTAAGACTTGATGTTCTACTAAGATTAATGTTTAAGACAAAGACTAAGATGCAATCAGTGCTGTCCCACTTCTGTTCCTTTTCATCCGTGATTACATTCTTTTCCCTCTGGGGAGGTTGTTTTCTTTCTTGACTTTGTCCTGGTCAAGCAGACTGTTACGTGCTTGCGGTTTCATTCCCATTTAGGAGGGGCCCTGGGCCCAGAGTCACCACGTGCAGACCACCCAAGATCAGCCTTATATTATAGCTTATTACAGGATAAGTGCAAACCATAGGGGCATCCCACCATCCTGTCAGGTACGAAAAATGGAGAGAAGTGAGGGATGTCTCTGCCTTATAGGCTTATGGGCAAAGGAGCAAATGGGTAGAAGAGAGTCCCTCAGAGTACTGAGAGAAGCAGTGGATTTTTTTTCCCACTACTCTAGTCTGACTCCAGGTAAGTTGAGTAAAAGGAGAAAGCAAGGTTAAAATCTAGTTCTGTGGTTTTTACTGTGATCTCTGACACTTGAAAGAATTATAGTTGGTCAGCAGCTTGGTTAATCTAGGGAAATCAACACCACCTCTAATTTAAATTAACTCTCAGTAAAAATGAGTTTACTTAAAGACAGAGTTTTTCTTGCCCTTGAGGTTTCTTAGACTATCCACTACAAATTCTTGACTTTCCCAGAATCACTTTTAGACAATGCCATTTCGTCGCTGTATTGACACATTTGCTGCGTAACGGTTAGGGAAGTAGGTGCAGGATGAGTGGGATGCCAAGGAGAGATGTCCAGAAAGAATTTTAAGGAGATTTCTCTCTATCATTATGACAAAAATTCTTCTCCATTTTGTTGCCTTACTGAGAGATTTAGCATATGCTTTAATTTTTAGAAGGCTTTGGATCTTGGATTTGAGTTTGCTATATCAATGTACTGAGACTGACCCCCATTAACCAAGTTTTAGTCAGTTTATATAATTAAAGAAGCCTAGCAGGGTTAAGGGTAATCATGTAACATACATGCTTTATGTCAAAAAAATTAAAGCAAGTTACAGCGACCTTTGATATAACAATCCTGGTAAATGAGTTCATTTCTTGACGGTATATGAATGCAGAGTATTGGGTTGGTAGAAAAGTAAGGTAGTGACAGGGCAGGGGTGGCTTATACACTCTATATTGGCTTGTTGTAGCAGTGAAAGTTCTGTCCGTGCAGAGCTTAACTAGATTCCAGAGAGTTTCTGATTATTCCAGCAGAGGGAACTCATTAGAGTCTTTACCTGGCTTCGGTGCTCAACTGTCCAACTGGTCTCTAACAAAGTCTGCTCATCTAGTTGGGAAGAAGCACTTCAGGTATTCAGCAGGGTCAGTTGTTTTCAGATTTTTGTTTATCTGTAAATGTGGCAAACTTACATCTGAAGTGGAAGAGCAAAATGAGAAGCAAGCCTAAGGCTTTCTGGTATTTTAAGAGGGCCAAAGTACCAGAATATTCAGTGCTCTTCAGATAAGGATCCCTCTGACTCCCTCAGATTCTGTAATTGTCCTGGGCGGTCAGGATGAATTCCTCGCTCTGCATACTTAGATTTGGTTACCATTCCAGGCTAGCTCTGATCCCCTTCCATTTTAACCCACCCCCCTTCTACTCTCCACAAAAGAGTTTGGGACTTTGAGAAAGGACACACTCGACCAGACTTTTAGTATCTTCCTCCCCAAAGACAACCAGACTGGATTTGCTCAAAGGTTTGACAGTATCTAGGGGTTCAGTATGCCTCACAATCCCTCATCCTCTTTCTTGCCCACTGTTCTCTTTTCATCTCTTCCCAATGGCAGTGAGGTCTGGTTGGGCAGACAGTATTGTCAGCTCAGCCCAGGAGCTGTGTACCAGATTATTCTTCAGCCCTGTACCAGATCAGCACTTGGCTATCTGCAGCTGGATCCGAACCCTCTCAGGATCCTTAGAGTCTAAGCTGTGGTCAGCACCGAGGCTGAAGGAAATGGTTTCACAACCAGAATGCACCCCAGCCCTCCTCCTGAGCTGCACGTGCAGAGCTCTCACGCTCCTGCCTCTGTCCATGGGTGGATGGTGCCAAGAGCCAGGCCTCAGTTTAGGTCCCAAAGCAGCAGTGTGCCAGCAAGCAGGGCCACCAGCCCCAATTCAGAAGCTACTAGGTGTGCTTGCTGCACCTTTCTGTAGTCAGCCAGTAAAGAAAATGGGTACTTACACAAATACAAACGTAAGGTTGGCATGGCATTATCTCTCTGTGCCCCTAGTCCAAGAACGACACCATACCAGAGGGACCAGGTGGGGAGCAATGTGGGTGGTGGACACAGCCAAGTGGTTTTATAGCCTGGAGCTGACCCCTGAGGGAGGGTGAGGTGGAAAGTCCCATGTTCAACTGAAAGGGGGTGGTGGATGAGAAACTGCCTTGCGGCAGCATCTCATAAAATGGCCTCTCTCCTTGTTTCAGGAAGAAAAGCAGGGTCAGACCCAGTCAAGAGTCAGGTCAGAAGGTTGATCCTTGCAGATGTGATCTACATGAGAGACGTGTAAGGTTATCAGGGTGTCAGGGCAGATCTATTCTTCTGTAGTTGGGCAGTTCATAAAAATGGTGAATGGGGAGCCAAAGGGTCTGTAGAGTAGGGCTTGGAGTAAGAAGCTGTTTGCATAATTTGAAGCCTCTCTAATCAAGACCTCCTTTTTATGACTAGAGAGAGAAATAGGCACTGAGGAGAGTGTGGATATCACTTTGAAGTGAGAAAATATATTCCAAGTGAGAAAATACATTCTCATGTTTCTATGAGAAGCTTAGCTCTCTTTAAGAAGGCTGCAGCTCAGCTCTAAAATCCAAGGTAATAAGATGTTGATGGTTTAAAAATAATGCTAAAAACCAACAGCCTTGGGGACCATTATAGTTTCATCTAAATTCCCTAGCTGTGTGAAAGATGGGCGGGTCTAGGGCTTTTAAGTTAATTGGCATTCAGTGGCTTCTCATTTCAGGGCCCAGGGTTTCCCTTGATGCAGCACTCCAGTTGAAACATACAGTAGGCAACTAACATTTCTGTTTCATAGCACTCAAATCTACAGATACCACTTCCATTGCATTTCTTGTGCATTTCTGATGACAGTGGACTCATGCCTGAAAAGAAAATGAATGGAAAGATAATTCAGCACAGGCCTTTTTTTTTGGACCATAGAATGATTATTCCCTCCATTTTCATCAAACTGGATTCCAAGGGGACTTGCTTAGAATAATTGGTTCTGTAATTGAAAACATAATTAAATCGAAATTGGAAGTTTGCACAAGTTGGTCAATTAATAATCCAGTTGGCTTAGCTGTGCATGTAGTTGTTCACTTATCTATGTCTTTCTATCATCTATAGCTTTATATCATCATCTATATTTATATCACCCATATCTATATCATCTATATCTTTATCTATAACTATCTTTCTACTTATTTATTTATTCCAAAACCAATGTTTATAAATCATGTCAACAAGATTCTTGGGGATACAAATTTGAGTATGATTTACCCTCAAAGCATTTTCAGTCAAGACAAAAAGAGAAGAAACAAAATATTTTTGAGAGAGGAGAAATGTGGTAAGTGCAGTGAGATATTTGCCACGTGAAATGGTATTGTGAGTTCAGAGGAGAGTGAAATCAATTGTACTAGGAAGATTTGGGAAGTCTTACTAGAGATCAAGGCATCTGAGCTGGGCTTGCAATTTCCTAGACATACCAGAATCAACAAATATGAATGTTTCTCTATTTTCTTATGTAAGATAGAGTTAAGAGCCCATCTGAGCTGGGCTTGCTATTTCCTAGACATACTAGAATCAACAAATATGAATGTTTCTCTATTTTCTCATGTAAGATAGTGTTAAGAGGAAAAGAGTAACAGTATTTGGCTATTTGTAGAAATTTCCAGCCAACACATACCCTATTCAAGTCATCAAGCTCTGGTGAATGATTCCTTTAAGTGAAAAAAACGGCTTTCAACTTTACTTAATTGTCAAGAGGGAAGCCTAAGAGGATAAAGCTGTAACAATTTTGAGAAGATGAATTGTAATGGTTTTTGTAAAGAGATAAGAAATCCCAATGGAAATGATACTCTCTGGGAATGTATAGGGCACTATAGGGAATATTGTAGACTGGATGGAGCTGTGGACTATCTGGAGGCCAAGAGTTCGTTGCCATAAACCAGAGTGGAATTGGTCCCATCAACAACTTCAAGGAGCCTGGATTCTGTGGGTTCTTAAATCCAGCATGTTGAGTCTTATGACCTGAAAACCTGGTTCATCTGCTTGGAGAATACTTCAGGGAGGTTGAGGAATTAATTGGGAGCTAGTAACAAATGGATTTGGACTGATTCAGCAACACCAAGTGAAGAGAATATTCAAGATGAAATTTCTAAAGTCAGAAATGGTTATGGCCAAGTCAGGGTTTGAGGCTAGTATGTGGTCTCCCTCCGGTCTCTCTAGCAGCTATCTCATCTGATTAGCCATTTCCTTGTATTGCAGAAAGACCATTAATTCTCTTGAAACAAGCAGTTCCATATTTGATTCCCTGTGTACCTAAGGAATCCAAGAATGGTAAATTAGATATAAACAATTACAGTGTATCAGCAAGCTTAATATAATGTTACGGCTATTTGTCTATTATCTCTAGATATATGTCCTTGAATTAAAAACAGAACAACAGCAGCAAAACCAGATGGGACATTACTGATGAAAATGTAAAGAGACTGCTCATGTGCCAGGCAATTTATAGATTATATACCCTCTCTCTTTTAATCCGTGTAAAATTCTGAGGTATTATTATTTCCATTTTGCAAATGAAGAAACCAAGACTCAGAGTACCTCAGAACATTGCCTAAAGGTAGGTAGCTAACAAGTTCAGGAGTCAAGATTCAAGCCCAGGTTTTGCTGATTTCAAGACTGGTTGAGGCTTTTTCACTTGAAAATTAAATGGTCCCTAATGGGAGCACATCCAAGAAGTCGCTTAGTGAAATTGCTCTTCTAGATGAAGCACCCCCCAGGAAGATTGCCGTTTTACCTGCCAGCAGTGGGTCATAAAAGTAAAGAAAGACGAACACAGTGAGGAGAGTCTTCATGGCTGGGAGTTTCTGTTGAGGAGGCTGGTGGCAGGGTCTGACACTGGCTCTCAGAGAACAGAGAAAATGGTGAGGTGGAGCACTCCCAGCACTCCCTCCCATACAGGCATCTTGGATCTGGGATATGCCCAGCTCCAGGAAGATATGCTACACTGAACACCTGTATGCAGCTGACTTAGCAACGTTAAGTCTGAGGACAGAACCAACAGCCCTTTCTTGTTCGACGACTTTTCCCATTGTCAAAGGCACTGTTCACCCAAAGGCATTAATGGAAGCTGAAGAACTACATGTTTCTTTTCTTTTTAATAAATAAAATTAATTTTTTTTTCTGTTTTTATGTCATGTATTTTAGTCTTCTGGCTGCTAAAACAAATACTGTACAATAGGTTGACTCAAACAGTGGGAACTTACTGGATCATGGTTTAAGAGGCTAGAGGCTTGTTTCTTCTTGGAGTCAGTATCTTCCAGCTGGCCAGCAATCTTTGGGGTTTCTTGGCTTCCCATACATGGCAATATCCTCTCCTTGCTCTTCTGGATTCCACTGACTTCCGACTTTTAGTTTCTTTCCATGGCTTTTTCTTCTGTGTCCAATTTCTTTTGCTTATAAGTACCTCAGCTATATTGGATTGAGGCTTACCGTCTTCTTAGCTAATAACATCTCCAAAGGTCCTATTTACAAATGGGTTCACAACCACAGGACCAGGGGTTGGGGCATGATCATGCTGTCTGTGGGAGACATGATTCAATCCTCAGCAGTCTGCTTCTGGACCCCCAAAAAACATGCTCTTCCCACATGCAAAATACATTCATTCCATCACAACATCCCCAAAGCCATAAACCATTTTAGAACAATGCTAAGTTCAAAGTCTTGTCAAAATCAGTTAGGGGTGTGATCCACCCAGGGGCAAAATTCCTCTCTAATGGACCTGTAAAACCTAGGAAACAAGTTATCTGCTTCCAATGTACAGTGGTGGCACAGGCATAGGATAGATATTCCTATTACATAAAGGAGAAATCCAAAGGAAGATAGGGATCATGGTTCCCAAATAAGTCCACAACCGTGCAGGGTAAGCTCCATTTGATCTCAAGGTCTCAATGCTCTCCCTGAACACGGGTGTAGCCATGCCCTCTCTGAGCATCAGAATGGTGGCCAGGCTCTCAGCCAAAGCTGGGGCACAGGCCCCACCATTTCCAAGTATGGGGGTGGCAGCACTCTCCCTGAACAGTGGTACACAATGCTGGCTTCCTCCAAAGACCAGGAGAGATGGCCTGCCCCCTCCAAGCATGAGGGTGGACCTGCCCTTTCCACTCAGGTCGGCCCCTTCTCTTAACTGAGGAGATCTTTTTGGTTCAGACCTCAGCTTCCATGGTTCTGCCACTGAAGTCAGTCTTCCTTTAATTCATCCTTTCTCTGTCCCTTTCAGTCCAGATTTGCAGTGGTTCAGCTCATACAAATTCTGCAAAAACTTTGTCAGATCCTTGTGCAGTTCAAGCAGGTCCAAACTGTTCCAGTTTGTTAATGCTGCCGTTATGCAAAATACCAGAAAAGGATTGGCTTTTATAAAGGAGGTTTATTTCGTTACAAAGTTACAGTCCTAAGGCCATAAAAATGTCCAAATTAAGGAATCAACATGAGTATACCTTCAGTGGAGAAAGGCCATTGGCATCCAGAAAACCTCTGTTAGCTGGGAAGGCATGTGGCTGGCATCTGCTTGCTCCCACGTTGTGTTTCAAAATGGCATTCTCCAAAATGTCAGCTTCAGCTTTCAACAGCTGTCTCCAAAATGTCTCTTTTGGCTGTAGCAAGCGTCTGGGCCTTTGTTGCTCTTTTTAAAGTACTCCAGTAAAGTAATCAAGACCCATGCTGAATGAACGGGCCACACCTCCATGGAAATAATCTAATCTCAGTATTACCCACAGTTGGGTGGATCACATCTCCATAGAAACAACTTAATCCAAAGATTCCAACCTAATCAACACTAATACATCTGCCCCCACAAGACTGCATTAAAGAACAAGGTGCTTTGGGAGACATAATACATCCAAACCAGCACACAAACCATCAAACAATAGAACTTCCCACAGAAGTTCCCAGAGGAAGGCTTGGATAACTGCATTTACAACCCTGACTTCCACTGAAATGGCTAACTGGATCCGTGTTCAGCCACACCCTCTTTAACATAGGGTTGTTCAGTTAAACTCTTGTGTGGAAACTTGTCCTCTGGCGACTCACTTCCCCAGAGCTCAAGGAGGTCCCTGATAGAGCTGCTTTGGGCCCTAGTCTCAGAGCATGCTATCTGGACATGCTGAGAATTTAAAAATCATCAATTTCTGGTTCCTTTGTGAGTAAGAGTTTAATTCTCAGCTTATCCCTTTCCTCTTAACTTTTACTATAAGCTGCAATGAGAAATCATCTACACTTAGCTTGGAAATCTCCTCAGCTAAAACTCCAAGTTCATTGCTTTCAAGTTCTGCCTTCCGCTCAATATCAGAATACAATTTCACCAAATTCTCTGCCACTTTATAAAAGGATCACCTTTCCTCCAATTCCCCATAGCACATTCATCATTTCTGTCTAAGGCTTCTTAGAATACCTTTAATGTCCATATTTCTACTGACAGTCTCTTCAAAACAATCTAGGCTTTTTCTATCCAGCACCTCACAATTCTTCCAGCCTCTACCTATCACCAGTTCCAAAGCCATTTCCACATTTTGAGGTATTTATCATAGCAGCACCCCACTTTCTGATACCCAAAAACTGTTTTAGTTTACTGGCTGCTAAAACAAATAGCGTATTATGGGTTGGCTTAAACCACAGGAATTTCTTGACTAAACAAGGTTTTAATGGTGCACAAGGAATCACTGCCAGTAATACTGGGATATTTGAATTTGAATGTGAACGCTAAAAAGTCACTTAGTGGTACATAACCAGGAGTAAGTTTCAACCTGTTTTCTCACATTAACAAGTAATTATAAAGCAAAGTTGGCCATCTAGTACACTGCCATCAGTTAGGTGACTGCAAACTTCCTGGGACAGAGTTAAAGCTGCTAATCCTTTTCATGATCAGCTCCCAGAGCAGGGAATCCATTCATCCACCCATTTGATTGATTGATTCATAAATTTATTTATCAACCCAGCTCTTGACTTTATTGCATATTCCTGGGTAGTGCACTGCCAGGCTGCTCAGAGTTCAGATTTTTCACTCACAGAGCACATCCATGCTAACTTCATATCTGAGAAGAGGCCTATAACCCTGTTTTGGAGGTGAATGTGAGCATCCTTGAATTTGAGCTTCTCCATTATGCTTTCTTTAACAAATTCAGCCTGTAGCTGACTCCTTCAAGAGAGACCCAAGTTTCCCAGTCCATAAGAGGTCTGACTTCCTGAAAAGTCAGTTTTTTCATCTCGGTATTAATGTATGCATTCCTCTGTCATAGCTCAATTTCACTCCTACAATTTTTCAGAAATCTCATTTCATGATTAACGAAGTCCCCTGATATTCAACCTCTGGACTTTAAAATTCCATTCCTTGGGGATTTACACCACTTGGTTAAACCACTCCCCTCCCCAACTCCACTCCCAGTTGCTATAATAATGGACCTTTCAGATATTGTTCCTCATTAATTACAGACTTTAGTGCTTGGATCAAAGTCTTGCCATCCATCTCATATCTTCCACAAATCTCAGTGACTTCAGCAGCCACAAAGCAAATCATCTAGCACTGTATCCTCTGTATTTATTGACTCCCGCATCTCCATTGATGCTCACCTCCACTTTATGTCTGCCATGCTATGCACCTTGACAACTCCTAATGCTTCACCTTTGGAATCTGACAGCATCCTAAATATATAACATTCATATTTGTTTTGATACCAAATTGACTTCAGTAGCATACACATACATTTTTCCTATACCCCTTCATCCCCCCACCTTTTTTTGTAGATGTTACCAATTATAACTTTGTAAATTGAATGGCCCAAACCATAGATTTATCATTACAATTTATGCATTTGCATTTTAGCACCTGTAGGAAGTAATAAGTGGCATTACATACCAAAAAATACAATGTAATAGCCTTTACAATTATCCAAGTGGTTACCTATACTGCAGGTCTTTATTTTTTATTGCTGCTTTAAACCTCTGTCTAACATAATTTCCTTTCAGTCTGAAGAACTCCCTTTAGCATTGCTTATTGGGCAGGTCTAGTTGTGATGAATTCCTTCAGTTTTGTTTACCTGGGAAATCTTATTAATCTTTCCCTCATGTTTGAAAGAAAGTCGTGTCTGATATAAAATTTTTGGTTGGCAGTTGTTTTCTTTTGGTACTTTAAGAATTTCAACCCACTCCCTTCTTTCCTACATGGTTTCTGATGAGAAATCAGCACAGAATTTAACTGAGATTTCCCTTGTACATAACACATTGCTTTTCTCTTGCAGCTTTCAGGCTCTTTCCTTGTTTTTTGCATCTGACAGTGTGATCAATATATGATGGGTGTATTTTTCTTAATGTTTATCCTGTTTGGTATTTTCTGGGTTTCTTGGATGTGCATATTCATGTCTTTTGTTAAATTTGGAGAGTCCTCTGTAAATTTTTCTTTGAATATTCCTTCTGCCCCTTTCTCTCTTTTCTTCTAGAACTCCTATGATGTGTATATTGGCATGCTTGATGGTGTCCCAGCAGTCTCTAAGACTATTTTCACTTTTTTAAAATTATTTTTCCTTTCTGCTCCTCAGCCTGACTCATTTCAGTTGAGTTTTGCTGATTCTCTCTTCTACCAGCTTGAAACCCTCCTGGGCATTTTTCATTTCAATTATTGTGGACTTCAGATGCAGTAGTTCTGTTCGGTTCCTTTTTAAAATTTCTGTCTCTTTACTAAGATTCTCATATTGCTCATTCATTGTTTTCCTGTTACCCTTTAGTTCTTTCTCTGTATTTTCTTCATCTTCTTGAGCATTTTAAAGATCATTTTCTTAAAGGCTTTCTTTGGTATGCCCACATTCGTGTCTTCTTCTTGGTTGTTTTCTGGATTTTTATCCTCTTCCTTTGGATGGGCCATTATTTCCTGTTTCTTAATCTTGTTCTCTTTTTTTGCACTGTACATTTTAATATTTAAAAATGTTAACTCTGAAATTTATTCCCTGAGATGTCTGTTTCTTGATTTGTAACCAGCTGGTGATATGATGTATTTTCTTGAGTGTCAGCCCTCCTATCAGCAAGGTCTGCCCAAGATGAACGCAAAGTACAGGATCTTCCCTGTCTTTTCTGGGCCTGTGTCTTGTCCTGAGTTTGTGCTTGTTAGTTGAGCTTTGGAACTCCTCTGTTTACAGGAATTTGGATGCTCCCTCTATTTCCCAGGAGGAAGACTTCCCTCTCATGGGCATTTAAAGCAGTTAAGCCTTTGCCCCAGGTTGTCCACTTCAATAGGTTTCTTACACTCCTTTTATTGTCTCAAGCTGCTTTCACATGGATGGCAAATTCTGGGAGCAGGGCACCCCAGAGAGGAGTTTCCCAAGTCAGTCTTTCCCAGACAAAGCAGGGGTAGGGACCCATGAAGGGGGTGCAGACTGCTTCCAAAATCCCTGGGCAGGGAACCAGGAAGGGGTTCAGGAGCTTCTTCCACAGCTCCCCAAAGCTACACTTGCTTGAACTGCCTGGCCATTGCAGCATGTTCAACTGTCCCCAGCAGCCATGAGGAAGCATAGTATCTTTAACTCTTCTCAACCACCTTTGTCCAGGTTGGTTAGTATAAGGGCCACTATCAGAGCTAGGTCCCCAGCCAACCAAAGTCACTAATCAAAAGCTGTGATCACTACTGATCTTGGGGAAGAGGATTTTCATGTCCCTTTCTCTCACCAGTGAGCTGGCAGGGGCTGGACTGCATGGGGGCTTGCCATGAGAGTGGAGAATGGCAATGCACACTGCAGCCTCTCCTGGCTTCTCCTTTTCTATTCCAGGTGCCATTAACTTCTAGCTTCTGGCTGCTCCCTGCGGCTTTCTCCTTGTGGCTTTCTCCCTGAGGCCTTCTCTATAAGGCCTCTGGTAATAGGATTCAGGCCCATCCTGATTCAGGTGGGCCACACCTTAACTAAAGAAGCCTCATCAAAAGGTCCTATTTACAAGGGTTCACACCCATAGGAATGGATTAAGTTGGAATATTTCAATATAAGTACGTGGTATAGTTCACATAGGAAAGGCAAGATGGATGTTGAATCTTCCATTAATTACAAGATGATGAATCATTTTCCTATTATCCTCTGAAATAGACCAGTTAGTTTTTCCATTTATCATTATGAACATCATGTATTTAAACATACTTAGTGAGTTTCAGTTGATTGTAATTATTACAATTATTATTTTGATATGACTCTAATAATCTTTTGAGTGTTTTTTTTTTTTTTTTTTGTATATTCTAGATAAAAGACCTTTGTTGGACATGTGACTTTCAAACATTTCCTTCTGGTCCGCAGTCTGTCTTTCCCTCATTTTAAAAGGTCTTTCACAGAGCAGAAGTCTTTAACTTTGAAGTCCAACTTAAGAGTTTCTTCTTTTAAGGATCATACTTTTGATGTACACCTACTCATTCTTCCTCCCTTTCCCCAAATCCCTGGTAACCATGATTTTACAGTCTCTATAGATTTACCTTTTCCAGAATGCCATAGAGTGGGAATCATACAGAGTGTAGCCTTTTCAGACTGGCTTCTTTCACTTAGAAATTTGCATTTAAGGTTCTTCCATGTCTTTTCATGGCTTAATAGTTCAGTTCCTTCTGTCATTGGTAATATTCCATTGTAAGGATGTACCACAGTTTATTTATCTATTTACCTGTGAAGGACATCTTGTTGCTTCCAGTTTTTGGCAATTATGAATAAAGGTGCTAAAGACATTCATGTGCAGTTTTTTGCTTGGACATAAGTTTTTAACTCTTCTGGTTAAATACCTTAGAGCACAATTGCTGGGTCATTTGGTAAGATTATGTTTAGCTTTATAAGAAACTGCCTCACTGTATTCCAAAGTGGTTGTACCATTGTACATTCCCACCAGCAGTGAGAGTTCCTATTGCTGCACATCCACACTGGCATTTTTTTTTTTTTTTAAGCCATTATAATATGTGTGTAGTAGTATCGCATTGTGGTTTTAATTTGAAATTCCTTATGGAAAAATGATGATGAGCATCTTTTCATATGCTTATTTGTCATCTGTTTATATTCTTTGGTGAGGTATCTGTTCAGGTATTTTGCCCATTTTAAAATTGGGTTGTTTTAAAAGAAAAAGGCACAGAAGACAAAGAGAAAGACACAGAAGCTGAGAGAGGAAGCCATAGAAACAAAGAGGAAGTCACTGAAGCCAGAAGCTGGAAGCAACAAAACCTAGAAGACAAGGGGAAGACCAGCAGATGCTGCCATGGACCTTGCCGTCTAACACACGAGTCCAGGATCATCAGCAGCCAGTCTTCAGGACGAAGGTGACGGAGTATCTTATTGGTGGAGATGTGAAGGCTCTCCTACATGTATGTGGTTATTTTGATGAAGAAATGGCTGTGAAATATATTTCTGAAGTAGCATTGGCTCTGGATTACCTTTAAAGACATGAAATAAT
The DNA here is from genome assembly GCF_015220235.1 of Choloepus didactylus. Lineage (NCBI taxonomy): Eukaryota > Metazoa > Chordata > Mammalia > Pilosa > Megalonychidae > Choloepus > Choloepus didactylus. Next base: position 37,195,260 of record NC_051326.1, read on the forward strand.
CCATAGGGAATTGAAACCAGATAATATGCTTATTCCTAATGAGGGTCATATTAAACTGACAGATTTTGGCCTTTCCAAAGTTACTTTGAATAGAGATATCAATATGATGGGTATCTTTGCTACACCTTTAATGGCTAAACCTACCCAAGACTATTCAAGTACTCTAGGACAAGTATTATCTCTTATCAGCTCTTTGGGATCTTCACACTAGTTGGAGAAAACATTCAAGACTCTGTGGATATTCTTTCAACCCATGTATCTGAAATATCACAGCTTTCTCAAGGATTACTTTGTCCTATGTCTATATATGAAAATGACATTACTCCATATTCTAGCAAACTACTAAACTCTTGTCTTGAAACCATTGCCTCCAGTCCAGGTATGCTGGTGAAGTGTCTGACTTGTAATCTACTCCAGTCTTGGAAAAGACTGGCTACTTCAAGTGCCAGCAGCCTGTCTCATACTTTTATTAGTATGGAATTAGAATGCCATAGCAGTCCCGGTGGGAAGAGGATTATTAGGAAAGTGATGAGACATTGGTCTCAACAATGATGAATTTGAATGCAACTGACAAGTCTTTATGTACAAAATTTACCAAAAGTTGAAAAAAAAGGATCTTGAGTTATCCCTCTCTGCCGTTCATACCAGCAGTAGCATTCTTGCCACTGGAGGCTTTTTTTTTTTTTTTTTTTTTTTTTTGGTAAAAGTTGCTAAAAAATGCTTCTTTGGGAAACCTTCTTGGGAAGGAAGAGAACAGGATGTAAATAACCCTAATATGGTCACTGACACAAAACAGTCTGGATTTCCTCAGGGGAGTCAGTTGGCTGTGGATTCTGGCAATATGACTGAAGAGCACCTTGGAAAGAAAGCTTTAAAAAGAAATTTTGAGTTATTTGATTCTAGTCCTTGTCAGAAAATAATACAGATTAAAAAAAATTGTATAGAGATTAATCAAAGAAATGAAATGATGGATTGTTTTGTAAATCAAAGTACAGGATTAACAACTGAAGTCCAAGACCTTAAGCTAGCAATATACAGAAGTCAGCAAAATGACTGTGATAATAAGAACATTGTCAATTGTTTTATTGATAAACAGTAAACACCAGAAAAATCACCTGTCCCTGTGATAGCAAAAACCTTATATGAAAACTGGATAAAAAGGACAGTAAGAAGGACTACTTAAGTTCTAGTTTTCTATGTTCTGATGATGCTAGAGCTCCTAGAAGTATATGTATGGACTCTGATTCATCTTTTCCTGGAATTTCTATAATGGAAAGTCCAGTGGAAAGACAGTCTTTAGATCCAGATAAAAGCATCAAAGAATCCTCTTTTGAAGAATTAAATATTGAAGACCTACTGACTCTGTCATCAAGCTGCCAAGAAAATACTTTGCCAAAAGGTGATGAGAATCCTGATGTCTAAGACAGTAACCAAAAAATGTTAGCTCCTTCTTCAGAGTTGTTGAAAACATTAATTCTCTCTACAAGAAACACTGGAGCTTTTCAAAGTTTTTAACAGTCATATTAATGCATCCAGTAACTCAGAACCATTCAAAATGAGCATTACTTCTTTAGATGCAATGGAAATTTCATGTGTTTATAGCGGCTCATACCCCATGGCTGTAACCCTTACCCAAAAAGGAAGAGCCTAATATGCCTTATCAGTAGACCCCAAATCACACCAAGTCAGGAACTCCATACCAAACTCCAAAAAGTGTGAGAAGAGGGGCAGCCCCAGTGAACAATGGACAGGTTCTAGTAACCCCAGACCACCTTGCACCTGAACAGTTATTACGCAGGGCCCATCGTCCTTTGGTAGACTGGTGGGCAATTGGGGTTTGCTTATTTGAGTTTCTAACTGGAATTCCCCCTTTCAATGATGAAACACCACATCACATATTCCAGAATATTCTGAAAAGAGATATCCCTTGGCCAGAAGGTGAAGAAAAGTTATCTGACAATGCTCAAAGTGCAGTTGATACACATTTAACCATTAATGATACAAACAGCTGGAACAAAACATCTGAAACATCATCACCTCTTCGGCGATGTAGACTGGGAGAATATGCAGCACCTAACGATTCTGTTTATACCCCAACCAGATGATGAAACAGACACATTCCTATTTTGATGCCAGGAATCCTGCCCAGCACTTGACTGTACCTGGATTTAGTCTGTAGCATATGCACTGTTCTTCTAGTGTAGTCTTATGGTATGAATGAGCTTGTATACTTACATGTTCCTTAATGCTAGATTGAGCACATACACTGTTCTTGTAGTCTAGCCTTATGTTATAGAATGATCTTGCATAATTACACATTCCTTAATGCTAAATTGACCTGGTTGGGGGAGGGGAGCTTTGAATCATTACTTTACCTGAGTCAGTGGGCTCTTAATGTATGTAACAGCTACCACAGACTTAACAGGCTGTGAAGAATATAATCAGTAACTTATTTTAATCTTATAAGTAATAAATAAGAATTTATTTATTTTCTTCTTATTTATTTTGTTTACTGCACTTCATGAAAATAAATGCATCAATAAAATTCAGAACGATGCTATTACTTTAGAGAGAGAACACGTGTGTGCACTAAATTTTCTTTCTCCTTATCTGTTGGTTTCTGTCCACCAGAAATGCATCAGTTATGGAATTGTTTGGTGTTAAAAATAACAAAAACATCCTAGAGTTCCATTTGAATGTAATTTATTTGCACATGATTATCTTCAAAAGCTGTGCTCTCAAGGGCAATCATTTAAGACCAAATTTGTGGTAATACCTTTAAATCCTCAAAAAATGCAGCCAGAAAATTCCTTCACTCAGTAATATAACTCCTTTGGGAAATTAAGAATAAACAAAAGGGACTAAGGGCATTTTCTCTTACTTTATTGTACATATGGTTAAATATGAAATATTTCTATTTTTACTGTTTCTGGTACTTGATCTACAATACATATTTGTTTAAAATATTACTGGAAAGCATAGGTATGATATTATATAATAGCAATTTTAATAGATTGTTCAGTTTTAATAGAAAATGTGATGTTTTATATCAAGTAATCAGACACAATGTAATCCTTAAAACAATAAATAAAAAATAATTTACTTTGCTTAATAAATACATAATTCAAGTAGATTATCTGTCAACATCATTCTTTTAAAAATATATATACCGAGATTCAGTTTCACAGATCACAGCTTAAATTCTCTGAAGCATTCAGCATACTCTGGCTCCAAAAGAGCAACATTTGAATTTAAATGTACCATGTGTACAATTTTCTGCTAATCTATTAAACACTATTGTTCCTTTTGCACACTGACTTCAAGTTTTACTTTCCATTACCTGGTAAGAACCCAGTTATAATGTTGTTGCCAAAACAAAGAGAATATAAGCTTAAAACTGTTACAGTGAAACATACACCATTGTAATAAGTGCAATGTAATTGAATCCATGGTTTTATGGTTTACTGAGCTTGTTTTAGTTTAATGACTAGTTGGATTAAATACACCTAATAAAGTGTTCAAAATATAAAAAAAATTCGGTTGTTTGTCATATTGAGTTTTAAGAGTTCTTTGAATATATGTAATTTTTTGGGGGGTAATAAATATACAGAATGTAAAATTTGCCATTTTAACCATTTTTAAGTGTATAAATCAGTGCCATTAATTATATTTACAATGTTATGCTACCATCATGACCATCAATTACCATAACTTTTTCATCACCCCAACAGAAACTCTGTATCTATTAAGCAATAACTCCCTGTGCCAGTTTTGAATATTATGCCCCCCAAAAGCTATGTTCTTTAATGCAGTCTTGTGAGGGCAGATGTTAATCTTTTGATTGAGTGTTTCCATGGAGATGAGACTCAATCAACTGTGTTTGAGAGCTTTGATTAAATTATTTCCATGAAGATGTGGACCCTGCCCACTCAGGGTAGGTCTTAATCACTGGAGTCCTATAAGAGTGCTCATAGCAAGAATGAGCTCAGAGGAGCTGAGAGAACCTTTTGGACATATGCTTGGGAGCTGACAGAGATGCTCAGAGATGCTTGGAGTTGCAGACAGAGGACGTTTGGAGATGCTAAGCGAAGGATGCACAGGAGCTGAGAGGGAAGCTGAAACACAACCGGGGACCAGCAGATGTCAGTCATGTACTTTCCCAGCTGACAGAGGTTTTCTGGATGCCATCGGCCTTTCTTCAGTGAAGGTATCCTTTTGTTGATGTCTTAATTTGGACACTTTTATGGCCACAGAACTGTAAATTTTAACATAATAAACCCCCTTTATAAAAGCCAATCCATTTTTGTTATTTTGCATAAAGGCAGCATTAACAAACCAGAGCACTCCGTTTCCCCCATCCCTACTAGCCCCTGGTGACCTTGAATCTCCTTTCTTCTATTTGTTTATTCTAGATATTTTATCTAAGTGGAATCATACAATATTTGCCCTTTTGTGTCTGACTTACCTTACTTAGCATAATATTTCCCAAAATTCATCGATGTTGTAGTATGCATCACAAATTCATCCCTTTTTATGGCTGAAAAATGGTAAGTGGTTAAAATTTACATTGTGTTTATATACCACATTTTACTTATCCATTTATATGGTGATGGACTCTTTGGTTGTTTCCACTTTTTCACTATTGTGAATAATTCTCCTGTGAACATTGGTGTATGAGTATCTAGGTCACTGTCTTCAATATTTTGGGCATGTATCCAGGAATGGATTTACCGGGTCACATGATAACTCTATGTTTAACTTTTGAGGAACTGCCAACCTGTTTTCCTATAGCAGTTGTACCATGTTACATTACTATCATTAATGCATTGAGTTCCAATGTCTCTATAACCTACCACACTTAATAGTTTCCATTTTTCTTGATAATAGATATCCTGTCTATTTGGGTGAAGTGATATCTCATTGTAGTTTTGACTTGCATTTCCCTAATAGGTAATGATTTTGAGCATCTTTTCATGTACATGCTGGCTATTTGTGAATCTACTTTAGAGAAATGTCTATGTAAGTCATTTGTCTATTTATAAATTAGGTTGTTTATATTTTTATTGTTGAGTTGAAGGGTTCCTTTATATATTCTGGATGTTAAACCCTTATCAGATATTTGTTTTGAACCTTTTTTCTCCCATTCTGTAGGTAGGCTTTCACTTTCTTGATAATGTCCTTTTATGCACAAAAGTTTTCAATTTTGATAAAGTTCAGTTATCTCTTTTTTCTTTTGTTGCTCTTGCTTTTGTTGTCATATCTAAGAACTCATTGCCAGATCCAAGGTTGTGGAGATTTTACCCTGTGTTTCCTTCTAAGTTTTACTGTTTGAATTCTTATAATTAGGTCATAGATCTGTTTTGAGTTAGTTTTTGCATACACTGTGAGGTAGAGGTCCAAAATCATTGTTTTCCAAGTGGAAATCCAGTTTTCCGAGCATGGTTTGTTGAAGAGACCATTCTTTCCCCATTGAAAGGACTTGGCATCTTTGTCAAAGATCAATTGGCCATAAACATGAAGGTTTATTTCTGGATTTTCAATTCTATTCCATTGGTCTAGATGTCCATTCTATACCAATATCACACTATTTCAATTATTGTAGCTTTATAGTAAGTTTTGAAATCTGGAAGTGTGAGTCTTCCAGCTTTGTTCTTCTTTTCCAAAATTGTTTAGGCTATTTGGGGTACCTTGTAGTTCCATATGAACCTGAGGATTGGATTTTCCATTTCTGCCAAAAGGCTGCTGGAATTTTGATAGGGATTTAATTGAATCTGTAGATCACTTTGGGTAGTACTGATATCTTAACAATATTAAGTCTTCCAATTCATGAAAATGGGGTGTCTTCCCATTTATTTAGATATTTTTTAATTTCTTTCAGCAATGTTTTGTAGTTTTCAGTGTGCAAGTCTTTCACTTCTTTAGGTAAATTTATTCCTAGATATTTTATTCTTTACATGTTATTATAAATTGAATTGTTTTCTTGATTTCCTTTTTGAATTGTTCTTTACTGTTGTTTAGAAATACAACTGGCTATTGCACATTGATCTTGTGCCTCACACTTGCTGAATTTGTTCATCACCCTAGTAGCTTTCTTGTAGAATCTGTTGGATTTTCTATATGTATTATCATGTAATCTGAGAATAGAGAGTTTTACCTCTTCCTTTCCAATTTTTGTGTATCTTTTTTCTTTTTCTTACCTAACTTCTCTGGTAAGAACTTGCAGTACAATGTTGAATAGCAGTGGTGAAAGTGAGCATCCTTGTCTTGTTTCGATATTAGGGCAAAAGCATTCAACATTTTACCATTGAGTATGATGTTAACTGTGAGTTTTTCATATATTTCCTTTATCTTGTTGAGAAAGTTCCCTTCTATTCCTAGTTTACTGAAGGTTTTACCATGAAATGGTATGGATTTTGTCAAGCACCTTTTCTGTGTCAATTGAGATGATCAGTGGCTCTTTTCCTTCATTCTTTTAATACAATGCAATATATTGATTGATTTTCTTATGTTGAACCACCCTTGCATTCCTGGGATAAATCCTACTTGGTCATGGTATATAATCCTTTTAGTGTGCTGCTGGATTCAATTTGCCAGTATTTTCTTGAGAATTTTTGCATCTATATTCATATGGGGTATTGATAGGTAACTTTTTTCTTGTACTGTCTTTATCTGGCTTCAGTATTAGGGTAATGCTGGCCACATAGAATGAGTTAGGAGGTGTTCCATTCTTTTCAATATTTTATTACCATAATAGTTATATAATTTTGTCACCAGACATATCCAATAAAATGCAATCTCGTATACAGATGATACCCTAAATATTTTAGCAAAGGGAGTTTAAACACAGGAATTGGAAGGGTTGGAAGAAGAGCAGGGAGAAGAGGGTATCACTAGAGAAGGAAAAAATGAAGTAAAGTAAAGTAAAAAGTAAAGTAAAGTGTAAAGTAAAGTGTAAAGTAAAATAAAATAAAAAAAATATAAAAATAAAATGGTGAGAAAGAGAAAGAATGGGGCAGAATCAGTATTTTGGGAAAAAAAGGCTCAGAATTTTCCAAAACTAAGAAAATACATCAATCCACAGATTATAGAAGACCTACAAATTCCATGCAGGACAAATAAAAATAAATATACACCCAGGAATATTATAGTAAAAGTGCTAAAAATTAAAATGAAGATAAGCCTTAAAAAAAAAACAGTGTCAGAAAAAGGATTCTGCCTTCAAAGGAGCAACACTGAGACAGTCTATTTCTCATTAAAAACCATGGAAGCAAGAAGATAGACTACAGATGTCTTCAAAGTTCTTAAAGAAAGTAACTGGAGACCTAGAATTCTAAATTGAAAACTGAGGGAATTCTTCATCAGAAGACTTGCACTAAAGAAAATATTAAAATGTGCTCTTTAGGCAGAAGAAATAAAATCCCAGAAGGATTCAATAAGGAATAAACGTATTAAAAATTGTGAATATGTAGGTAAATATAAATGAATATGATTGTATAAAACAGCGTTTTTGAGGTTCTAGATAAATATATATAATTAAAAGATGTAGCAATCAATGCATAAAATTTCAGAAGAAGATAAAGAAGTTAAGCAATTCTTAGTTTTATGCATTATCTGAAAGGAGAGTAAACGTCTCAGGGAAAATTAGTGTGATAGGAGATGGTCCAAGCACAGTCTGCCACCTTTTCCTGTGACCCGCAAGTAAACCCTGTGCTTGGGACCAGGTGTGGTATCCTGGCTCCTAGGATGGGATGATGAATATGGACTGTCTCCCTTTTCAGGAATGCCTTGAGGTAAAACACATCCCCTAGCAGATAGTGACCTCCTGGCACATGTTTTCTCCCTTTACCTTGGGCATATGTAAACATTCCCTGGAGACATCATGGCTAAAGTATGTAAGTTTTATGGCTCCTACCGGCTCCTGCTGCTCTATTTGTTCCTGGTGGGGAAGGAGTGTCATTCTTCTACTAAACACAGGAGGGATCTGTGTATACCAGTTCCCTGAATAGCTGCAATTTGAGACCTGCTGGCCATGGGGGACTGATACCCACTATTGAAGCTGCCCTTGCTCTGTCTCTTCTCTATGTGAGTAAACCTGTTCCGTCCAGTGCCTGTGTGAGTTGTGCTTTTGTTTGTGACCCTGACACCTGCAAATCACTGAGTGGGTTGGACTGCTGTTCTTAGTGGCAGGTGTTGTCATGACCTTAGCTACCCTCCCTGTGATGAGACCCCCTCCTCTGGGTAACGGACATCTCCTCTTCTGACTGAAAATTAGACTTTGCCTATTCACAATATGGCAAGAAAATAGAGAAGAAGAAAAAGTATAGAAAAAAGTATAGAGAAGAAGAAAAGAAAAAGGATAAAGAAAATCACACAGAAAGATGCTAGATTTGAACCAAAGTTGTAATCATTAATTACATTAAATGCAAATGGACCAGATTTTCTAGTTAAAAAAAAGATTGTCGGATTGGTTGAAAAATTCAACTGTATTTTGCTTAGAAGAGAATTACTTAAAGCAAATGATTTAGAGAGGTCAAAATAAAAGGAACCTGGCATTCTATGTTAATAAAGAACAGAAATGGGCTTTAAGGGTATAAAGCAGTATTAAGTTAAGTATATCAATTTAGCAGGAACTATCAGAATTCTAAATTGGAGATACTTAATGTCCTGGTTTGCTAATGCTGCCATTATGCAAAATACCGGAAATGGATTGGATTTGATAAAGGGGGTTTATTTGGTTACAAAGTTACAGTCCTAAGGCCGTAAAAGTGTCCAAGTTAAGGCATCAACAATAGGATGCCTTCTGAAACCAGACTGACCTGAGATCTTCAGCATCTCTCATAATGAAACTAGAATTTACTGATTTTTCTTATGTATCAGACAGCTCTTGACTTCTTGCTCATGAGGAAAAAGATCTGGAAGTACAGTCTGAATTGCAAAATGATCCAATTTATGAGCACATATCATTAAGTTCCCTTATGGAACACTAAGGGCAGAATTTTCAGTGGTTCTTTGATAGTTTCTGTAATTATCTGTTTCCAGCCAGATATATTTGGAGCCAGGAGGTGGGATTGGAAGGCTGCCTAGGAAGCCCAAGAACATTGTGTTATACACGGACAATCAGGGACATCAAAAGAAGGGTCAGGGGAAGGCTCATTGCGTTCTAGGAGTGGGCTGGTGGGCACCAGGTGAGTGCGTAGGGGTTGCTTATCTCCTGATTGTGTAGGGCCTAGTAAAGAGAAGGAGCTTTGATAAATGCTTTTCTTCAAAAGGACACAGAGAAGAAAATCAGATCACTATTAAGCTGTCAAAGTACAAATTGTCACAGCAGGAGAAGGAAGTTAATTTGCCATCAAGAGAATAAATCAGACCCAGGAATTTTTTAGTTTTTTTTGCAAGTATAATTCTAATAGAAAGGTACTAGATATTCAGTAATTGATAACCAAGTATTATTACTCACCATCCTTCCTTGTACTCAGCAATATTGAAGGCTTTGGAGTCCTTGTTGAATCAATTATTTCTTTCTCCTCTTGTTGCAGCAACAATTCTAAATTCATTGCTTCCTTATCTTCAGTCTATAAACATTCTCAAGTTCTGCCTACTTTGAAAATAAAATGCCAATTTACCTTCCTTATCTTTAATTTACTTGTTTTTAATGTAAGATCTTAAATGTCCTCATTTTCTCTTTGGAAAATAATGGTCTGTAGACTCCATTTCCAATTCTTTATCTTCCATTTACTGTTTTCTCCAATCTTTCCTCATTGTCTACTGAATAGGCTTCTGCTGAATCTCCAACAATCTTTTATTTCTCTCTCTCTCCATGAATTTGTATACACTTTAATAGGGTGGGTTGTATAAATCAAGTATTCTATTTTGGGCATATTAAGTATAAGTTGCTTATTAGACATCTGATATGAGGGGTGGGGAACTAAAAGAAAATAGAAGGAAGCACGAAACAAAGATATTATCAGACATAAATGAACCAAGAAACAACAAAACAAGAAAAGCTATGGAGTTGTTCAATAAGAGCACTTTTTTTTCCTAAATTAATAAAATAGACAATTTTTAACAAAACATGAAGGAAAAAAGAAGGAACAAAATAGTAGTACAAAAGAAGAAGAATATAAATTACAGATACTGAAGAGTTTTAAATTTATGAGAGAATACTATAAACTATACCTAATATCTGAATGAAATGCATACTTTTAGGGAAATATAAGTCAATAAAGAGGGCCAATAAAATAAAATTGCAGGTGGGCAAAGTTCTACTATCTCAATTCCAAAATGTGCTAGACAAAGCTAGTTGTTTTCTGCACAAACTTCAAGGGAGATAATTCCCGGTTTATAAAACAGTTAAGAGGACAGAATAAACTGGCAAGACACACACCATTATGAGACATAGTGACTACAATATAGAAACTCTATGAAGACAGTGTGTTAGTTATCTAATGTTGCATAACAAAATACTCTAAAACATGGTGACTTAAAATAGCAAACATTGATTATCTTAGTTTCTGTGAGTTAGGAATCTGGGTGCAGCTTAGTTGGATTCTTTCAGCTCAGGGTCTCTAACAAGGTTGTAGTCAAGTTGTTGTCTGGGGCTGACTTCTGTCTGGAGTCTGGTGGGGAGTAGAGGGTGGGGAAGATATCTTTCCAAGCTCGTTTATTTGGTTGTTGGCAGGCCTCGGTGCCTTGCTACATGGGCCTCTCCACAAAGCTGCCTTTGGGCTACCTGAGAAAGTAGAAGAGAGAAGCCAAAGTGAAAGCCGAGGTGTTTTTATAACCTTTCAAAATTGGCATTCTAACACATGTGCTGTATTCTGTTCATTACATCCAAGTCCATACTCACGAGGATGAGACTGGGTGTGAGCCACGAGGCAGGGGCAATTGGGGGCTATCTCAGAAGCCGCCTACCACAGAGAGCAAAAGATAAAAATCGCCACGTCACTTATAAATATAGATACAAATGCTACAGAAACTATTATAAAATTGAATTCAACTTCAAAGTAAAATCATACTAGATCTTGACCAAGTAGTATTTACCCTGGAATGAAAGACTAGAGCAATTTTAATTAATTTGATACACTAAAGCATGTAATTTTTAAAGCTGAATATGTGCCAAGCACTGTCATAAGTTCAGGAAATTCCTTCATGGAATTTCCATTTTCAAGGTGGGGAACACTTAACAGGAAGGGTGGTATGATACACATGATAACTTTGGAGAAGGATACCTGCTTGATAAAAATAAAACACGGGAGTTGGATCAAGAATGAAAAGGAGAGGAACTTCCTGGTAAAGGTTGTCATGTGATTCCTTTATGAGGAGGTAGCATTTAAACAAGAAGCCAGAATTTCCATAAAGGCTGGGAAACAATCCCATTAATTCCAAGACTCATTCATGATTAAAAAATAAATTATCTCTATGAGTTATGATAAAAAGTAGAAACAGGGTTAATCTCTTCAGTTGTAGGTGTGAGGGCTGTTTCCTCAGGGGAGACAGAGGTTTATCAGGCATAGCAGGGCTAATCTCATCAGGTGCAAGCAGGATTCCTGGTTTCTCAAGATGGACTGGAAGTGAAGTGGCTGATTCTTCACAGTAGTCTCTTACAGAGTTTACCTTGCAAAGAAGAGTCAGAATCTGGGGGTTCAGTGTCCCCTAATGTCATCATTTTCAGCACATTTGCCCCCATTCCAATATTCAAGATCCCATTCCTTCCTAATTAATGCCCTCACTTTAACAGCTGACATTCTGCAAGGTTGAAAATTCAATTTATGCTGTAATTCAGCTGTTCTCATGATGAGATGCTGGGTCTGCTTTTCAGAAATCTCAAATTTGTGGCCATAAGATGTAAGAGTTTCTTACAGGACACACATGAAACTTTCATATCCTTCATGCAGCACTTGAGCTGGAATTGGAAGCCTTGAGTTTCTTTCTATCTTTAACATCTATATCCAGAGTGTTTAGGAACAACCAGCCAGCATCATTATACTTTTTAATTCCAAAATCTCTGTTACGGTATAAAATACATTGTGACCCATAGCCTTTCCTCTTACAAGCATTTGAGTAGCGGTATTTGATGTTGTCCTGCCAATTCATTCTTTGAATTCAGTGTCATCTTGGTCATTGGAAATAGAGTCATTAATAGCTTTTAATCTATTCAGATTAGAGAACTAATTCCCCAAACCCCAGAATCAACTCAAAAATTCCACCTTTTAGATCTTTTGCTCAAGAACTACTCTCTGTACCAAAATCTGTATTAGTCAGGGTTTTCCAGGTAAACAGATCCAACTAGTTCTGTTTATATATATATTTGTGTGTGTAAATATTATGAGATGTATTATAGGAATTGGCTCACATGACTGTGGGGATTGACAAGTCCAAATTCCATAGGGTAGGATATATTTTGGGATCTCTGCTGAAGGTTTTTTTTTTTATTAATTCCCCAAGAGAAGCTGGCTGACTGAAGTAAAGGTAGAATTTCTTCCTTCTGACTGTTGAAATCATCAGTTCTTCCTTTAAGGCCTTCAATTGATTGGATAAGACTTCTCTCAATGCTAAAGGCAATTTCCTTTATTGATTATAGGTGTAATCAGCCATAGATGCAATTAACTGGCTTATGATTTAAGTCCACAAAATATATTCACAGTAACAGTCAGGTCAGTTCTTGCTTGACCAAACAACAGGACCGCATAACCTAGCCAAGTTCACACCTGTGCTAAGCCATCACACTTTCCTTGCACCTTTTGCTTTCTTGGCCTATAAGATTATTGTTTGCTATTTAAATCCACTTTTCTTTGAGGAAAGATATCATGTCGTATTTATTTTTGCATTCCCAGTGTCTGACATTTAGTAGCTGTTCAATAAATGTACACAGAATAAAACATTCACTTGTGGCAATCAAGATTACGGAAAAGACATACTGTAAACCATTTTAGTCAAGATTGAGGTAATTATTCCTTATGTAGAATCTTTCCTCTAAAACCACATAAATCCCTTGAATCTGAAGGAAAAACCTGGAAGAATTCAGTGGATTGGCTTTCCTTGAGAGATAGCCAACAGTTTTTCTCTTGATCCATAATTGGAATAATGTGAGGACAGCCATTTAGATATTCTTTCAGTGATTCCTAAGTTAATCCAGACTCACAAAAGAAACGGGGGTGAGAAGCAGGAAGGCAGATGAATTGGAAGATAGAAATAGAAAACGGGGAGGAGAGGGAGAAGGGAAGATTGAAATTTACTGCTATGTTTATCTGAAGATATTAGCCCCTTTTATATGATTGTAATTTTGGCTCCAAATCTTATTTGTACCACATGTGCCTTGTTGTAAACTAACTCTCAGAATGGTGCCATGAAATACTCCTATTTCAACATCACACTTGGGTCCAGTTCAAGAATCTACTTCTAGTCCTCATGCTTAAACTCTGATTTACCAGGGAATAATAAACATCACCATTTACCACCTGGGTCCAGTTTTATTAATTTTTTATAGTTTAAGTTATTGTACAAACAATTCACAATAATTAAGAATAAAGGGACAGTGAAAAACAATTTAGAAATCTTGATAAAAATTTAAACATTGTAAACCCAAATTTTTATCCCACATTTTTGTGATATTGTTATTAAACATGCCCACGATGGACAAATGTCCACTGAATGCAACTAATTGCTCATCAGTAGTCATGTATGAAACTGGAACATATCCATATTGTAAATATAGATTGCGTATTCCAAGTGCTTCTCTAACATGTTGCTTTTTATGGCATTTGCAACATCAAATGCTCTACTTGGAAATATTTTCAAAAATTTGTATAGCTCATAATTTTGTTGAAAACAAGACCATCTTCCTTTCTGTGTAATTCCAAACCAATTTTGGTTTAAATTTATAAATGCCATTTAGAATGATCAATGATTATTTTGCATTTCTATATCACTATTTCCCTCTAGTAACTATTTGTATACACTTAATTTCAGCATTTGACCCCTTACAAACTGTATAAAATAAAGTTTGGTGCACAAACATAATGGGTGAAACAATATGGTCACACATTCTTTTAACAAAATGGAATGGTAGTTTCCTTATCATAAACATTGAGTGATGATAGCTTTCATGTTGAATGGCTAACTGAATGAGAAAATCATATTTCCTTTTCATTCTTAGAAATGTATTATTCACTGGCTAAGTTTTGAATTTAAGAAAATCCAACTAAGATAGTATCATCTGGATACTCATAATATGAAATTTTATGTGCAATGAATTTTACTATCATCATTAGAGTATAGAGTGCTTCTATCTGTATCTGCTTTCTGATTCATCATGAAAATGTGAATTATCTTCCTTTCTCAGTTTTTTTTTGTTTGACATTATGGGCAGAATATGAAAAATTCTGAATTCTCATCTCTTTTTATACTTTCTCAAAAAAAAAATGATGCAATCCTTTGAGAAATGCAATAAGAATATTGAAGAATGGGGCAATAGTGAGTATTTATTTTAAATGATATTGTCATTCTTCTTTTTTCTTATTATTTAAGTTGGTTTTTCTTTTAAAATAGTTGGGAATAATAGAAAAGTAATGATATAATAATTCCCAGGATGATGGAAATGCAAAATGTTTCAAGGTACAGATAAAAATAAAATCACTAAGATCCCATAATGTATCATATCTATAAAAGTGTCTAGTGGATCCTTATGATAATTTTGATCTCTTTATTACAATTTAATAAAAAATATGTGAATTTTTTTCTTTGTTTTTTGAAGACTCCTAAGAATGAATAAAAGTGACAGTACTTACACATAGAACTGTTCAAAGAAAGAAACTAAAAAACCAAAATTGACTCAATTGGGCCCTGATGGTATACGTATACAACAAAACTTTTTCAGAGAGGGTATTAAATATGTATATTTGTGAATATGTTGAAATAAACTGTCCTTTAGTCTATATTCCATACAATATCGAGGCTGGCACTCTGGTGTTCTTTTATTCATTGCAACTTTCTTTATAAATCCAATTCAGCATCAGTTTTGCTCTGGATCAGCCCTAAGGACTTTGATCCAGTTCACTGCCCCCATAGGTATGAGAGTACGAAAATCTTGATTCAGGAAACAACTTGAGCTTTTGATCTGAAAATAAACAGCTTCCAGGGAAATAGGACCAAAATACATTTTATTACCTTGGCTCTGTCCCTCTCTCTTTATCATTCAGAAACTCTAACTGCATACAAATCATTTCCCTCCACATTTTATTTGGGAGTACCTGGTGGGTACCTCATGTGTTTTCATGAAAAAGTTCACTCTGTTGAAGGCATAGAGCTTCATAGTGTTGCTCTGTTAGAAATAGCAATATTGTTGCCTGTGGCTGCTGGTTCCAGTGCATAGTGTCTTCCATTGATAAACCAAGCCCACAATTTCTTTATGAGTAGCTGCTAATAAATCTTCAGGGTTTCAATCTACAGAGAATTGGAGAAGAATGCCTATGTTTTCCTATTAAAGGAATTCCAAATGTGTTACAGATTTCCATGAAGTAGCCTGTCTGGTTGTGCCTCTCTCTCTCCTTTTCCTCCAGACAGGATTCCGTAGCATTGGGTAGGGCTAGATTTGAGTCAAAGTCACATGTAAGCACTATTATTCTCTGAGGGTGCTTAAATGTACCTGCCTCTTGCTCCTTCACTTAAATTTTACTGTGTTCCAATAGCCCATCAGTATCCTCCTTGCAAGTAAACGTCTATGGAGTCCTTTTACTAGTTAGATATATCCATATAAACTTAATCACAACTTGCTTTATCTTCTTGGAAACCTCAGACTCAGTGCCAGTTGAATTCATTGAGGCCCATCCTAAAGTTTGCCAACATTCCCCAAATTCCTGAAGTGTGGTGGTGCAAAATAAAAGGTGATATCTTCAGCTGTACTTTCTGCAGTTAAATCATTTATTGTTTTCGTTTTCTGTCAATAAATGTTATAGGCACCCATGTCAGCATTTGGAGAACACCAAAATGTGTGAAGAAGGGAAAATACAGATTGTATATATATATGAAAATAAAGACTGTATCATTCTATGCTCATAATTATTCATTTTGAGCTTAAGATATAAGTAGAGAAGAAAGCATATTTTATTCTTAAACTTGCACTTCATTTGTTTTAACTTTTTATGCTTTGACAATATTTTGATTGACTACTTGAAACATAGTGAATAAAAATAATTATATGAAATACTTTACAAAATTGGCATCATGTAAATTCAGTTTTATATCCTTTTACAATAAAATTTATATTTGAGCATTTTCCATGTCATTAAACATTATTTGAAAGCACAGTTTTAATGGCTTCATAATAGACTATTGTAAAGAAATGCCATAATGTGTTTAATCTCCTATTGTTAGATATTTAAGTTGTATCCATTTTTTTCATTATTATAAAAAATGTTATGAATGCCCTTGTACATAATCTTTATCTACCTCTGATTGTTATTTCTCTGGAATGGATTTCTTGGAATAGAAATACTACCTCAAAGTTTATGAATACTTTTAAGGCTTTGGATGTATTACCAACATGCCCTCCCAACAGGGTATACACATTTACAGTCTGTTAAATTATCTTTTTAAAAAAAAAAAAATATATATATATATATATCTATATATATTTATTTATTTGTTATTTATTTATTTATTGAGATTGTTACATACCATACAACTATCCAGAGATCCAAAGTGTACAATCATTTGCCCATGATACCATCATACAGCTGTGCATCCATCAAAACAATTTTTTTTTCAATTTTTAGAACATTTTCATTACTCCAGAAAATAAATAAAAACAAAAAAAAGAAAACTCAGATACTCCCATACCCTTAACCACACTCCCCTCCATTATTGATTCATAGTTTTGGTATAGTACATTTGTTACTGTTGATGAAAGAATGTTAAAATACTACTAACTGTAGTATATATTTGCAATAGGTATATATTTTTTCCCTATATGCCTCTCTATTATTAACTTCTAGTTATAGCGTCATACATTTGTTCTAGTTCATGAGAGAGATTTCTAATATTTGTATAGTTAATTGTGGACATTGTCCACCACAAGTTCACTGTTCTACACATTCCCATCTTTTTACCTCCAACTTTCCTTCTGGTGACATGCATGACTCTGAGCTTACCCTTTCCACCACCTTCACACACCTTTCAGCACTGTTAGTTATTCTCACAACATGCTACCATCACACCTGTCCATTTCCAAACATTTAAATTCACACTAGTTGAACATTCTGCTCATAATAAGCAGCCACTCCCCATTCTTTAGCCTCATTCTATATCCTGGTAACTTATATTTCATGTCTATGAGTTTACATATTATAATTAGTTCATATCATTGAGACCCTGCAATATTTGCTTTATGTGTCTGTCTTATTTCACTCAATATAGTGCCCTCAAGATTTCTTCATCAACCCATTTCTTTTGAGATGGTTTTGTTCACACACCATACATTCCGTCCTAAGTACACAGTCGCTGGTTCCCTGTATAGTCACGTATTTATGTATTGAGCACCATTGCCAATGTCTACATAAGGACATCTCCATTTCTTCCACAAAGACAGAGGAAGAGTCAAAGGCAGAGCAAAAGAAAAAGAAAAGAGAAAGAGGGAAAAAAAACAAAGAGAAACAAAACTTGATAGCTAGAAAGCGACAAAAGGAAAGATAGCATTAACCTAAAGTAGAATAAAGAGTCAGACAACATCACCAATGCCAGGAGTCCCATCCCTTCCCCTATTCCCCACCACCCATATGCATTTAGCTTTGGTGTATTGCCTTTGTTATATTAAAGGAAGCATGGTACAATGTTTCTGTTAATTCTAGCCTCTAGTTTGCATTGATTGGATTTTCCACCCAATCCTACCCAATTTTTAACACCTTGCAATGTTGACATTCATTTGTTCTACCTCATGTAAAAACATATTTGTACCTTTTATTGCAATCATTGAGCACCCTGGGTTTCCCTGAGTTACACAGTCCCAGTCTTTATCGTTCGTCTTTTGTTCTGGTGTCCCACATGGTCCCAGCCTTCCTCTTTCAACCATATTCACAGTCATCTTTGTTCAGTATACTTACATTGCTGTGCTACTATCTCCCAAAATTGTTTTCCAAACCTCCACTGCTGTTTTTTACTTTCTGTCTGTAGTGCACCCTTTAGTGTTTCCTGTAGAGCAGGTATCTAGATCATAAACTCGCTCATTGTCTGTCAGAGAATATTTTAAGCTCTCCCTCATATTTGAAGGATATTTTTGCCGGACATAGGATTCTTGGTTGGTGGTTTTTCTCTTTCAGTATCTTAAATATATCACACCTCTTCCTTCTTACCTCCATAGTTTCTATTGAGAAATCCGCATATATTCTTATCAAGCTTCCTTTGTGTGTGACGGATCGCTTTTCTCTTGCTGCTTTCAGGATTCTCTTTTTATCTTTGACGTTTGATAATCTGATTATTAAGAGTCTTGGCATAAATCTGTTCAGATCTATTCTGTTTGGGGTATGCTGCACTTCTTGGATCTGTAATTTTATGTCTTTCATAAGAGATGGGAAATTTTCATTGATTATTTCCTCTATTATTGCTTCTGCCCCTTTTTCCTCCTCTTCTCCTTCTGGGACACCAATGACATGTACATTCTTGCTTTTCCTTTTGTCCCTAAGTTTCCAGAGACCCTGCTCTTATTTTTCCATTCTTCTCTCTATCTGTTCTTTTGTGTGTAGGCTTTCAGATGCCTTCTTCTCCAGTTCCTGAGTGTTTTCTTCTGCCTCTTGAAATCTGCTGTTGTATGTTTCCATTGTGTCTTTCATCTCTTGTGTTGTGCCATTCATTTCCATATTTTCTGCCAGTTGGTTTTTCGAACTTTTAATTTCTACCTTATGTACACCCAGTGTTTTCATTATACAGTTCAGCTCTTTAGCCATATCTTCCCTAAATTTTTTGAATTGACTTATTATTAGTTGTTTCAATTCCTGTATCTCAGTTGAAGTGTAAGTTTGTTCCTTTGGGCCATAACTTCAGTTTTCTTAGTGTAGGTTGTAGTTTTCTTGTCTAGGCTTAGTTTCCTTGGTTACCCCAATCAGGTTTTCCCAGATCAGAATGGGCTCAGGTCCCAGAAGGAAGAAATATTCAGTATCTTGTTTCCCTGAGGGTGTGTATGTCTTAGAAAATTAGTGACCTGTGACACCTCAGGTCACTGTGCTTTTCTGCCCATCAGGTGGCACCTGTCAGCCTGTAATTCCAGACTGGTATAAGGAGGTGTGGCCTGTGGCCATCTTCCCCAGGCTCTGGGGTCTGGTTCCAAATGGAAGGCTGGTAGTAGAGCTTGACCCCACCCCTTTCCTCTTAGAGAAGATAGACCCCCTGGGGAGAGGTCATTAGCATTTCAGTGGTCTCTCTCTGCCTGTGCTATCTCCACCCTTATCTGGGTCAGAGCACTGGGAACTGAAAATGGCTGAGCCTTTCTCCAGTGAGCTGAAACAGGGACACAAGGTCCCCTTCAGGGCTAGTCTGCGGCCACCCTCTGGCTCTCCAAGGTCAGTAGTCACCCAAAGCCTCTGTCTGCTTGTTGGGGATTTGTAGCTTGTAGTGAGCAGTTCACACTCAGTAATTAAAATGCCACTTGGAGCTCAGCTGAGCTATATTCACTTTCTGGGAGAGAGCTTCTTTCTAGCACCACGAGGCTTTAAAGCTTGGGCTATGGGGGGAGGAGTCTCCTGGCTTGGATCTGCAGTTTTTACTTACAGATTTTATGCTGTGCTCTCGGGCATTCCTCCCAATTCAGGTTGATGTATGATGAGTGGACAGTCACGTTTTTCCCCCCACATTATTCCAGATTATTATTTACTAGTTGTTCCTGGTTTTTTATTAGTTGTTCCAGAGGGACTAACTAGCTTCCACTGCTCTCTGTGCCGCCATCCAAATTATCTTTTAAAGCATTGATTTCAAGTTCAAAACACTTCTGAAACTCTTGGTTCTCCTCTACTGGAGAGCTGAGATCTTTAAGAGGTTTCAAATCAGCTAGTTGACTTAATTATTTATTTATCTGACATGTTTAGACAGGTGTTTGTGGCCAAGAAATTACCGTATTGTAGTATGTTCCTAGATTATTTAGAGAAGTTGACCTAATCAAAGGATTTCATTTAAAACTGATAACTTATGCTTCTGGATGGGTGACCTCATTAATTTAGAAGTATTTTCTTCCATTTTCAAGTGTCTGTTATGAGCAAAGCAGGTAGTTATCAATTGTCCTCACAATTTTGAAAAGTGAGCATTATTACCCTGCTGTATGTTTAAATGCTGTAGTTGAAGTTCAGAAAGCCCTGCCTGATGTGATCCATAAAATATATAGTAGAACTAAGATTCAAATCCAGGACTGTCTATTTGAACAGTGTCCATGAAATGCTCTAAATTATTCTTGATGTCTGTTTATTCAGTTCGTGGATTTTTGTGATATAAGTAAACTTCTTATTGTATTGAATCCTAAGCATTTGGCATTAAAACAAATTGGAATGCAGGTATTTACTCCTTCTTTCCTCCATTCAGTCATTCATGTATTCACCCCTTTTTATTCAGCATTGCTTATGTGTCAGATCATATGGGAAATGCTGTTCTTCAACATCTTCAATACATCCTGGATTTGTAGTTCAGGAAGCTCAGGTTTATTTTGGTCAAGAAATAGTGAATTCCCTATATCTACTGTGTGAGTGCAGCAGAGATGAGCAGGTCCAAATAAATCCAAGAATCTATTATGTCAAACTTGACACTGTATGCTCAGTGTCTCTAAATTAACAAGGTAAATACCCTGAAGACCCTTTCCTATTGTTATTTGTCAGATGTCCGATTTTTCCCCATTTATTTTCTCCCAAGATATTTTTGTCTACAACTATATTGTTCAGTGTGTTTAGGAAAAGGAAATAGCAAAGTGATGTGATGTATCAGAAAAATAAGTAGAACAAATGGAGAAAAATGGGGCTGAATTCATAAGGAAACCACACTTCAGGTGACATGGATTTGTGTCCAGAACTGCCTGAAAAGCTCTCTAGTGATTTTAAACACTCAAGGGCATATTCATTTCCTTCTAGAAGAAATCAAAATTACCCAGTAATTTAATTCTTATTGAATAAGAAAAGCAGTCAGTTACATGCATATGTACACATGAATTCCCTGGGTTTGCTATGCCTGTTTCCATGTGCTTGAAACTGTAGGGCTAAAAATATATTGACACATATGAAATGAGGAGGTAACCTTCAGCAGTTGTTAGCTTGGCTTAGGATTTCTTGGAATGTCAACTGATCTATCAAGGAGCTGTAGCCAATCAGCCTATGGCAGAATATTTTCTCTTAGAGAAACAGACAAATACCTATCATGCAAACTTGGTAGTCTCAGCAATAGCAATAAAGGTATGGTAGTATAATCAGTTAAAAATAAAAAGGAAGGGAGTTGGATAACCTTTTCAGAAAATAAAACTTATCTTCCTTCTCTAAACTCGTTTATCTGTCTTTACTCCTATACCTCACACTATTGCTTATTGTCTCCTGAATTGTATTAGATAGGTTTTTTTTCACTAATATCCTTCCTTTAGTTATAAAAGTAACTAATGGTTGATTACTGACAGATCTGTTTTGACAGGAGGTTGCCATCTGAAAAAGTTTAGCTATGGTAAAACATGCTATATCTTTAAGTAGCCAGTGCTTTTAAATATGAAAAGATGATCGCATCAGAAGTGTACCTACTTCAGTAAGAGCGACTTTTGCTGGAAAATACGGTCTTCACCTTTTATTTGGAATGTATCTCTTTACAGCAACGGAGAAACATTTCTCTTGCTAATAAAACCTCTCTTCATAGAAGATTTTCCTCACCATTTTTTTTACAGAAAAAAACCTACCTGATTTGTACAAAAGAACACTGCTCTCTAGTGGAATAAGGAAAAAGAAATCTATTACCTCATTCATTCCCTTTTTCTCGCATTCTTGGCTGCTGTTACAAAGGCGGCTGAGCTTTGTCCTGGACTTACGACATGTTATGATATATGGCTACAATTATTGTGATACTATACAGTGAAGTGGTTTTGCTCTTGTAATCAGGAAAAAATCCTTTCCCCCCAAACTCTTTTTTTTTTTTATTTTTTATTTATTTATTTTTATTTTTAATTAAATTCAGTTTTATTGAAATGCATTCACACACCATACAGTCATCCATGGTATACAATCCACTGTCCACAGTATGATAACATAGTTATGCATTCATCACCACAATCTGTCTCTGAACATTTTCCTTACATCAGAAAGAACCAGAGCAAGAATAAAAAAATGAAAGTGAAAAAAGAACACCCAAATCATCCCCCCCATCCCACCCCATTTGTCCGTTTTTTTTTTAATCATCATTTTATTGAGATATATTCACATACCACGCAGTCATACAAAACAAATCGTACTTTCGATTGTTTACAGTACCATTACATAGTTGTACATTCATCACCTAAATCAATCCCTGACACTTTCATTAGCACACACACAAAAATAACAAGAATAATAATTAGAGTGAAAAAGAGCAATTGAAGTAAAAAAGAACACTGGGTACCTTTGTCTGTTTGTTTCCTTCCCCTATTTTTCTACTCATCCATCCATAAACTAGACAAAGTGGAGTGTGGTCCTTATGGCTTTCCCAATCCCAATGTCACCCCTCATAAGCTACATTTTTATACAACTGTCTTCAAGATTCATGGGTTCTGGGTTGTAGTTTGATAGTTTCAGGTATCCACCACCAGCTACCCCAATTCTTTAGAACCTAAAAAGGGTTGTCTAAAGTGTGCGTAAGAGTGCCCACCAGAGTGACCTCTCGGCTCCTTTTGGAATCTCTCTGCCACTGAAGCTTATTTCATTTCCTTTCACATCCCCCTTTTGGTCAAGAAGATGTTCTCCATCCCACGATGCCGGGTCTACATTCCTCCCCGGGAGTCATATTTCACGTTGCCAGGGAGATTCACTCCCCTGGGTGTCCGATCCCACGTAGTGGGGAGGGCAGTGATTTCACCTTTCAAGTTGGCTTAGCCAGAGAGAGAGGGCCACATCTGAGCAACAAAGAGGCATTCAGGAGGAGGCTCTTAGGCACAACCATAGGGAGGCCTAGCCTCTCCTTTGCAGCAACCGTCTTCCCAAGGGTAAAACCGATGGTAGAGGGCTCAACCCATCAAACCACCAGTCCCCTATGTCTGTGGTCATGTTAGCAACCATGGAGGTGGGGTAGGCGAATACCCCTGCATTCTCCACAGGCTCCTCAAGGGGGCACTACATCTTTTTTTTTCCTTGTTTTTCTTTTTTTTTTTTAACTTTCCCTTCTTTTTTAAATCAACTGTATGAAAAAAAAGTTAAAAAGAAAACAAACATACAATAAAAGAACATTTCAAAGAGACCATAACAAGGGAGTAAGAAAAAGACAACTAACCTAAGACAACTGCTTAACTTCCAACATGTTCCTACTTTACCCCAAGAAAGTTACATAATATAGCAACATTTCTGTGAACTTGTTCCTACTATATCCATCAGAAATTAACAGACCATAGCATTCCTGGGCATCCCCAGAACGTTAAATAGCTTATCTGTTCTTGGATTATTGTTCCCTCTTCCTTAATTGCTCTCTACTGCTAGTTCCCCTACATTCTGCATTATAAACCATTTGTTTTACGTTTTTCAAAGTTCACATTAGTGGTAGCATATAATATTTCTCTTTTTGTGCCTGGCTTATTTCGCTCAGCATTATGTCTTCAAGGTTCATCCATGTTGTCATATGTTTCACGAGATCGTTCCTTCTTACTGCCGCGTAGTATTCCATCGTGTGTATATACCACATTTTATTTATCCACTCATCTGTTGAAGGACATTTGGGTTGTTTCCATCTCTTGGCAATTGTGAATAATGCTGCTATGAACATTGGCGTGCAGATATCTGTTCGTGTCACTGCTTTCCGATCTTCCGGGTATATACCGAGAAGTGCAATCGCTGGACTGAATGGTAACTCTATATCTAGTTTTCTAAGGAACTGCCAGACTGACTTCCAGAGTGGCTGAACCATTATACAGTCCCACCAACAATGAATAAGAGTTCCAATTTCTCCACATCCCCTCCAGCATTTGTAGTTTCCTGTTTGTTTAATGGCAGCCATTCTAACCGGTGTTAGATGGTATCTCATTTGTAGTTTCCTGTTTGTTTAATGGCAGCCATTCTAACCGGTGTTAGATGGTATCTCATTGTGGTCTTAATTTGCATCTCTCTAATAGCTAGTGAAGCTGAACATTTTTTCATGTGTTTCTTGGCCATTTGTATTTCCTCTTCAGAGAACTGTCTTTTCATGTCTTTTGCCCATTTTATAATTGGGCTGTCTGTACTATTGTCATTGAGTTGTAGGATTTCTTTATATATGCAAGATATCAGTCTTTTGTCAGATACATGGTTTCCAAAATTTTTTTCCCATTGAGTTGGCTGCCTCTTTACCTTTTTGAGAAATTCCTTTGAGGTGCAGAAACTTCTAAGCTTGAGGAGTTCCCATTTATCTATTTTCTCTTTTGTTGCTTGTGCTTTGGGTGTAAAGTCTAGGAAGTGGCCGCCTAATACAAGGTCTTGAAGATGTTTTCCTACATTATCTTCTAGAAGTTTTATGGTACTTTCTTTTATATTGAGATCTTTGGTCCATTTTGAGTTAATTTTTGTGTAGGGGGTGAGGTAGGGGTCCTCTTTCATTCTTTTGGATATGGATATCCAACTCTCCCAGCCCCATTTGTTGAAAAGACCATTATGACTCAGTTCAGTGACTTTGGGGGCCTTATCAAAGATCAGTTGGCCATAGATCTGAGGGTCTATCTCTGAATTCTCAATTCAATTCCATTGATCTATATGTCTATCTTTGTGCCAGTACCATGCTGTTTTGGCAACTGTGGCTTTATAATAAGCTTCAAAGTCAGGGAGTGTAAGTCCTCCCACTTCGTTTTTCTTTTTTAGAGTGTCTTTAGCAATTCGAGGCCTCTTCCCTTTCCAAATAAATTTGATAACTAGCTTTTCCAAGTCTGCAAAGTAGGTTGTTGGAATTTTGATTGGCATTGCATTGAATCTGTAGATGAGTTTGGGTAGAATTGACATCTTAATGACATTTAGCCTTCCTATCCATGAACATGGAATATTTTTCCATCTTTTAAGGTCCCCTTCTATTTCTTATAGTAGAGTTATGTAGTTTTCTTTGTATAGGTCTTTTACATCTTTGGTTAAGTTTATTCCTAGGTACTTGATGTTTTTAGTTGCTATTGAAAATGGTATCTTTTTCTTGAGTGTCTCTTCAGTTTGTTCATTTCTAGCATATAGAAACATTACTGACTTATGTGCATTAACCTTGTATCCCGCTACTTTGCTAAATTTGTTTATTAGCTCTAGTAGCTGTATCGTCGATTTCTCAGGGTTTTCTAGATATAAGATCATATCATCTGCGAACAATGACAGTTTTGCTTCTTCTTTTCCAATTTGGATGCCTTTTATTTCTTTGTCTTGCTGGATTACCCTGGCTAGCACTTCCAGCACAATGTTGAATAACAGTGGTGACAGCGGGCATCCTTGTCTTGTTCCTGATCTTAGAGGGAAGGCTTTTAGTCTCTCACCATTGAGTACTATGCTGGCTGTGGGTTTTTCATATATGCTCTTTATCATGTTGAGGAAGTTTCCTTCAATTCCTACCTTTTGAAGTGTTTTTATCAAAAAGGGATGTTGGATTTTGTCAAATGCTTTTTCAGCATCTATTGAGATGATCAATTGATTTTTCCCTTTTGACTTGTTAATGTGTTGTAATACATTGATTGATTTTCTTATGTTGAACCATCCTTGCATGCCTGGAATGAACCCCACTTGGTCATGGTGTATGATTTTTTTAATGTGTCTTTGGATTCGATTTGCAAGTATTTTGCTGAGGATTTTTGCATCTATATTCATTAGGGGGATTGGCCGGTAGTTTTCCTTTTTTGTAGCATCTTTGCCTGGTTTTGGTATTAGATTGATGTTAGCTTCATAAAATGAGTTAGGTAGTGTTCCATTTTCTTCAATGTTTTGAAAGAGTTTGAGTAAGATTGGTGTCAGTTCTTTCTGGAAAGTTTGGTAGAATTCCCCTGTGAAGCCATCTGGCCTTGGGCATTTGTTTGTGGGAAGATTTCTGATGACTGATTGGATCTCTTTGCTTGTGATGGGTTGGTTGAGGTCTTCTATTTCTTCTCTGGTCAGTCTAGGTTGTTCATATGTTTTCAGGAAATTGTCCATTTCTTCTACATTATCCAGTTTGTTGCCATACAGTTGTTCATAATATCCTCTTATAATTTTTTTAATTTCTTCAGGATCTGCAGTTATGTCACCTTTTTCATTCATTATTTTGTTTATATGGGTCTTCTCTCTTTTTGATTTTGTCAGTCTAGCTAGGGGCTTGTCAATCTTGTTGATCTTCTCAAAGAACCAACTTTTGGTGATATTTATCCTCTCTATTGTTTTTTTGTTCTCTATGTCATTTATTTCTGCTTTAATCCTTGTTATTTCTTTTCTTGTACTTGGTTTAGGACTGGTTTGCTGTTCATTTTCTAGCTCCTTCAGTTGATCCATTAGTTCTTTGATTTTGGCTCTTTCTTCCTTTTTAATATATGCGTTTAGTGCTATAAATTTCCCCCTTAGCACTGCTTTTGCTGCATCCCATAGGTTTTGGTATGTTGTGTTCTCATTTTCATTCGTCTTTATATATTTAGCAATTTCTCTTGCTATTTCTTCTTTAACCCACTGATTGTTTAGGAGTGTGTTGGTTAACCTCCAGGTATTTGTGAATTTTCTAAGTCTCTGATGGTTATTGACTTCTAATTGTATTCCATTGTGGTCAGAGAATGTGCTTTGAATAATTTCAATCTTTTTAAATTTATTGAGGCTTGTTTTATGTCCCAGCATATGATCTATTCTGGAGAAAGTTCCGTGAGCACTAGAAAAGTATGCGTATCCTGGTGATTTGGGATGTAATGTCCTGTATATATCTGTTAAATCTAATTCATTTATCAGATTGTTTAGGTTTTCAATTTCCTTCTTGGTCTTCTGTCTGGTTGATCTATCTATAGGAGAGAGTGATGTGTTGAAGTCTCCCACAGTTATTGTGGAAACATCAATTGCTTCCTTTAGTTTTGCCAGTGTTTCTCTCACGTATTTTGTGGCACCTTGATTGGGTGCATAGACATTTACGATTGTTATTTCTTCTTGCTGAATTGCCCCTTTTATTAGTATGTAGTGGCCTTCTTTGTCTCTCAAAACATCCCTGCATTTGAAGTCTATTTTATCTGAGATTAATATTGCTACACCTGCTTTCTTTTGGCTGTAGCTTGCATGAAATATTTTTTTCCATCCTTTCACTTTCAGTTTCTTTGTGTCCCTGTGTCTAAGATGAGTCTCTTGTATGCAACATATTGATGGTTCATTTTTTGATCCATTCTGCGAATCTATATCTTTTAATTGGGGAGTTTAATCCATTTACATTCAACGTTATAACCGTGAAGGCATTTCGTGAATCAGCCATCTTATCCTTTGGTTTATGTTTGTCATATTTTTCCCCTCTGTCTATTAATATCCTTTATTGTACCCATACCAAATCTCTTTAGTACTGAACCTTTCTCCAAGTCTCTCTGTCCTTTCTTTGTTTCTCTGTCTGTAGGGCTTCCTTTAGTATCTCCAGTAGGGCAGGTCTCTTGTTAGCAAATTCTTTCAGCATTTGTTTGTCTGTGAAAAATTTAAGCTCTCCCTCAAATTTGAAGGAGAGCTTTGCTGGATAAAGTATTCTTGGCTGGAAATTCCTCTCACTCAGAATTTTAAATATATCGTGCCACTGCCTTCTTGCCTCCATAGTGGCTGCTGAGTAGTCACTACTTAGTCTTATGCTGTTTCCTTTGTATGTGGTGAATTGCTTTTCTCTTGCTGCTTTCAGAACTTGCTCCTTCTCTTCTATGTTT
The DNA here is from genome assembly GCF_015220235.1 of Choloepus didactylus. Taxonomy (NCBI): domain Eukaryota; kingdom Metazoa; phylum Chordata; class Mammalia; order Pilosa; family Megalonychidae; genus Choloepus; species Choloepus didactylus. Next base: position 37,223,275 of record NC_051326.1, read on the forward strand.
GACAGTGTGATCAGTATATGTCTTGGAGTGGGTTTATTTGGATTTATTCTATTTGGAGTTCGCTGAGCATTTATGATTTGTGTATTTATGTTGTTTAGAAGATTTGGGAAGTTTTCCCCAACAATTTCTTTGAATACTCTTCCTAGACCTTTACCCTTTTCTTCCCCTTCTGGGACACCAATGAGTCTTATATTCGGACGTTTCATATTATCTATCATATCCCTGAGGTCCGTTTCGATTTTTTCAATTTTTTTCCCCATTCTTTCTTTTATGCTTTCATTTTCCATTCTGTCATCTTTCAGGTGACTGATTCGTTGTTCACCTTCCTCTAGTCTTGTACTATGAGTGTCCAGAATCCTTTTAATTTGGTCAACAGTTTCTTTAATTTCCATAAGATCATCCATTTTTTTATTTAGTCTTGCAATGTCTTCTTTATGGTCTTCTAGGGTCTTCTTGATTTCCTTTGTCTCCCGTACTATGGTCTCATTGTTCATCTTTAGTTCTTTGAGTAGCTGCTCTAGGTGCTGTGTCTCTTCTGATCTTTTGATTTGGGTGCTTGGGCTTGGGTTATCCATATCGTCTGGTTTTTTCATATGCTTTATAATTTTCTGTTGTTTTTGGCCTCGTGGCATTTGCTGAACTTGATAGGGTTCTTTTAGGATTTGTCGACCAATTGAAGTCCTTATCTCTAATTTATCAGATCTACAGCTTCGTGGAGTACACTTTCTCTAACTAACCAGCAGGTGGCGTCCACGAGCCACCTGTTCTCCACAAGCCAGTTCTCCCCTGCTTAGCCTTTTTGGTGAGTGGGGGAGTGAGTCTTGTGGGGTCCAATTGATGTACCAAGCTTGCGTGTGTAGTTGGTGTTGCCTGCCCTGTATATGGGGCGTGTTTCTGGGCAGTCAGGGAGGGGGGTGGCCCTAACAATCACATCTCCCTGGTGATCCTAGAGTTTTAAAGCTGCTGCAATAGTCTAATCCTTCAGTTCAGTCCTGCCACAGTTTGTCTCTGCCACTGACCCACAAGTTCTTGGTATTGGTGTATGGCTCCTGAGACTTGCAAGTGGGCCCCTCTTCCAGGCTGTGCACCCCGGGTCCTCTGTTAGGGGATGACTGTGCTATGTCACAGGTGAGTGCCGTCCCCCCAGGTCAGTTCTGGGCTGCTGGGCTGTGTGGGGAGGCGCCCAGTCTGCTGAAATGATGGCTGAATGGGGCTTTGTTAATTCACACTGCTCCACCTTCCCAACTCTGGGACAATCAGCTGAGGTTGCAGGGAAGGCTAATGTTCATGGCCAGTTTTATGGTGTGTGCCTGTTATTTGAAGCACTTCCGTCACACTGGGTTGTCTGGAGCAGCTCTGGGCTATGGGGCTGGCGATGGGCAGTAGTGTTTCCTGTCCACCAGGATGATGGCTGTGAGCGGACACCCCCCTTTTCTTGGGAAGTTGTGGTGTTTAGTGAATTTTCTCAGCCACTGGATTATTGCCTTTTGTCTCAAAGCTCTCTTAGTTCTGCTCTTGACTTGACCTGCCCAAATTGCAAGTCTTTGAAGCTTTCTGTATTGGGCTTCTTAGAGTAATTGTTTTAGAAAAAGAAAAAAGGATTAAAAAAAAAAGTAAAATAAAATAAAAGGGCCCTCCTCAGAGATCTAATGGGTTATTGAAATGCTAAGAGACAAAGCAACCAGGGCCATTAAGGAAAGGTCCACAGGGCAGAGAGATCAGCTTTTCTTCGGGATTTGCATATGCGCCTCAGGGCCTGAGCTCTGCCCTTCCCCTTTCTATGTTCACCAGAACTCCAAAAATCCTCCGCTTTTATTTTGGAGTTTTTCGTGCGGTTTTTTTCTATGCCTGTCTCCTCTCTGCTGGGCTGGCTGCTCTCAGATTCTCTGGTGTGTGGTCTCAGTCTATCTATGGTTGGAGTTTGGATCAGTAGAATGAGTTTCAGATAAGGGCTGCCACTGCAGTTCTCCCTTCTCCTTCCCGGAGCTGACAGCCCCTCCTCCCACGGGACTGAGCCTGGCAGGGAGGGGCGCGGGTCCCCTGGCCGCAAAAACTTACAGATTTCGCTGATCTCAGCAGTTCCACGTTTTCATGAGTGTTGTATGAAGTATGCCCAAAGTCAGATTGCTCTGTGGTGTCCAGTCCACACAGTTCCTGGCTTTCTACCTACTTTCCTGGAGGAGTAACTAAAACATACAGCTCACCAGTCCGCCATCTTGCCCTGCCCTCACTATTTGTGTTCCTTATTAGTGACATTATTCAAAGATAATTGAAAAGTAAATTTGCTTCGAAGGGTACATTCTCAGTATCCAAACAAAATGGCAAATCTTACTTCAGTGGCACTAATAAGTAATGCAAGTTTTAATGAAGAGATTGAGAAGTAAATGGGGACAGGAATGGCATACATCTTACAGCACATAATAAAACTTATTAAATTATTTGTTTAATTCTTTTTCCCTCCACAAAGTGCCTCTTTCTCCCTCTGCCAATCTCTCTTTCTCAGCTTCTCTCTCCTCTCCCACCTCTGGCCAGACTCCAGCCTCATTTCCAGATCCTTCCAGACCTTTCCACTGTGTCCAACTGCAACACGATTTAAACATCTCACAAGGTCTCCAGTTTGCATTTCCGCACCTTACTCTAAATGGCAAAAGACATTTCATTGACAGTTAGAGGGAAGAGGCCATGATAAGTGATTTTAAATAATATAGGGGTAGAGAGCAGTGATTTTAAATTCTATTTTTCTTGTTAGATAATAAAATATAAATAAAGAGGACTTTGGGAAACTGGAAAAGCCAGAGATCATTCATTGATAATCATTTATTTATTAATTCCAAAATAAAATATAGCAAGAACCTAGGCTCTGACAGGTTAACTTTTGCAAAAGTTGGCTTTTAGACACCTTGCTACAGAAAGCAGCATTTCTGGGGCGTCTGGTAATCATTTCTGGTTTTCCTTTACTTTGTTCTTTCCTCTGAGACACATATATCAATCTTTCAAATAATAAGGAACTTTCTTTAGGTCTTATGCTAAGCAAGTTTAAGCTGTAATAACCTGAAGAGATTTTTGGATGAGATGGCAGGTTGAAAGCAAAAGAAAAGAACTGGGTTTCTCTTTTTTTCAAGAGGCATATGATAGATAATGGGAGAGTGGTTTAAAAATTCTCTCCAAGCGAGACCAAGGTTAAGACTGAGACTGTAGAGGCCAGAAGAGCAAAATGACTACAACAATTCACATGTTTTCAAGAGCAGCCCTTTGTAGCTGAGGGATTGATTTTTCCCACTATTTTTTTCAGTTACCCAACGTGTGTCTTTATTAAATGACCCAGGAGAATACAGTGTGGCAGAGAACACTTAGATTTCCTTAGCCCAGACTCAGGTATTCTCAGTTTATCGCCCATTCAAATTAAAAAGAGAGTTTTATAGGAGGAAATTGAATTGACTGTACTTTTATCTCCACCTTTAAATTTAAAGTTTTGTTTGAATTCTCCACTAAAGTGTCTGCATTATTATATTTTAAAGAGTTTTCACTGAGTTGAAAGTTTCATTCACTATGTTCAATCACTACAATTTGGAAGAGTCAAGTCATTTGGTCAAATCTCTCTGTATTGCCAGAGTGGTGAATTCTGAACTAAATGATAATCACCATTTCTTTTGTTCTAATGCTGACTCAATTGAAAGGCAAAACAAGGATACCTACTCAATCAGAGAAGGAAAAGTCACTTTACCTCTTTAGCTATCCCAGGTCCTTTAAAAATAATGTAAACTATCACTTGTCCTGAGACTTAAAAATATCCAGACTGGAGGAAAAGTTTGAAATTTTCAGAGTCATGAAACACTCTGATGTAAGAATTGGAAACCAACTTTCTCCTGTTTAAAATCCACCCAAATGCTTTCCCTTCCTGTGTGTGTGTTTTCTCCATGTTACTCTGTATCTATTTTCTTCTCACTTGGGCTGCAATTTTACCTTTTTTCTACACCCTGCTTTTCCAGTAACCTGTTTTATTCCTCTTTTCTTATTTCAACTTATGGATGCCCATTATCCTGCATAATTTTTCCTTCTTTTTTTTTTTTTTTTATTATTCCCAGAGGTACAAATAAGAAATGATATATTAGAAAACAGTCTCACTTCACCTAGACCAAGTCTATATATTTTTTCACCATTATATGTACTGAGGGAAAACTGGGGTGTCTGCCTGTACAAATTATAATTCTTTGGTTAAAACTAATAATAAAACTTGTGCTACTTAAGTAAGACAGGTATTTATTGGAATGATACTGGGAATCTCCTGCTATCCAGGGCAGTGAGACAGTAGGGCCTCACGAGTAGATGAGAAGGAGGGATGCAATGCAGGATGAAATGAGAAAAGGTTTGTTCCTTCTCAGGATCTCTTGCGATTCCAATTGCTCTCTCACTCCCTTGCCTCTCAACTCTTCCTCATCTGTACTAGTTTCTCTCTCTCCCTCCTTCTCTCTCACCTGTGCTTCACCTATATACCTGCTTCATTCTTCTTTCTTACTACAAATGGTTTCACAATCCAAAAGCTGTAAATTACCTTCAAGCAACTGTGCAAGTTCCTTGGAAAGGAGCTCAGGTGCCAAATTTGGCTCAGGTGCCCATCCTGACGTAATCAAGTAAACTAATGGATGAGGGTTACATTGTATGAACACAACTCTTCCACTGCCACTATATGGATAAAGATGAAGGAAAGCCATATTTTAATTATCTGTTGCTACTTACCAAACCACACCAAAACTGGGCGGTGTAAAATGTTAACCGTTCGCCGGAAGGTAGATTTGACCGCGAGGAGAGGAGGCGCGAGCTACCGGGCTCGGCTGTGTGGACCCAAATAGCGGCCCCTGGCGTGGAGAGACTCTGGGAAGCCGCCAAGAGGTGCGAGATCATGGCGGCAGCTGAGGAGCAGCCTCAGGAGGGTGGAGAGGAGGAGGAGGAGAGGGGGCCGGCGGAGCAATTGGTGGAATAGTCAGGAATTATTTACTCAGGAAATATTTCCTCAAAATATGTAAATAAATGCAAGATTTGGGGAATTGACGCCGAGAGACCCATTCTTCAAATTTACAGTCATGTCTTTGCTGGGAAGTATCAAGGATATTTGCAGGCACTCTTGGAACATGGGTTATATTTGAAGAAAATGTGGAACCTGTGGATGCAGAAGACATTGAATAAAACAATGCAAAAATACAAGTCTCATGCAATGAAACAGCTCTGATAACTCTGACAGAAAAGAAGGATGAAGAAAAAATAGGTGGCACAGAGTGGCTACAAATGAAGTATAGTGATTTCTCCTGTAGATCCAGCATGATTTGTAGCTTTCTACATGAAAATGAAGATGAAGAAGCTGTAGCTCTGACCCCAGATAAACCTTTGGAGTTGGAAGAGCAAGAGATTCAAATGAAAAACAATTCAAACCTGAGTTATGAACAGGGAAACTACTCTACTTGGAAATAGAGGATTCTGGCCTTCTTATTGATATCCCTTCTTCTGAGACAGAAGATTCTGCTTTTATAGAAATTCAAGATGCTGACTTAGTATCCACTCCTAGATGACGTTTCTCATAATAACTAGACATTAACTTTTTAGAGTTTTTAGATCAAATAATTGGCTGATTCTTTTTTTTTAAAAAATCAACTATTTAATTGTGCTATGATTTCATAGGTTATAAACACAGTGGAGATGACTTGTCTCTTCTTCTAGAGGATGGGGGCCTCATGCAGGATGGCTCAAACATTAGAGATGCTGGGATGGTTCAAATGGGGCCATGTGTCTAAGGCTTTGGTTCTGGCTTTTGGCTGGAACTGAAGGTCCATGATGATTTCTTTATTCACATAGCACACAGCTGGGGGTGGCTAGGCATCTCTCTTTCTCCATGAAGTTTCTCCCCATGGCTAGGCTAGGCTCCCCCACAACATGGTAATCACTAGGTACTCAGACTTCTTACCTGACTGGATTTCCCTAGAGCAACCATTACCAGAGAGCAAGGTGAAAGCTTGCAAAGCTTCTCATGACCTAGCCTCGGAAGACATTAAGCATCACTTTTACTACATACTGTTGGTAACATAGAGCCAAGATTCAGTGTGAGAGGAGACAACACAAAAGCATGAATACTGGAGGCATAATTCATTGGAAGCTAGCCACCGCATACCACCACCACCACCACCACCCCACTCCCCTGAGAAAAAGGAATATTGGGTATATAATGCAATATGTATTCCCTACAGCCTATTCCTTTGCTGCCCATATGTATAATTCCAAAAGAGCCTCTTCCTAATAAAAATCTAATTAATCTTCCTAGAACTGCAAATGTCCTTTATTCTTTATCCACCTGTCTTCTCAGATCAGGATCTTTGGGCGATACTCATGCTTTCTCTAATTCAGGCTCAAAACTTTGCTGGCAGAAATCCTACACATTAGTTGTTTGGGTTTTTTAATGCAATTTTATTGAGATACGATCACATAACATACAATCATTCAAAGTGTACAATAAGTTGTTCACAGTATTGTCATATAGTTGTACTTTCATCACCACACTCAAACTTGGAACATTTTCATTACCCTAAAAAATAAAATGAAAATTAAAATAAAAAAGAATACCCAAAACATCCTAGTCCCCTCCTCCTTCCATTGTTCATTTACTTTTTTTAATACAGTTTAATTGAGATTTTTACACACCCTACAGTCATCCACAGTGTGCAATCAATTATTCACAGCACCATCATACAGTTGGGCGTTCACCAGAATCAATTTTTGAAACTTTTCCTTACTCCAAATTAAAAATAAAAGAAAAAAAACCCACTTAAATCTTTCCATTCCCTCCATCCCATCCTATTCTTAGTCTAATTTTTGTCCCCATTTTTCCACTCATCTGTCCATATAGTGGATAAAGGGAGTGCAAGCCTCAAGGTTTTCCCAGTCACACAGTCACACTATGCAATCTATATAGTTATACAATCATCTTCAAGAATCAAGGTCACTGGGTTGCAGTTTGACAGCTTCAGGTATTTCCCTGTAGCCATTCTAACATACTAAAGACTAAAAGGTGATATCTATATAGTGCAAAGAAATACCCTCCAGAGTGACATGTTGACTCCATTTGAAATCTCTCAGCCACTGCAACCCTACTTTGCTTCATCTCTCTTCCCCCTTTTGGTCAAGAGGATCCTCTTAATCCCACAGTGCTGGGTCCAGGCTCATCTCCAGGAGTCATTTTCCACATTGCCAGGGGGATTTACACACATCCTATGTAGAGGGGAGGGTAGTGAGTTCACCTGCCAAGTGGGCTTAGTGAGAGAGGGGGCCTTATTTGAACAACAAAGAAGTTCTCTGGGGCTGACTCCTAGGCACAATTATAAGTGGGCTTAGCCTCTCCCCTGCTGCAACTAGCCTCACAGGGGAAGGCTCCCAGATTGAGAGCTCAGCCCACCAAATTGGCAGTCCTCAACCTTTGCGGAAAAATCAGCAATAGCCCAGGTGGGGAAGTCCAACACTTCAGCATTTCTCCCGTTTGTCAGGAGGGGCCCTACAAACACACTTATACTCTCTGCCCTCATCACTCTGGGATGTGTTGGGTTTTCACCCCAGCCTGTACAAACTCACCAAATTCCACTTCTCATTCACCGCTCCCTGCACCTATGGTGTTCAAACAGACTGATCATATAAGTTAATCTAGTGAACTACAGAAAATATAGATTCTGCACCAGATAAACATCTCCTCCCTTGGTCTTACACATAAGTTATAGTTTTAAAACCCAATCAGTATCATCCTTAACCCTTGGGCCTGATTTGCCTTAGTCCTAACCAGATCCTTTTTGTTCATATCTTTAATTAAAGTCTGAATTCTTTTTCAGCTCTTTCAGTATTATGAATGTAATATTGACATTCATAGCTGCCAAGTTCTAGCTCTGAGTCTCCTGTGTCACACAGATACCCAAAGTTCCAGAGACTGACCAGGTTATTCACAAAGAGCTCAGCATCTCAGGATTTAGAGATAACCATTACAACTCAGGAATCGATGTGCATGCTGTAAGAGCTTACAATCTAGAGACCATTACAATAAGCATTTCCCTGATAAGCTGTGCACTAAGATTCAGTTCTCAGGGCTCACACATTATAGTTAGTCCATATCAGTGGGGCATTATAATGTTCATCCTCTCGTTTCTGGTGTGCTTCACTCGAAATGCTGTACTCAAGATCCATGCACCTGGTTATGTGTCTCACAGCTTCATTTCTTCCTGTAGCGTCTCAATTTTCTATTGTATGCATACACTACAGTTCACCATTCTGTTCATCAGTCAATGTACTCTTTTTTTTTTTTTCCCCACAGGACTCCCACAGAATTTATTGCATCAAAAACTCAGTGATTCTAAGGGAATACAGTGGGAGTAATAAAGGAGCAGAGGGGAGGAAGAATAAGAATGGATTTTGAGGGTAGAGCATGAGGACATGAGCATTTCTTCTGGCCTGTAGAGGCACTTGATCATCAGGTTAGATCTACTTCCTAAATTATCTTTCGCACTGGTTTCTTCTCTATCACTCTGGTGACTGCTGTTTTCTACTTCATTCTCCATAAGATTATGACAAAAGCCTCTTCTCTGAAGCCCTGTTTCCAGTTTTCATGGGTTCTCATGTACTCTTCACCCTGTCGCCAACTGCACTTTCTCAATTACAGATGTGTTCCTGTTTGTTCCCTGCTTAAACTCTTTTTTTTTTTTATTAAATTCAGTTTTATTGAAATACATTCACACACCATACAATCATCCATGATATACAATCCACTGTCCACAGTATGATAACATAGTTATGCTTTCATCACCACAATCTATCGCTGAACATTTTCCTTACATCAGAAAGAACCAGAACAAGAATAAAAAATAAAAGTGAAAAAAGAACACCCAAATCATCCCCCCATCCCAGCCCATTTGTCCTTTAGTTTTTATCCCCATTCCTCCACTCATCCATACACTGGATAAAGGGGGTGTGATCCACAAGGTCTTCACAATCACATTGTCACCCCTTGTAATCTACATTATTATATAATTGTCTTCAGGAGTCCAGACTGCTGGGTTGGAGTTTGGTAGTTTCAGGTATTTACTTCTAGCTATTCCAATACATTAAAGCCTAAGAGGTGTTATCTATATAGTGCATAAGAATGTCCACCAGAGTGACCTCTCGACTCCATTTGGAATCTCTCAGCCACCGAAACCATTTCATCTCATTTTGCATCCCCCTTTTGGTCAAGAAGATACACTCAGTCCCATGATGCCGGGTCCACATTCATCCCCGGGAGTCATACTCTGCGTTGCCAGGGAGATTTACACCCCTGGGAGTCAGGTCCCACGTAGTGGGGAGGGCAGCGAGTTCACCTGTCGAGATGGCTCAGTTAGAGAGAGAGAGGGCCACATCTGAGCAACAAAGAGGTACTCAGGGGGAAACTCTTAGGCACCATTGCATACAAGTTTAGACTCTCCTTTGTGGTAATGAGCTTCATAAGGGCAAGTCCCATGCTCGAGGGCTCAGCACATCAAACCGCCAGTCCCAATGTTTGTGACAACCTCAACAGCAGTCCAGGTGAGGATGTCCAACATATCCGCACCTTCCCCCAGATCCTCGGGGCTGGGGAGGGGGAGGCTGTAAATATATTTTTTTATTATCTCCCCAAATTACTCTAGGATGTGTCGCTATTTCACTCCAGCCTATACTAACCTACCTTATCTCACTTCCTATTCAAAGTTCCATGCAATCGTGGTGTTTGAACAAATCGACTGTAGAGTTGTACCGTGTAGAAAATTTAGATCCTGTACCAAATAGATATCTATTCCCTTGGTCTCATATGAAAGTTGAAGTTTTAAAACACAATCAGTTTCAACCTTTATCCTTTGGCCTGGCTTGCCCTGGTCTTAACCAGACCTGCTTCATTCATATCACTAATTGAAATCTGGGCTCTTTTTCAGCTTTTTTTTTTTTTTTTTTTTTTTTTTAACAGTGGCTGTATGCACTAATACTGACATTCATATCTGCCGAGCTCTAGCTCTGAGTTTCAGGTGTCTCAGAGATATGCATTGTTCCAGAGACCAATCAGGTTATACGCTAGGGGATCAGCATCTCAAAGTTTAGAGATAGGCCTTACAATTCAGGGATAGAGTTAACTGCTGTAAGAGCTTACAATCTAGGGACTATTACAATTATTGTGTCCACGTTAGGCTATGTTCTAAGATTCAATTCTGAGTTTACACATTGTAGTTAGTCCATATTGGTGAGGCATCATCCCTCTCACCATGTTTTCTCCAACACTTTTACTCCTATAAATATATTTTCCTACAATTTTATGGAGTTATATTCACATACCATACATTTATCCACAGTGTACAATCAGTTGTTCATAGTATCATCATAAAGTTGTACATTTATCACCACAATCAGCACTTGAACATACTGATTACTACAAGAAAATTTTTTTTTTTTTTTTTTTAGCAATAAGAAAAAATGATAAAAAGAAAAATAACATGTCATACAATACAATATACTACTGAGGTCAGCAAATAACACCACTACCAAGAATCCCATATTACTCCCCTATATCCCCCTCTCATATACATTTAGCATTGGCATATTGCCTTTGTTACATTTAATGGAGATATATTACAATGTTACTGTTGACCATAGACTCCAGTTTGCTTTGATTATGTTTTTTGCTGAATACCATCCCTTTTTCAAATTTCTACATGGTTGACATTCATTTGCTTTCCCACATGCAAAAACATTTTTATATTTGTATATTTAGTAACAGTCATTGGCCACTCCAGTTTTTGCCACATTATACAGTCCCAATCTTTATCATCTGTCTTTACCTCTGGTGTCATACATTCTCCTATCCCACCTCTTTCAGCTTTACTCACAGACATCTTTGTTCAGTGTACTTACAATACTGTGCTACCATCACACAGTATTATGCTATCTATTTCTGGATCTATGCAATCAATCCTAAACATTCTGTAGTCCTTCAGCATCAAATGGCTGATCTGTGTCCTCTTTCTATCTCCTGGTCGCCTGTGTTGTCAGCTTTTAACTCCCAAAGTTTGTTCATTAATGTCTGTTCATATTAGTGAGACCATATAGAATCTGTCCTTTTGTTTCTGGCTAACTTCACTCAACATAATGTCCTCAAGGTTCATCCACATTATTACATGATCCATGTCTTTGTTCTGTCTTACAGCTGCATAATATTCCATCATGTGTATATACCACAGTTTGTTTATCCACTTGTCCTTTGATGGACATTTGGGCTGTTTCCATCTCTTGGCAATTGTGAATAATGCTGCAATAAACATTGGTTTACAAATGTCTGTTTGTGTCTTAAGTTTCAGTTCCTCTGAGTATATACCCAGCAATGGAATAGCTGGGTCATATGGCAAATGTATATTTAGCTTCTTGAGGAACCTGCATACTGTCTTCCAGAGTGGTTGCACCATTCTACATTCCCACCAACAATGAATAAGTGTGCCTCTTTCTCCACATCCTCTCCAGCACTTGTCATTTTCTGTTTTTTGGATAATGGCCATTCTGGTAGGTGTGAGATGATTTCTCATTGTGGTTTTGATTTGCATTTCCTTAATAGCCAGTGAAGTTGAGCATTTTTTCATATGTTTTTGAGCCATTTGTATTTCCTCTTCAGAAAAATGTCTGTTCATGTCTTTTGCCCATTTTTTAATTGGATTGTTTGTCTTTCTGTTATTGAGATGCAGGATTCCTTTATATATTTGGGATATTAAACCCTTATCTGATATGTGGTTTCCAAATATCATCTCCCATTGTGTAGGTTGCCTTCTGACTTTTCTGACAAAGTCCTTTGATGTACAAAAGTGTTTAATTTTGAGGAGGTCCCATTTGTCTATTTGTTCTTTGGTTGCTCGTGCCTTGGGTGTGAGGTCTAAGAAACCACCTCCTTTCACAAGATCTTTAAGATATTGCCCTACATTTTCTTCTAAGAGTTTTATGGTCTTGGTGCTAATGTTTAGGTCTTTGATCCACTTTGAGTTAATTTTGGTATAAGGTGTGAGATGGACATCCTCTTTCATTCTTTTGGAAATGGATATCCAGTTCTCCAAACACCATTTATTGAACAGGCTGCTCTTTCCCAGTTGCTTCGGCTTCACTGCCTTATCACAGATCAGTTGTCCATAGATGTAAGGGTCTACTTCCGAACACTCAATTCGATTCCATTGATCAGTATATCTGTCCTTATGCCAGTACCATGCTGTTTTGAGCACTGTAGCTTTGTAATATGCTTCAAAGTCAGGTAGTGTGAGACCTCCCACTTCTTTCCTCTTTCTCAAGACATTTTTGGCTATTCGGGGCACCTTACCCTTCCAAATAAATTTAGTTATTGGTTTTTCTATTTCTGTAAAGTAAGTTGTTGGGATTTGAATTGGTATTGCATTGAATCTGTAAATCAGTTTAGGTAAAATTGCCATCTTAACTATATTTAGTCTTCCAATCCATGAACATGGTATGTTCTTCCATTTTTTTCAGGTCTTGTTCAATTTCTTTTAGCAGTTTCTTATAGTTTTCTATGTAAAGGTCTTTTGTGTCCTTGGTTAAGTTTATTCCTATATACTTGATTCTTTTGGTTGCTATTGTAAATGGGATTTTTTTCTTGATTTCCTCCTCTTGTTGCACATTACTTGTGTATAGGAACACTACAGATTTTTGCATGTTGATCTTGTAGCCTGCTACTTTGCTGTATTCATTGACTAGTTCTAGTAGCTTTGCTGTAGATTTTTCTGGATTGCCTACATATAGAATCATGTCATCTGCAAATAGTGAAAGTTTTACTTCTTCCTCTCCAATTTGGATGCCTTTTATTTCTTTTTCTTGCCTAATTGCTCTAGCTAGAACTTCCAGCACAATGTTGAATAACAATGGTGATAGTGGGCATCCCTGTCTTGTTCCTGATCTTAGAGGAAAAGCTTTTAGTCTCTCCCCATTGAGTGTGATGTTAGCTGTGGGTTTTTCATATATTGCCTTTATCATATTGAAAAAGTTCCCTTGTATTCCTATCCTTTGAAGTGTTTTCATCAGGAAAGGATGTTGAATTTTGTCAAATGCCTTTTCTGCATCAATTGAGATGATCATGTGGTTCTTCTGCTTTGATTTATTGATGTGGTGTATTACATTAATTGATTTTCTTGTGTTGAACCAGCCTTGCATACCTGGAATAAATCCCACCTGGTCGTGGTGTATAATTCTTTTAATGTGGTGCTGGATTCAATTTGCGAGTATTTTGTTGAGGATTTTTGCGTCTATATTCATTAAAGAAATTGGTCTATAATTTTCTTTTTTTGTAGTATCTTTGCCTGGTTTTGGTATTAGGGTGATGATGGCTTCATAGAAAGAGTTAGGTAGCTTTCCCTCTTCTTCAATTTTTTTGAAGAGATTGAGCAGGATTGGTACTAATTCATTCTTGAATGCTTGGTAGAATTCACATGTGAAACCATCTGGTCCTGGGCTTTTCCTTTTTGGGAGCTTTTTGATGACTGACTCAATCTCTTTACTTGTGATTGGTTTGTTGAGGTCATCTGTTTCTTCTTGAGTTAATGTTGGTTGTTTATGCTTTTCTAGGAAGTTGTCCATTTCATCTAAGTTGTCTGGTTTATTAGCATATAGTTGCTCATAGTATCTTCTGATTATCTCCTTAATTTCTGCAGGGTAGGTAGTTATATTTCCTTTCCCATTTCTGATTGCATTTATTTGCATCTGCTCTCTCTTTTTTTTTGTTAGCCTAGCCAGTGGTCCATCGATTTTATTGATTTTCTCAAAGAACCAAGTTTTGGTTTTGTTGATTCTCTCTATTGTTTTCCTGTTCTCAATTGCATTTATTTCTGCTCTAATCTTTGTTATTTCTTCCCTTCTGCTTGCTTTGGGGTTAGTTTGCTGTTCTTTCTCTAATTCCTCCAGGTGAGCAGTTAGCTCTTCAATTTTTGCTCTCTCTTCTCTTTTAATATAGGCATTTATGGCAATAAATTTCCCTCTCAGCACCGCCTTTGCTGCATCCCATAAGTTTTGATAAGTTGTGTTTTCATTGTCATTTGCCTTGAGGTATTTACTAATTTCTCTTGTAATTTCTTCCTTTACCCACTGGTTTTCTAAGAGGGTGTTGTTTAGCCTCCATATGTTTGTGAATTTTATGACCTTCTGCCTTTTATTTATTTCCAACTTCATTCCATTGTGGTCTGAGAAAGTGTTTTGTATAATATCAATATTTTTAAATTTGTTGAGACTTGCTTTGTGACCCAACATATGGTCTATCCTAGAGAATGTTCCGTGAGCACTTGAGAAAAAAGTGTATCCTGCTGTTGTTGGATGTAGTGTTCTATAAATGTCTGTCAGGTCTAGTTCATTTATCATACAATTCAACATCTCTGTTTCTTTAGTGATCCTCTGTCTAGATGTTCTATCCATTGATGAGAGTGGTGTATTGAAGTCTCCAACTATTATTGTAGAGGTATCTATTTCTCCTTTCAGTGATCGCAGTGTTTGCCTCATGAATTTTGGGGCATTCTGGTTTGGTGCATAAATATTTATGACTGTTATGTTTTCTTGATGAATTGACCCTTTTATTAATATATAGTGTCCTTCTTTGTCTCTTTTAATTGTTTCGCTTTTGAAGTCTAACTTGTCTGATATTAATATAGCTACTCCCACTTTTTTCTGGTTGTTGTTTGCATGAAATATCTTTTTCCAACCTTTCACTTTCAGTCTATGTTTGTCCTTGTGTCTAAAGTGAGTTTCTTGTAGACAGCATATAGATGGGTCCTGTTTTTTAATCCATTCTGCCAGTCTGTGTCCTTTTATTGGGGAGTTTAATCCATTTACATTTAGTGTTATTACTGTAAGTGCAGTACTTTCTACTACCATTTTGCTTTTTGGAATTTATATGTCATATCTTGTTTTTCCCTCTCCTTTTACCTTTCCTGATAATCTTCATTTCTGCACTCTTCTCCCACTCTCTCTCTCCTGTCTTTTCCTATCAGCCTGTAGCACTCCCTTTAGTATTTCTTGTAGTGCCGGTCTCTTATTCACAAACTCTCTCAGTGTCTGTTTGTCTGGAAATGTTTTAATCTCTCCCTCATTTTTGAAGGAAAGTTTTGCTGGATATAGAATTCTTGGTTGGCAGTTTTTCTCTTTCAGTATCTTAAATATATCATGCCACTGTCTTCTTGCCTCCATGGTTTCTGCAGAGAAATCTGTACATAGTCTTATTGACCTTCCCTTGTATGTGATGGATTGCTTTTCTCTTGCTGCTTTCAGAATCCTCTCTTTGTCTTTGACATTGGACAATCTGACCAGTAAGTGTCTTGGAGTAGGTCTATTGGGATCTATTCTATTTGGGGTACATTGTACTTCTTGAATCTCTAATTTCCTGTCTTTTATAAGAGTTGGGAAATTTTCAGTGAATTTGTCTTCTATTACTCTTTCTGCCCCTTTTCCCCTCTCTTCTCCTTCTGGGATACCCATAACACGTATGTTTGTGCGTTTCATGTTGTCACTCAGCTCCCTAAGACCCTGCTCATATTTTTCCATTTTTTTCACCATCTGTTCTTTTGTGTGTATGAATTCGAATGACCTGTCTTCCAGTTCACTGATCCTTTCTTCTGCCTGTTGAAATCTACTGTTGTGTCCCTCCATTGTGTTTTTCATCTCCTCCATTGTGGCCTTCATTCCCATGAGTTCTGCCATTTGTTTTTTTAAGTTTATGAATTCTTCTTTATGGTCAGCCAGTGTCTTCTTTATATCCTTCAGCTCTTTTGCTATATCTTCCTTCATTTCATCAAATTTATTTAGCATTAGTTGCCTCCACTCCTGTGTCTCAGCTGAGATATTAGTTTGTTCCTTTGGCTGGTCCATGTTTTCGTGTTTCCTGGTATAGCTTGTTATCTTAAGTTGTCTAGGCTTCTGATTCTCTTGATTAGTTTATTTTGGAGCTTGTTTTCTGTCTTTTACCTAGTGGTTTTCTTGTTGGTTGGCTTTGTTCTCTGGCCTCTGTTATTCAGTTCAACTTATTCTAGACCTCTAACTTAGGTTCTATTTAATTGATTAGAATTTTTCCCCTCTTGTTTTTTCTGTTTCTTGCTCTGCCTCTATGTAACCTTTTTGTGAGTGGCTCTCCTCAGATATGGTTGACTCTAGTCAGATTTTCCCAGTCTAGTGAGGCCCAGGTCTCATTGGGAGGGTATGGAGTTTTCCTGAGAATGAGACCCTCCTATGAGGCCTTTAGAATTGGTGCTTTTCCTCTTCTGTCCAGCAGGTGGCACTGGCCAGCCCGCAGCTCCCCCACCAGTGTAAGGAGGTATGGAGCCTTTAGTTCTCCTGGTGACTCTGATCCTGTCAGGGGCGTGGCTGACTGAAGCTGGAATCTGAATTCCAGCCCCTGGGGTCTGAATTCCCAGAAGGAGGACTGCCAGTTGAGCTGGACCTCCCTCCACTCTCCCAATCCTCAGAACTCTGGTTGTCTCTCAGGGGGACTATTCCCTTCTCCTCTCTCCTCTTTGGGGCCTCTCCAGGTAGATTCCTTGGTCAGTCCGAGTTGCCAGTTAAAGATGGGGGTGGAGGCCTTCAGTAGTGAATACGGAATTCAAAGACACTGTGGGCACTCTGTCCCCCACAAGCCCAGCCCAGTCCCCCAACCCGGGCTCTCCGACAGAAAATAACCACATATATTACTTTTAGATTTAAAAAAAAAAAAAAAAAAAAAGTATAAAAGAAATCAAGAAAAAGAAAAAAGGAGAGTAAAAAAAAAAAAAAAAGTCTCTTTTAAAAGTCTTTCTCCAGCCTGGAAGTTTTGTCAGTGTCAGAATAGAGCATTTAAAGATATGCTTTGGGCTATTGTCTGATAATTACTCTCCCATCGCTTCAGTTCCACCCCTGCCGGGGGCTATTGAAATGCAAAAAGATAAGGGATCAGTGAGAAGCCAGAAGGGACAAAATGTAGGGGAAAAAAAAAATGGCTTTTTTGGAGTCTGGGAATGGGTGCCCGCTTTTACGTGCCCCCACTTCTCGGAGCCCAGCCCTTCTTTAGCACCCCAGCTCCCGAAGTTAGTTAATTAATTAGTTAATTAATTCTGCAGTTGAGGCTGGGATGAGCCTCCCTTCTTGCCCTCAGCAGATTGCTGTTTTTTGTTTTTTTCTTCCCCCCTTTCAGGGAGCTGGCAGCAAGACAGTCTGTGAGGTCTGGGTGGGGAGGGGCGCCAGACCCCTGGTCCGGGGAACTTACAATGTTCGCTGCGATCTCAGCTTTTCCTCCAATTCCAAACTTGTGTCCAATGTGTGACTGGTTACTGGAGACCCCGCAAACACTGTTTCATATAGTTCTTGGGTAATTGCCAGCTGCTCTAGGGGAGAGACGAAATTCTCCCCTGCTTAAACTCTTAAAAGCCTCTGTTCTAGTTTGCTCCGTCAATGTACTCTTAGGCCACCTCCATCTATTGCAAACAGTGAATACTGCCACCATATATATTGGTGCATAAATGTCCATTTGTGTCCCTGCTCTCCAGTCTTCCAAGTATATACCCCATACTGAGGTTGCAGGATCTTGAAATCCCCACATACCTACCTTCTTGTGGGACCACCATACTGTCCTCCAGATAGGCTATACCATTCTACTTCCCACCAACAGCGAATACATACATCTGTCTCTCCAAGTTCTCTCCAACACTTTGTCCCTCCATTTATTTTTTTGCCCCTGCAATTTTATAGGGATATATTCAAATACCATGCAGTCATCCACAATGTACAATCATTTACAGTATCATCGTATGTTGTGCATTCATCTCCACAATTAGCACTTACACATGTTCATTACTCAAAAAAAAAAAAAAATTGAAACAAAAGAATAATAAAAAGGGTAAAAGGAAAAGTAAAAATAAAATAAAACCCAATAAAATACAGCAATAAGGTTAGTCAACAACACCACTACCAAGAATCCCATGCCCCTCCCCTACACCCATCCCTCCCAGATATTCATCTTGCCTGTCACATGTGATATAGGGCAGAAAAGGGGAAAACAGAATAGTTTACCACTTAGGAAAGTGGGAAAGGGGAAACACCAAACCTAAGTCAATGATAGAGTGTGTTCTTTTTCCTACTTGACAGGGATAGAGAAGAAATGATAGGGTCACCTAAATTACAAGCATCATTTCTTCATAAGAATGCATTTTTCAGTCTGACCATTAGCCAGCTTGTGTTTCTGCCTCATGGGAAGATTTCCCTTCCTATACACTGAGCAGAGCCACCCTTGAAAAGGGCATTTGAAAAGACTGTACTGCAAAGGGCTTAGTAGTGCACTTCCCCTTGTGCTGGTATTTTTCTGGGGGTGTGTGTGCAATCATGGGCCCCAGTTCACCAGAATTTAGATTTGTTTTGTTTTGTTCATCTAATTCCGTGAAGACTTTATTGGCCTTTTGTATCCCCTTGTATATGTTTAATTCTTCATTGTCACTGCAAAACAAGTTTCTTTGTTTCCCTGTTCAAATGTTAAAAAATGAACAATACCTTTTGAGTTTTACACATGAAAGATCAGTTTTGGATGTCATGGTCAGAGATCCTGAGCTATTTTTAGAGACTTTGAGACATAATCTGAATAGGTGATTAACAATACACTCAATGTTGAAGTGCGTATAGGACTGCTCTAAATGATTTTGAACCTCAAAAGTTTTATATTTTTTTCTTTGAATAGTTTTTCTGTTCTGTCCCTCAGTGTCAGACTGTTTCTGTGCAGTCCAGCACCTGCACATAATATGGCTTTTGTAACCACTTATTTTTACTGTGTGGCTTTACTCATGGGGAATCCTAAAGTCAAAATTGTGGTTCCACTTGAATAGCTCCTCATGCTCCTGTTCATGTGTCCCTAGTCTTTTCGTCCCACTCATCTATGTTTCCCCTGGCCTTGTTAGTATGAACTATTTTTTTTTGCCGTTGTGTTGGATCATATGTATACCTGTAAGCTATCAAAATGGTTTATGGAACATGGTGGGTGATAAATGCATATAAGTAAAATATCTAATGTCAATTCTCTGCATTCATGTTTCTCAACTTCTCAGCTCTATTGGGTCTAAATGATCATTCTGTCCTTCCTGAAAACTTACTGCTTTTGTTCTCTCCAAAACAAATGACTCAGATATTATGCTATGCTACTTCAGGCCATAGTTATTCTACTCAGATTTCACAATATGTTTGGTTCCTGTACATACATGTTCCCATGTTTAAAATTCAAAATGGAGACTTATTTTCTATTTTCCTTATGATTTATTCTAAGCTGCAGTATTTGTTACTATTTTCATTGTAATTTTAACACTTTATGAAATGCTTCTTCATTCTTGTTCTATTTTTGCACACTGACAATATATCACAAAAAACTAGCAGCCAAAAAACAAACTAATTCAACAAGTATATTCAAAACCATAAAGATGATCTGAAAATATGTTAGGAATAATTAATTGTTAGCTGACACCATAAAGCCCCACAGTTTTTTAATACATGTGCAGAGATGTTCTTAATGCAGTGCTTATGAAGAAAGTAGCAGGATTTCCATGACAATTGATATCAAAGTTATTTCAGTGCACTTCCCTCTGAACCTGCCAAAATGCTCAGCTCACTTGATCTATTGACTCCTAGACTCCACCACCTCCTTCCAGCCACACTCTGAGAAACCCTGACATAGTGCTGAGAACAGGTGTTTTGGAGACAGTGAGACTTGCAGGGAAGCTCTGGGTTTGCCAATCATCGGCTGTCAGTTTCCTTATCTCATACTGATCCAGGAAAAGAGCTCCCAAGAATTACAAGTTTAGGAAATAAAGACCTGCTGTTTGGTATCGGATACATGATAATTATAACCACAGAAGTAGATGCTCCTCTGTGATTCCTTTGGTCTTTCCATTAAGGTTTCAGTATGGCTTCATCAGAGGCAAGCATCACATTGTCCCATGATTGCAAACACATCTTTTACTTGGAGTCGTCTCCATTTTTATCACAGTTGAAAATCGTCTTGAAATCACCCACCAACAGAGTTCTCCTCTGTTCCAGTTGCCTAGAAATGGATCACACACATATGCCTTAGGTATAAAGAAGGCCAGAAAAGCAAGTGTGGCCCCTGAACATAATGTAGGTGAGATGGACTCTGCCAGAAAGTAAAAGGGGGGCAGAACAGTTATTGAATAACAAACTATTGTGTCTGCCACAACTGAACTTGGGAAGAGATGTTTCAGGGGAGTGTTTGAGGTGGAAGCCATATTGCAGTAGGTCAGAGAGTAAATGGAGTTAAAATGAAATAGTTAGGCAACTCTTCCAAGAAGTTTAGTTATGAAGAGGTGGAAAGATGGGATGATAGCTGCAGGTGGCATGAGATTAAAGAAAATGTATTTTAAAAATGATTTATGCATTTAAAAATATTTATGAGAAAGACATGGAACTGTTTGAAAATACAGAGGAAAGAAGGATACGTAGTTGATTCCAGAAGTTATTAAGGATAAGGTAGGAGATGTGGTCAAGAGCACAATGGGGATGGTGGTGATTAGCCTTGGAGAAGAGGAATATGGCTCTCCAGGAAGGAACAAGGTTGCAAATATAGGTATATTTAGTTGGTCTGGTAGCAGGAAATCTGTGAAATTACTATCTGATGACTTTTCTGTTCCATAGATGGCAAGAACATCAGGTGAAGGTGAGGTGCAAGGTGAAGAAGTAGAATGTGTAAGAAGAATAGAGAAGTTTTGACCCAGTTTGGAGGTAGTGGTGTGTAGATCCTGAGACTATGGTCTCTGGAGGTGCAGAGACCTAAGAACGGAGGCCTAGATCCTTACACATCTCAGTTTCCTCCCCTCCCAAATCCAGATCATCATTCCTCCTCCCCCCTGGTGTGGCGTGATATGCAGCAAATACGACAGTGGGTGCAATGCCTGACACAATGTAGGTGATTAATGGGTACTCACCATATCAAGGCATTTTCTTGATTCTAACCTGATATCTATTATACAATTATACAAGTTGATCAACATAAAACAAAGCAAAATCACTATCACATTATATTTGCATGTAGATAAAAGATGCATGTAGAATTTCAGAAACAATAAATGTGGAAAAATGTGGTATAGAATGGAGGAACTGGGATGTGATTAAAGCCTCTGAGGACTGGGAAGAAGGTCCCTTAGGAACCTTGGGACACTTAGAATATTGGTGCTGAGACTGGTGGTTCAGTTTTCATGGGCACCATTGAGTTGTGTGTTTGCATGAATTTTCTCCAGCAGAGCATAGCAGGAGAATCTGACAGATTGCTTGGGGTAAGTATGTAAGAAGGAGGGAATGTGTGGAATAGATAGACAAGGAGATATGAGCAAGATGTGGTTGGATGGTGGTTGAGTCCTTTTCCTGTAAGCCTGCCTGTATAGGTCTAAGCTGAGCTGAAAATTTTTATTCAACTCTCAAAGCTCCTCATTGCCAGAGGGTGAAATACATTTTCTGTTAATCTCTGTTTGGATAAACTGACATCTGCTTGATCCCAGACTTGGTGTTCAATTTCATAGATGGAGACTGAAGAAATGTTCATTTTGTTCTTACTGTGAGTCTTTACCTGAGAGAGGGGGCTACTCTCCCCATAACCTGAGAATCCTGCTCAATGGAGTTCCTGTCCCCTGATCACTGCAGTGAAATTTGATAATGATCTCAGTCTCAAGGGAAAACGGGACACTGAGGGGTCTGTCTAGGAAGACGACATGAGTTTCTACCCTAGTCAGCCTGAATGGAACAGCAGAGACCCAACATAGACCCCACATTGTAGCTGCCCAATATAAAGGTTCATCAAGGAACAGGGATTATCCAAAATTCTTGTAATTAAAGTAAGCGCAAAGAGTGGATTTGAGCCGTGAGCCAAGTGGTTAAATAATGAACATCAAAATGACTTTTAGGTAACACAGGGGTCTCAGAAATCCACCCCCTCTCACCCCCCACCCCCGCCATCTTTCCGACTTGACCTCTGTACACCAACTATGTACAGTTCCCTTTTCTTCCACAAAGATGTGTTTATGTACAGGACCTGGGCCCTCTTCACTCTCTATTCTGATTCCTACTACTAGAGAGTCGTGCCTCCTAGATGGGGGAAAGTTCTCCTCATTACCATTCTCTTGCGGGCCCTCTAGTTCTAGGCCTTGCCCCTGCTTGGGAAGAATGTGAAGGCAGGAAACCAGGCTCCTGTCAACTCGCTGGTGGGGAAGGGAGCTCTGATCATGGCGCTTCAGGTGAGAGAAGCAGGACCAGGCTGCAGTTCACTGGTTGATTCTTAAATATCTTGGAAGGACTTTTTTTGCACACTGAAAAATCTCACCAATATTTGCACTCAGTTTATTGCTCAAACAACACTTTTGAAAACCAAAAGTGTTTATTTTGAGAATTAAATATTAATAACAATTTGATTATTTAAAGTGTCTTAGACAATTTACATTAGGTAATAAATTTAGAATGTCTGATTCGTTTTGAACTTTTCTAACACCTGAAACAACAGATAAACATACTCAAGAACAAGAAAATAATTTATTCCATTTTCCATAACTGTTACAAAAGTGCGTTTAGCTTTGTTTCTCATTTGTCCAAATTTTACTCCTTCCTAGGGTTTTTGTAATCTTACGAGAACCAAGATGAGCTAGATGAGGCTGCAGGTTCTGATGCTGTGTAGCTGACTCTTGGTCTTGTTTGTGTCTCTAAGATGATACAAACCCCAAGGACTGATTATTATTTTAAATAATAAAAATATTTTCCTTTGCTATGTCATGGTATTCTTAAATCACTGCTTTTTGTAAGAAATTTTAACATTGAAAACTTTTCTTTCCCACAAATAAGGTGTTCTTTAAGCTTTGCTTGCCAGTCGGTTTACAAACGGTCGTCTCATCATTATGCAATGCTGATTTAGTTCATTGGTATTCTTAAACACCTGTATTTTTCCTGCTAGAATTCTATTAAAATTAGTATGGGTTTATTGTAATTAATAGAGTGAATATCTTCAAAAGTGTAGAGGGTTGTGACCAGATTGCGTATAGAACATTGGACTAATTTATCTTTTTGCGTCTAGTGGGAGACCCTCTATTTTGCTGGTTACTGTGTATCACCAAATTGATCAGCTTCTGGGCTCTGCTTTTTTTCTGATCATTTATGGAGACCACAAAGGCAGATCAGTCTTTCCTGAGCACACATTTCACTTTTTCCTTGTGTGTGATTCACTTAAGCTTTAGTTCACTATATCTTGTTTATACAGATAGAAAAAGTTATATATAGAAAATTATATATTTATATTTAACACACTTGCTTAAAATAAGAAAAATATTCATATGATCTCCTACTTATTAAAATTAAAGAAAAGTAACAGTCTATTGTATCCATCTTTCCTTTGAATTGACAACCACCTTTTCGTAAACTTTATAGTAATTTCCCTCTTTTGAGTAGCATTATCAACATGTAGAATTCCAAGGCTTCAAATTGATCAGTTAGTGCATTATTTTCCTTTTTCCTTTTTTTAAAAATTGATTTTGATGCTCACATTGTGGATTATTGGGAAGTAAAAGGCAGGTTCTCTAATGCAGACCATTTAGGACAGAATTCACAACAAAATTGGGACTACAAAAATAAGACGTGCAAACTGAAATATACAAATAAGCAAAGGCCAAACACACTGAGAGAATGCTGAAACTTTATTTTAGATAGAGACATAAGAAAAAGTACAAAGTACAAAATATATAATAGCTCTCTTCCAGGCATTCAAATTGAATCCAGTGCTGGTTTGCGACAGCAACGTTTTTGAAGAATGCTACGGTTGATGGTACAGCCTCCAAATTTTCGCTGAATTAAATTGCAGAGTTTCTTTCTGCAATAGCAGATGCTACTCTCCTGAAGATCTGAGGAAAGAAAGGGAGGGTCTATCATGATGGGTGAGGTGGGAAGGAGGAGGGCAGAACCAGACTATTGGAGATACTCTAAGAAGAGATGTGTCTACTTATAATCAACCAACATAGTACCAATCATAATAGGATGAAAGAATTCACATTTTTCTCATGGGTCAAAAGAAATCTTACTAGCTATGTGTTGCTCGTGCAGGATCATGGTTCTTCTCCCATTCTAGTTTATAATTTACTTGCTTAATACCATCTCTACAATATACTTCTCAAGCTCAGTGTTACTAACCTCTCATTTCACCTCATCCACTGGATTTTAAGCCAAGCTTCCCTGTACTAATGAGCTCCTCTATTAGGCTTGGTTTAGCTTCTGAAACTGAAGCTGCTGAGTTTCACACTCACATCTAGTGCATCCAAATTCTCTAGTATTCCAAGAACCCTAGAGGAGCCTCCAAACCGAAGGCCCTCATTTACTAGTGCTTTCATGACTTGTGGCACTTCTGGGACTGGAATTCCCCACAGCACGTTGGTCTGGTCTCTCACCTGGAGCCTCTCGAGTTGAGATTCCGTCTTCTGCAAAGGAGATGGCCACATCCTGGTCCTGTGCCTCAGGGTCCTCCTGGGCTGGAACCTCATCAGCGCTTTCTCTGAGTGGCTCCCCTTGGGCAGGGAGGGTCAGCAGGAGACTGGCAACAAGGAGGGCGAGGGTCCTCATGGCTGAATTCTGGATGGGAGAGCAGGAGCCTGAGTGTGCTGGAGAGGGAAGAGAGTCAGCCTTGTATTTATAGAAGGATCTGCAGAAAGACAGTGTTGTCCTAAACTGTGTCAATAGGTGAGGGAGGATAGCCAGCTCAGGCTCCTCCTGCCACCCCAGAGGCACTTTGATGTTCCTCTGATCTCCCTACTTCCCTCTACTTACAACATGTGTCTACTTGCATGGTGTCCATGTTTGTTTTTTATATGTGATGATGCTTGTTAGGAACTTGATAAGCCTCCCTGTTACTCATCTGCCTTAATATTTACCAGTAAAAATATGTGTGTATGTATGTGTAAGTATCTTAGACATCCAGATATGACTGTAAAACCTAGAAAAAGATGAAAATGATTACAAAGGGGCAATGATCAAATGGGCATAGGACTTCTTGCTTGCAACATTTGATACTAGATGTCCATTTTTACATTTCTGAGGAAAAACAACTTGAATGTAGAATTCTATGCTGAGCAAATATATAATTCATTTTTTGAGGGGAAAATGATTTTTTTTTGGATGTTCATACTCAGCAAATTTACTGTACATGAATCTCTTTTGAAAAAAAAATTGCTTGAGGTCATACTTGAGTAAAATAAAAAAGAATCCAAGTAAGAAGAAGATATGTGAATAAAGAAAGAGAGTTGAAAACAGGCTCATTAAAACTGTTTATATTCTGTTTAGATTATTTTTCTGTTAATGGTTGATAATAAGGTTGGACATTTTAAGGCAATTGTTAAGAAAAAATTATTAAAGTAGAGTGAATGAAAACCATATATGAATGGGCATTTGGGATTATAATTCCCCAAATGTTCCACAAAACAGGCATTTATCAAGAAAGAAGAGAAAGTGGGGATTATGGATAATGAACTCAATATTAATATGAAAATACTCATTTAACTGTATGTTTAAAAGGTATAATGTTTACCAATGAAAACTGTATATCAATAGGATATATAATAAATATGTAAGATATACAATATATATAAATATATTAGGATATATAAAAATATATAATAAATATATAGGATATACTATATATATAAATATATCAATAGGATATATAATAAAAAGATGGAGTGAAAGTAAGAAAAGATAAGAAGGAAGGAAAAAGGAAATCATAATTCTTCTTAAATAAGACAGAAAAAGTCAGGCATCATGATAGAAAATGCAAATAAAATTCCAAGAAAATCATCAGCTCTACTACCTGCTTATTTAATTCCTGTCCTCTTCAGTAGGTTGAAAGTTCCACTAGATCAGGGACCTTTTCTGCTGAGACCTTTGTGCCTTGTCCATGTGTTTGTGAAGTTACTGCTCTGCCCCTCAGTTTTTTGTTCTTCATCTTTATTTGATTCTTGTAAGGACAAAATAATAAAAACTTGTAAAGTGTTTGGAGAAATGCCTGAAAACTCTAAAATGTTATTATCGTCATGGTTATTGTTTTTGTCACCATCATTGTCATCATCATCATCATCTGCTGAATCTTAAACGGTTAGAATAGTGGTTGGCACAAAGTAAGAGCTAAAATCATGTTTTAATACCCATTTGAACTGATGAATGGACAGGAACAATTGAGGTCCAGTGTCAATTATTTCAGCTTTTGCTGTCCAGTCCTTGTTCTACCCTCGTGGCCATTAACACCAGGTTTCCCACTGTCTTATGTTCACCTGCCTTACTCTTTCATTTTTCACATTCCTGAGCTTTGCATGAACAGCTACACTATTGCTTCCCAGTCTGCATCTCTTGGGTGTTTTCTGTCTTGAGTCTTTGTGAGATGAGTTGGGAGGGGGAGGCGGTACATTTGGGAAGTTTCTTTCCAGATGTAACCTTTTCACATGGTTTCTGTCATGTGTGTTTTGAGCAACCAGATTCCACATTAATAGGTAAAAATTTATCTCAGCCTTTTTTCATCCTTCCCTGGTCACCAAATTATTGGGGTAGGTATATAACCTGGAAAGAAAAATGGACCACTTAAAAATATAACTTCCAGGCCCAATATCAACAGGTAGAATTGAACATTCCCCACTAACCAGAAGAAGCCTGTGGACCCATTTATTTGCTTGGGAGAAGGTCACTCTCTCTCAGCTCACCTTCCAGCCTTCACAGTCCTGCCACTGGACATCCTTTTCCTTGGCTTCTTTCTGGGAGAAAAATTTCTAGGAATCACTAGTGACATTATGCTAAGTGCTTTTAGCTTTTTAATGTGCTTATAAATAATAATTAAGAATAAAATACCTTTGTTTTTGCTTTTTAATTCTTTAGCAAGGCATCCAGTGCTTATTGTCCTCTTGACTTCAAATCTGCTGTCATTTAAAATAAAGCCTGAAGAAAGTCTTTTCTTGTCCTTGCTTTGAGACTAATCTTGCCTCTCCTACTCTCAGGGCCAGTATAGGATCAGTACACCCACCCACAAACTGGAAACCTACTTACAGACAGCATGAATTCCCATGGTGTGTATTAATGCATTTAAGAATAAAATGAGCGGGGCAAGATGGCAGACTGGTGAGCTGTATGTTTTAGTTACTCCTCCAGGAAAGTAGGTAGAAAGCCAGGAACTGCGTGGACTGGACACCACAGAACAATCTGACTATGGGCATACTTCATACAACACTCATGAAAACGTGGAACTGCTGAGATCAGCGAAATCTGTAAGTCTTTGCGGCCAGGGGACCCGCGCCCCTCCCTGCCAGGCTCAGTCCCGGGGGAGGAGGGGCTGTCAGCTCCGGGAAGGAGAAGGGAGAACTGCAGTGGCAGCCCTTATCGGAAACTCATTCTACTGATCCAAACTCCAAACATAGATAGACTGAGACCAGACACCAGAGAATCTGAGAGCAGCCAGCCCAGCAGAGAGGAGACAGGCATAGAAAAAAAACAACACGAAAAACTCCAAAATAAAAGTGGAGGATTTTTGGAGCTCTGGTGAACATAGAAAGGGGAAGGGCCCTGAGGCGCATATGCAAATCCCGAAGAAAAGCTGATCTCTCTGCCCTGTGGACCTTTCCTTAATGGCCCTGGTTGCTTTGTCTCTTAGCATTTCAATAACCCATTAGATCTCTGAGGAGGGCCCGTTTTTTTTTTTTTTTTTTTTTTTTTTTTTTAATCCTTTTTTCTTTTTCTAAAACAATTACTCTAAGAAGCCCAATACAGAAAGCTTCAAAGACTTACTATTTGGGCAGGTCAAGTCAAGAGCAGAACTAGGAGAGCTCTGAGACAAAACGCAATAATCCAGTGGCTGAGAAAATTCACTAAACACCACAACTTCCCAAGAAAAGGGGGGTGTC
Source organism: Choloepus didactylus (assembly GCF_015220235.1). Lineage (NCBI taxonomy): Eukaryota > Metazoa > Chordata > Mammalia > Pilosa > Megalonychidae > Choloepus > Choloepus didactylus. The sequence goes on from NC_051326.1 coordinate 37,251,243, forward strand.
CGCTCACAGCCATCATCCTGGTGGACAGGAAACACTCCTGCCCATCGCCAGCCCCATAGCCCAGAACTGCCCCAGACAACCCAGTGTGACGGAAGTGCTTCAAATAACAGGCACACACCACAAAACTGGGCGTGGACATTAGCCTTCCCTTGCAACCTCAGCTAATTGTCCCAGAGTTGGGAAGGTAGAGCAGTGTGAATTAACAAAGCCCCATTCAGCCATCATTTCAGCAGACTGGGAGCCTCCCTACACAGCCCAGCAGCCCAGAACTGCCCTGGGGAGACGGCACTCACCTGTGACATAGAACAGTCATCCCTCAACAGAGGACCTGGGGTGCACGGCCTGGAAGAGGGGCCCACTTGCAAGTCTCAGGAGCCATACGCCAATACCAAGAACTTGTGGGTCAGCGGCAGAGACAAACTGTGGCAGGGCTGAACTGAAGGATTAGACTATTGCAGCAGCTTTAAAACTCTAGGATCACCAGGGAGATTTGATTGTTAGAGCCACTCCCCCCTCCCTGACTGCCCAGAAACACGCCCCATATACAGGGCAGGCAACACCAACTACACACGCAAGCTTGGTACACCAATTGGACCCCACAAGACTCACTCCCCTACTCACCACAAAGGCAAAGCAGGGGAGAACTGGCTTGTTGAGAACAGGTGGCTCGTGGACGCCACCTGCTGGTTAGTTAGAGAAAGTGTACTCCACGAAGCTGTAGATCTGAAAAATTAGAGATAAGGACTTCAATTGGTCTACAAATCCTAAAAGAACCCTATCAAGTTCAGCAAATGCCAAGAGGCCAAAAACAACAGAAAATTCTAAAGCATATGAAAAAACCAGACGATATGGATAACCCAAGCCCAAGCACCCAAATCAAAAGACCAGAAGAGACACAGCACCTAGAGCAGCTACTCAAAGAACTAAAGAAGAACAATGAGACCATAGTACGGGATACAAAGGAGATCAAGAAGACCCTAGAAGAGAATCAAGAAGACATTGCAAGACTAAATAAAAAAATGGATGATCTTACGGAAATTAAAGAAACTGTTGACCAAATTAAAAAGATTCTGGACACTCATAGTACAAGACTAGAGGAAGTTGAACAATGAATCAGTGACCTCGAAGATGACAGAATGGAAAATGAAAGCATAAAAGAAAGAATGGGGAAAAAAATTGAAAAAATCGAAACGGACCTCAGGGATATGATAGATAATATGAAACGTCTGAATATAAGACTCATTGGTGTTCCAGAAGGGGAAGAAAAGGGTAAAGGTCTGGGAAGAGTATTGAAAGAAATTGTTGGGGAAAACTTCCCAAATCTTCTAAACAACATAAATACACAAATCATAAATGCTCAGCGAACTCCAAATAGAATAAATCCAAATAAACCCACTCCGAGACATATTCTGATCACACTGTCAAGCACAGAAGAGAAGGAGCAAGTTCTGAAAGCAGCAAGAGAAAAGGAATTCACCACATACAAAGGAAACAGCATAAGACTAAGTAGTGACTACTCAGCAGCCACCATGGAGGCAAGAAGGCAGTGGCACGATATATTTAAAATTCTGAGTGAGAAAAATTTCCAGCCAAGAATACTTTATCCAGCAAAGCTCTTCTTCAAATTTGAGGGAGAGCTTAAATTTTTCACAGACAAACAAATGCTGAGAGAATTTGCTAACAAGAGACCTGCCCTACTGGAGATACTCAAGGGAGCCCTACAGACAAAGAAACAAAGACAGGACAGAGAGACTTGGAGAAAGGTTCAGTACTAAAGAGATTCGGTATGGGTACAATAAAGGATATTAATAGACAGAGGGGAAAAATATGACAAACATAAACCAAAGGATAAGATGGCTGATTCACGAAATGCCTTCACGGTTATAACGTTGAATGTAAATGGATTAAACTCCCCAATTAAAAGATATAGATTCGCAGAATGGATCAAAAAAAATGAACCATCAATATGTTGCATACAAGAGACTCATTTTAGACACAGGGACACAAAGAAACTGAAAGTGAAAGGATGGAAAAAAATATTTCATGCAAGCTACAGCCAAAAGAAAGCAGGTGTAGCAATATTAATCTCAGATAAAATAGACTTCAAATGCAGGGATGTTTTGAGAGACAAAGAAGGCCACTACGTACTAATAAAAGGGGCAATTCAGCAAGAAGAAATAACAATCGTAAATGTCTATGCACCCAACCAAGGTGCCACAAAATACATGAGAGAAACACTGGCAAAACTAAAGGAAGCAATTGATGTTTCCACAATAATTGTGGGAGACTTCAACACATCACTCTCTCCTATAGATAGATCAACCAGACAGAAGACCAATAAGGGAATTGAAAACCTAAACAATCTGATAAATGAATTAGATTTAACAGACATATACAGGACATTACATCCCAAATCACCAGGATACACATACTTTTCTAGTGCTCACGGAACTTTCTCCAGAATAGATCATATGCTGGGATATAAAACAAGCCTCAATAAATTTAAAAAGATTGAAATTATTCAAAGCACATTCTCTGACCACAATGGAATACAATTAGAAGTCAATAACCATCAGAGACTTAGAAAATTCACAAATACCTGGAGGTTAAACAACACACTCCTAAACAATCAGTGGGTTAAAGAAGAAATAGCAAGAGAAATTGCTAAATATATAGAGACGAATGAAAATGAGAACACAACATACCAAAACCTATGGGATGCAGCAAAAGCAGTGCTAAGGGGGAAATTTAGAGCACTAAACGCATATATTAAAAAGGAAGAAAGAGCCAAAATCAAAGAACTAATGGATCAACTGAAGAAGCTAGAAAATGAACAGCAAACCAATCCTAAACCAAGTAGAAGAAAAGAAATAACAAGGATTAAAGCAGAAATAAATGACATAGAGAACAAAAAAACAATAGAGAGGATAAATATCACCAAAAGTTGGTTCTTTGAGAAGATCAACAAGATTGACAAGCCCCTAGCTAGACTGACAAAATCAAAAAGAGAGAAGACCCATATAAACAAAATAATGAATGAAAAAGGTGACATAACTGCAGATCCTGAAGAAATTAAAAAAATTATAAGAGGATATTATGAACAACTGTATGGCAACAAACTGGATAATGTAGAGGAAATGGACAATTTCCTGGAAACATATGAACAACCTAGACTGAAGAGAGAAGAAATAGAAGACCTCAACCAACCCATCACAAGCAAAGAGATCCAATCAGTCATCAAAAATCTTCCCACAAATAAATGCCCAGGGCCAGATGGCTTCACAGGGGAATTCTACCAAACTTTCCAGAAAGAACTGACACCAATCTTACTCAAACTCTTTCAAAACATTGAAGAAAATGGAACACTACCTAACTCATTTTATGAAGCTAACATCAATCTAATACCAAAACCAGGCAAAGATGTTACAAAAAAGGAAAACTACCGGCCAATCTCCCTAATGAATATAGATGCAAAAATCCTCCACAAAATACTTGCAAATTGACTCCAAAGACACATTAAGAAAATCATACACCATGACCAAGTGGGGTTCATTCCAGGCATGCAAGGATGGTTCAACATAAGAAAAACAATCAATGTATTACAACACATTAAAAACTCGAAAGGGAAAAATCAATTGATCATCTCAATAGATGCTGAAAAAGCATTTGACAAAATCCAACATCCCTTTTTGATAAAAACACTTCAAAAGGTAGGAATTGAAGGAAACTTCCTCAACATGATAAAGAGCATATATGAAAAACCCACAGCCAGCATAGTACTCAATGGTGAGAGACTGAAAGCCTTCCCTCTAAGATCAGGAACAAGACAAGGATGCCCGCTATCACCACTGTTATTCAACATTGTGCTGGAAGTGCTAGCCACGGCAATCCGGCAAGACAAAGAAATAAAAGGCATCCAAATTGGAAATGAAGAAGTAAAACTGTCATTGTTTGCAGATGATATGATCTTATATCTAGAAAACCCTGAGAAATCGACGATACAGCTACTAGAGCTAATAAACAAATTTAGCAAAGTAGCGGGATACAAGGTTAATGCACATAAGTCAGTAATGTTTCTATATGCTAGAAATGAACAAACTGAAGAGACACTCAAGAAAAAGATACCATTTTCAATAGCAACTAAAAAAATCAAGTACCTAGGAATAAACTTAACCAAAGATGTAAAAGACCTATACAAAGAAAACTACATAACTCTACTAAAAGAAGTAGAAGGGGACCTTAAAAGATGGAAAAATATTCCATGTTCATGGATAGGAAGGCTAAATGTCATTAAGATGTCAATTCTACCCAAACTCATCTACAGATTCAATGCAATCCCAATCAAAATTCCAACAACCTACTTTGCAGACTTGGAAAAGCTAATTATCAAATTTATTTGGAAAGGGAAGATGCCTCGAATTGCTAAAGACACTCTAAAAAAGAAAAACGAAGTGGGAGGACTTACACTCCCTGACTTTGAAGCTTATTATAAAGCCACAGTTGCCAAAACAGCGTGGTACTGGCACAAAGATAGACATATAGATCAATGGAATCGAATTGAGAATTCGGAGATAGACCCTCAGATCTATGGCCGACTGATCTTTGATAAGGCCCCCAAAGTCACTGAACTGAGTAATAATGGTCTATTCAACAAATGGGGCTGGGAGAGTTGGATATCCATATCCAAAAGAATGAAAGAGGACCCCTACCTCACCCCCTACACAAAAATTAACTCAAAATGGACCAAAGATCTCAATATAAAAGAAAGTACCATAAAACTCCTAGAAGATAATGTAGGAAAACATCTTCAAGACCTTGTATTAGGCGGCCACTTCCTAGACTTTACACGCAAAGCACAAGCAACAAAAGAGAAAATAGATAAATGGGAACTCCTCAAGCTTAGAAGTTTCTGCACCTCAAAGGAATTTCTCAAAAAGGTAAAGAGGCAGCCAACTCAATGGGAAAAAATTTTTGGAAACCATGTATCTGACAAAAGACTGATATCTTGCATATATAAAGAAATCCTACAACTCAATGACAATAGTACAGACAGCCCAATTATAAAATGGGCAAAAGACATGAAAAGACAGTTCTCTGAAGAGGAAATACAAATGGCCAAGAAACACATGAAAAAATGTTCAGCTTCACAAGCTATTAGAGAGATGCAAATTAAGACCACAATGAGATACCATCTCACACCGATTAGAATGGCTGCCATTAAACAAACAGGGAACTACAAATGCTGGAGGGGATGTGGAGAAATTGGAACTCTTATTCACTGTTGGTGGGACTGTATAATGGTTCAGCCACTCTGGAAGTCTGTCTGGCAGTTCCTTAGAAAACTAGATATAGAGTTACCATTCGATCCAGCGATTGCACTTCTCGGTATATACCCGGAAGATCGGAAAGCAGTGACACGAACAGATATCTGTACGCCAATGTTCATAGCAGCATTATTCACAATTGCCAAAAGATGGAAACTACCCAAATGTCCTTCAACAGATGAGTGGATAAATAAAATGTGGTATATACACACGATGGAATACTACGCGGCAGTAAGAAGGAACGATCTCGTGAAACATATGACAACATGGATGAACCTTGAAGACATAATGCTGAGCGAAATAAGCCAGGCACAAAAAGAGAAATATTATATGCTACCACTAATGTGAGCTTTGAAAAATGTAAAACAAATGGTTTATAATGTAGAATGTAGGGGAACTAGCAGTAGAGAGCAATTAAGGAAGGGGGAACAATAATCCAAGAAGAACAGATAAGCTATTTAACATTCTGGGGATGCCCAGGAATGACTATGGTCTGTTAATTTCTGATGGATATAGTAGGAGCAAGTTCACAGAAATGTTGCTATATTAGGTAACTTTCTTGGGGTAAAGTAGGAACATGTTGGAAGTTAAGCAGTTATCTTAGGTAAGTTGTCTTTTTCTTACTCCCTTGTTATGGTCTCTTTGAAATGTTCTTTTATTGTATGTTTGTTTTCTTTTTAACTTTTTTTTTCATACAGTTGATTTAAAAAAGAAGGGAAATTTAAAAAAAAAAAAAAAAAAAGAAAAACAAGGAAAAAAAAAAGATGTAGTGCTCCCTTGAGGAGCCTGTGGAGAATGCAGGGGTATTCGCCTACCCCACCTCCATGGTTGCTAACATGACCACAGACATAGGGGACTGGTGGTTTGATGGGTTGAGCCCTCTACCATAGGTTTTACCCTTGGGAAGATGGTTGCTGCAAAGGAGAGGCTAGGCCTCCGTATGGTTGTGCCTAAGAGCCTCCTCCGGAATGCCTCTTTGTTGCTCAGATGTGGCCCTGTCTCTCTAGCTAAGCCAACTTGAAAGGTGAAATCACTGCCCTCCCCCCTACGTGGGATCAGACACTCAGGGGAGTGAATCTCCCTGGCAACGTGGAATATGACTCCCGGGGAGGAATGTAGACCTGGCATCGTGGGACGGAGAACATCTTCTTGACCAAAAGGGGGATGTGAAAGGAAATGAAATAAGCTTCAGTGGCAGAGAGATTCCAAAACGAGCCGAGAGATCACTCTGGTGGGCACTCTTACGCACACTTTAGACAACCTTTTTTAGGTTCTAAAGAATTGGGGTAGCTGGTGGTGGATACCTGAAACTATCAAAGTACAACCCAAAACCCATGAATCTTGAAGACAGTTGTATAAAAATGTAGCTTATGAGGGGTGACAATGGGATTGGGAATGCCATAAGGACCAAACTCCACTTTGTCTAGTTTATGGATGGATGAGTAGAAAAGTAGGGGAAGGAAACAAACAGACAAAGGTACCCAGTGTTCTTTTTTACTTCAATTGCTCTTTTTCACTCTAATTATTATTCTTGTTATTTTTGTGTGTGTGCTAATGAAGGTGTCAGGGATTGATTTAGGTGATGAATGTACAACTATGTAATGGTACTGTAAACAATCGAAAGTACAATTTGTTTTGTATGACTGCATGGTATGTGAATATATCTCAATAAAATGATGATTAAAAAAAAAAAAAGAAGGGAAAGTTAAAAAAAAAAAAAAAAAAAAAGAAAAACAAGGAAAAAAAAAAGATGTAGCGCCCCCTTGAGGAGCCTGTGGAGAATGCAGGGGTATTCGCCTACCCCACCTCCATGGTTGCTAACATGACCACAGACATAGGGGACTGGTGGTTTGATGGGTTGAGCCCTCTACCACAGGTTTTACCCTTGGGAAGATGGTTGCTGCAAAGGAGAGGCTAGGCCTCCGTATGGTTGTGCCTAAGAGCCTCCTCCGGAATGCCTCTTTGTTGCTCAGATGTGGCCCTGTCTCTCTAGCTAAGCCAACTTGAAAGGTGAAATCACTGCCCTCCCCCCTATGTGGGATCAGACACCCAGGGGAGTGAATCTCCCTGGCAACGTGGAATATGACTCCCGGGGAGGAATGTAGACCTGGCATCGTGGGACGGAGAACATCTTCTTGACCAAAAGGGGGATGTGAAAGGAAATGAAATAAGCTTCAGTGGCAGAGAGAATCCAAAAGGAGCCGAGAGGTCACTCTGGTGGGCACTCTTACGCACACTTTAGACAACCCTTTTTAGGTTCTAAAGAATTGGGGTAGCTGGTGGTGGATACCTGAAACTATCAAACTACAACCCAGAACCCATGAATCTCGAAGACAGTTGTATAAAAATGTAGCTTATGAGGGGTGACAAGGGGATTGGGAAAGCCATAAGGACCACACTCCACTTTGTCTAGTTTATGGATGGATGAGTAGAAAAATAGGGGAAGGAAACAAACAGACAAAGGTACCCAGTGTTCTTTTTTACTTCAATTGCTCTTTTTCACTCTAATTATTATTCTTGTTATTCTTGTGTGTGTGCTAATGAAGGTGTCAGGGATTGATTTGGGTGATGAATGTACAACTATGTAATGGTACTGTGAACAATCGAAAGTGCGATTTGTTTTGTATGACTGCGTGGTATGTGAATATATCTCAATAAAATGAAGATTAAAAAAAAAGAATAAAATGAATGTGTCTGTGCTAAAAATTATGGTGAAAGGGGAATGGTCTGAAAGGAAATATGAGACAGCAACAGAAGGTGGTTTTGGAGAAGTTTTGTGTTCAAGTCTATTCCAATAAGTAAAGGATGCTTTGATGTGTCCCTTGTCATAGAAGTTAATGGTCAGACAGATGGGCACAGAGAGTTTATGGGCCTTTATCAAACACGGATAACAGGTGTTTAAGTGGAGGTGCCAGATTAGTTAAGCATTGAAGGTTTGAACCATTAAACCCCAGAAGGCCTTCTTCACAGTCAGCAACACACATACATCAAACGTATTTTAAGATAGACCCTTCTTACATAGTTCATTACCCTCCAATCCTGCTCTGCTCAGACTTGGATAAACACAGCTTGTTTCTGCTTGGGCTCCTGCCCTCTCATCCAGGACGCTGACTTCCAGATGACCACAGCCATGAGGACCCTCACCCTCTGCCTCAAATTCCCATTTGTCCTGCAGAGTAGGGTGAGCCTCTCAGAAAGGAATGATGAGGTTCTAGCCCAGGAGGGGCCTGGGACAGAGGATCAGAGTATGACCATCTCCTTTGCAGAAGGAAAGCTCAGCTCAGGATTCAGGCAAGATACCAGACCAATGTGTGGTAGGGGATCCTGGCCCACTTTTGCCACAAACAAGCCATGGTGTCATTAGCAAATGACTCGACCTCTCGTAGCCTGTGTTTTTTCATCTTGTAAACTGAGGGCCTTGGATTAGAGGCTCTCCAAGAGCCCTTGGGCACTAAAGAAACTGGTTCCCTGTCCTGTGTACGTGTAACTCAGCAGCTTCAGCTCAGAGACAAAACCAGGTCTGATAGAGAAGCTTGCTGGGACAAGGGGTCTCTGCTTCAAGTGCGCCTGTGTCTGTGTCTGAGTGTGTGACCGTATAGGTGTTTGCATTCATCTATGTGTGTTTGTTTATGTGAGTATGTGGAGGGGAGGGCTTTGGTAAGGTGGAGACCCTGGGCTGTAGTGTGTGTGTGTGTGTGTGTGTGTGTGTGTGCGCGCCTGTGTGCATGCATAAGTGTAGTGTGTCTGAGAGAGTGTGTGGGGTGTTATATGAAGCAAATGACAGACAAAAATGAGAGGCTCAGATCCTGAGTGAAGCTTTCTTTTTCTGCTCTACTAGGACCTGTGAGAAATGTGTCCTGTAAGCAGATACTTTCCTTGTCTGGGCTGCTCCGTTCCCATGGCCCCTCCTGTTCTCCCCTCCCTAAAGCCCAGTACTGTGCCCTCCACTTCCCTTCTTACCGCAGGCCTTCAGGAAAGAGCCACCTGCCATTGCAGGTGGGGTGATGGCCCTGAGCATCACTCTGGCACCGGTACTTTCAATAAGCATTCCCTACAGGCTTTGCTCTCACTGAGCTTTGCTAATTGAGATCCAAAGCAGTGCAAGATTCAACCTGAAGATCTGGAAAAGAGCAGTTTTACTTTGTGTACCTTGTAACTTATCTTCTTTCTCCAAAATCAAGTTTTAGCCATAAACTCAGAGTGTTGGGTTTTTTTTTTACTTTAATTTTTATATGGCATGGTAAGTTTCTATTGTTACACTATTAATACAGAGATTTCAATGCTGTGTTGTTTACATTATTGCTTGAAACCCAAATGCCCCAAATGCATCTACAGCCCAGTTTTGGCCAGTCGGCTGCATCTTCTTCACTTAGTCTGGGTGTACTGACAAGAAACAGGGAGTACAGTGAAGACTCACTGTAGGCGCTTGATGTCTTGCCTGAGCAAAAAGCAGTAGGAAATGCCTTTGAGATGGCAGGAGATTTGGGCATGAGTTGAGTGGAGGACAGTAGCAGTGGACATTGAGGACACTCGATGCACACAGTGATGGATAATGCTTTCCTACCACCCAGCCTCCTCTCCCACACACATGACATCACCCCAGACTGGTGTCCCTACATCACTAGCTCCATCATCATATTACTAGTGTTTTTTAAGCACTTCATCTTTTCAGCACTTTTTCATAAGCTTTACTCTTATGTTTAATCTCAGAACAATGTGTTGAAGTAGGTTTTATTATTTATTTTACATATGAAGAAATTGCAGCACAAGATGGTTGAATATTTTGCCTACATTGTGTGGCTAGTTAGAGGCGGCCTTGGGAGTTAGACTGAGGCCCTGAGACTCCAGAGCCTGTACTGCTTACATCACACTACAGGATCTTTGTGAGATTGTCTCCACCCCCTGATGGAGCTGCAATGAACATTCTTGTACGTGTCTTTCTGTGGATCTGTGTTTTCATTATTTTGGAGAAATGCCCCAGAATGGAATTACTGGATATAAGGCAGGTATCCATTTCAATTTACAAGAAACTGCCAGTATTAATCTAGTTGGTTCACACGATAATGGGGATTGACAAATTCGAATCTGTAGGGGAGGTTGCAAGTTTGAAACTTGTTGAAAATGATGTTGAATTCCCTAGGAGAAACTGGCTATCTGAAGTATAGGTAGATGGACACAGGAAAGAAGGTCATGTGAATATAGTGGAGGAGAGATTGGAGTGATGCATCTACGAGCCATTTCCAAACATTTACAATCAACCTTATTAGTCATTCTGTACTCCTTAAGCATCAATTGCCCAGTCTCTACCCACTTTCTATCTCCTGATAACCTATGCTCACGAATTTAACTCTCACAGTTTGCATATTATACTTAGTTCATACTAGTGAGGCCATACAATACTTGTCCTTTTGTTTCTGGCTTATTTCGCTCACATGATATCCTTAAGTTTCATCCATATTGTTGCATGCATCATGACCTCATTCCTTCTTACAGCTGCACAATATTCCATCATATGTACAAACTACAGTTTTTTTATCCACTCATCAGATGATGGACATTTGGGCTATTTTCATCTATTGGCAATCTTGAATAATGCCTGTCTAAACATCAGTTAGTAAATGACTATTCATGTTCCTGCTTTCAGCTCTTCCATGTATATACCTAGGAATGGGATTGCTGGCTCATGTGGCAACTCTATACTTACTTCCTGAGGATCTGCAAGATGCTTCCAGATTAGCTGCATCATTCTACATCCTACTGACAGTGAATAAGTTTTGCTGTTTCTCCACATTCTCTCCAGCACTTGTAGTTTTCTCTTTTTTAAAAATAATGGCCCTTCTGGTAGGTGTGAAATGGTATCTTCTGTTTGTGGTTTTTATTTGCAGTTCCCTCAAAGCTAGTGAAGTTGAGCAACTTTTCATATGCTTTTTAGCCATTTGTGTTTCCTCTTTGGAAAAGTTTCTATCAGTGTCTTTTGCCCATTTAACAAAATTTTTTTTTGTCTTTTTGTTGTTGAATGTAGGATTTCTTCATATATTCTGGATATAAAGTTATCAGATACGTGGTTTATGAATATTTTCTCCCATTGCGTAGGCTGCCTTTTAACTTTCTTAACAATGTCCTTTGATATACAAAAATATTCAATTTTGAGGAGATTTCATTAATCAATTTCTTCTTTCATTGCTTGTGCTTTGGGTGTAAGGTCTAGGAAACCATCTTCTACCACAAGATCTTTAAGATATTTTGCTACATTTTCTTCTAAGAGTTTTATGGTCTTTGCTCTAATATTTAGGTCTTTGATCCACTTTGATTTAATTTTTGTGTAATATGTGAGATAGGGATTATCTTTCATTCTTTTGGATAGGGATATCAAATTCTTCCAGCACCATTTTTTGAGCAAACTGTTCTGTCCCAGTTGATTGAAGTGGCTGCCTTGTCAAAAATCAATTGGCTGTGGATGAAGGGTTTGTTTCTGAACTGTCAATTTGATTCTATTGGTCAATGTATCCATCCTTATGGCAGTACTATGGTGTTTTTCTTTTGTTTTTTATTTTTTAATGAAATTTTATTGAGATATATTCACACACCATAAAATCCATCCAAAGTATATAATCAGTGGCTCCGTTTGTTCATTATGCTTACAATATTGTGCTACCATCAGATAGTATTGTGCTATCCATTTCTGGATCTTTACAATCAATCCTGTTGAACACTCTGTACCCCTTCAGCATCAAATGCCCAATCTCTACCCTCTTTCTACCTCATTAGAACCTATGCTCTCAAATTTAACTCTGAGTTTGTTCGTTATAGTTAGTTCATATTAGTGAAACCATACAGTATTTGTCCTTTTGTTTCTGGCTTGTTTCACTCAACATAATGTCCTCAAGTTTCATCCATATTGTTGCATGAGTTATGACTTCATTCTGTCTTACAGTTGTATAATATTCCATCATATGTATATAGCATAGTTGGTTTATCCACTCATCCATTGGTGGACATCAGGGCTGTGTCCATGTCTTGCAGTCATGAACAATGCCACTAAAAACATCAGTGTACCAATGTCCATTCATACCTAGCCTTCATTTCCTCTGAGTATATACCTAGTAAATTTCTTTATATATTCTGGATATTAACTCTTATCAAATATGTGGTTTCCAATTATTTTCTCCCATTGAGTAGGCTGTCTTTTTACTTTCTTAACAAAATCTTTTTACATGCAGTATTACTCAGTTTTGAGGAGATCCCACTTACCTATTTCTTCTTTCATTCCTTGTGCTTTGGGTATAGGGTCTGGGAAATCATCTCCTACCACAATATCTTTAAGATATTTACCTTCAATTTCTTCCAAGAAATTTTAAATTTTATCTTTTTATTTTAAATTTTTAAAATTTTATCAAATAAAAAACATTTCCAAACAAAACAAGGCAAATCAATGGGAAAAGCAAATATCCTGAAATAACTTCATTCCTTCCAATATACTTCTACTATACCAAAAGAAAATTAATGAACCATAGTCACACCTGAGCATGTTCTATCCTCTAATAGAACTCTTCCAAGAGTTTTATCATCTTAGCTCTAATGTTTAGGTCTTTGATCCAGTTTGAGTTAATTTTTGTTTAAGATGTGAGATAGGGATCCTCCTTCATTCTTTTGGATATGAATATGCAGTTTTCCCAGCGCCAATTGTTAAAGAGGCTATTCTGCTCAAGTGGAGTGAACTTGGACAACTTGTCAAAAACAAATTTTCTGTGGATGGGGGACTATTTCTTAACTGTCAAATCGATTCCATTATTGGTTATATCTATACTTATGCCAGTGCCATACTGTTTTGACTACTGTAGTTTTGCAATGTGCTTTAAAGTCAGGAAGTGTGAGCCTCAACTTTATTTCTCTTTCCCAAGATGTTTTTAGCTAGTCAGGAGATATTACCCTTCCAAAGAAGTTTGGTTATTGTTTTTTTTGTTTCTGCAAGGTAAACTGTTAGGATTTTGATTGTTATTTCTTTGAATCTGTAAATCACATTTTGGGTAGAATTGACATCTTAACTATATTTAGTCTTCCAATGCATGAACACAGTATGTCCTTCCTTCTATTTTAGTCTTCCTTGATATTTTTTAGCAATGTTTTGTAGTGTTTTATGGATAGGTCCTTTATTCTTGGTTAATTTTATTTGCAGATATTTGATTCTTTTGGCTGCTATATACTGGACATTAAATCCTTATCAGATATGTGGTTTACAAATATTTTGTCCCTTTCTATAAAAAGATACAGGTTTTCTTTTTAGTTTCACACTGAAGTCCTTTGATGCACAAAAATTAATCTTGATAGTATTCCATTTATCCATTGTTTGTGGTATTGCTTATACTTTTGGTGTAAAGTTAAGAAACCATTGCCTAACACAAGATCCTAAAGATGCTTCCCTATGGTTTCTTCTAGCAGTAGTTTGGTTTGGATCTTATATTTAGGCCTTTGATCCTTTGGGGTTTAATATTTGTACATAGTGTGAGGTTGAGGTCCACCTTCATTTTTGTATGTGGATATCCAGTTCACTCAGCACCATTTTTTGAAGAGACTATTCTTTCCCCTTTGTGTGGACTTCATACCCTAGTGAAAAATCAGTTGCTCCTGAATGTGAGGGTTGACTTCTGAACTCTCCATTTGATTCCATTGGTCTACATGTCTTTCCTTGTGCCAGTACCATGATGTTAGGATTTCTGTGACTTTGTCATAAGCTTTGAGATTGGAAAGCATGACTCTGCCTACTTTATTCTTTTCTTTCAAGATGGCTTTGGATATTAGGGGCCCCTTACCTTTCCATATAAATTTGATAACTTGAATTTCCATTTCTGCAAATCATGCTGTTGGAATTTTGATTAAGATTGAGTTGAATCTGTAAATCACTTTGGGTGAAATTGAAATCTTACCAATATTTAGTATACTATTCCATGAGTACAGAATGTCCTTCCATTTATTTAAGTTTGCTTTGATTTCTTTCAGAGATGTTTTGTAGCTTTCTGGGTTCAAATCACTTACATCTTTGGTTAGTATATTTCTAGATATTTTATTCTTTTAGATACTGTTGTAAAAGGATTTTCCTCCCTGGTTTCCTCCTCAGATTGTTCATAACTAGTGTAGAGAAACAATACTGATTTTTGCAGTTTTATCTTGTGTCTCACCAATTTGATGAATAAGTTGATAATTCCAGTGGCTTTGTAGTGGGTTTCTAAGAATTTTCCATGAACAGGGAACTCCCTCACTGCAAAGAGGGAGGGATTTACTTCTTCCTTTCCAATTTGGATTCCATTTATTTATTTTTCTTGCCTAATTGCTCTGGCTAGGACTTCCAGTACAATGCTGAATAATGGTAGTGACAGGGAGCATCTTGTCTTTTTCCTTATCTTAGAGGGAGCACTTTCACCATTCTTCATTTGAAAACTGAAAGAATTAGCCTGGATGGTCACTAAGGGATCAGCTTTTCCAATAGGCTTTTGATTTCATAATGAATGGAAAAATCTCTGTAGCTTGAAAGCAACTGTAGACAATATATACTTAATGTGTGTGGATATCTTCCAATAGAATTTACAAGACTTGACTAACAGTTATTTGACACTAGACAAGACTTTTGTGTTTTTCAAGAGATATTTTGATACAGAGCAAAAGGCTATGGGTAGGAATATGTGGATCTCTGTATGGCAGTGGGCTGAGAGAAAGGTGGAAACGTTTTGATACAGGATGGAGTAGAGATAGACAAGGATGGGAGTCAAGATATTTCCAAATTTCCTTTTTGATTTCTTCTTTGGAACTTTGATTGTTTAAAATACTTTATTAATCCTCATATTTGTGAATTTTCTAGTTCACCCTCTGGTATTGATTTCTGCTTCATTCCATGTGGTCAAAGAAGAAAATATGGTGTGATTCCATATACTTCATTTTATTGAGACTTGTTTAGTGACCAAACATATTTTCTAATCTGGGGATTGACATGTGTGCTAGAAAATAATGTGTCTTCTGCTGCTCTTGGATGAAGTGTTCTATATATGTCTGTTAGGTCTAGTTGTTGTATAGTATTGTTCAAGTCTTCTGTTTCCTTATTGATCTTCTGTCTAGATGTTCTGTCCATTATTGCTAGTGGTATATTGAAGTCTCCTGCTATTAATGTAGATCTATCTCTTCTCCCTTCATATATGTTAAACTTGTGTCATATGTTTTGGGGCTCTGCCATTAGCTGCTTTCTTATTTATGATTGTTATGTCTTGTTGAGTTGTCATATTTCATCAGTATGCAGTGATCTTCTTGGTCTTTCATAACAGTTTTTGACAAAGGTCTATTTTGTCATATTTTAGTATAATTATCCCAGCACTCTTGGTTACTATTCTCATGGTATTTTTGCATCCTTTCACTTTCAACCTACTTGTGTCTTTCATTATATGTTGAATCTCTTGTAAACAGTATATAGTTGCATCATGTTTCCTTCTCCATTCTGACAATCTCTGCCGTTTCACTGGAAAGTTTCATCCTATTACATTGAGGATGATGAGGACCTTTGTGACTTTGAGACACCTGAATTTAAGAGTTTCTGATGGGACCCTAACAACCTTATGTCTCTTAAGAGTGAAGGAATCCAGCCTTGTTTTTAATATGTCTATTTGGCTGTGGATCAATGAAATATCAATCGTTCAGAGAAGTTGTCACTCTGTATTTTGTATTACCTGGATCAGAGGCAGGGTAGGGCAAATGAGCCAAGCCATGTGAAATCCTCCTGCTTCCTTTATGGACAGTGGCTTTGATGACCGTCTGCTTTTGTGAGTCCACTTACTGCATGGGTCTGTTTGCCAGCTGTCTGCACTAATGATGAGAAGGTCAGTGGTAACCCCTCCTATTCCCACCTGCCTGAATATCTGTTGCACTCCCTTTCTCCATTCACCCCTACAAGAAATCACTGCTTCCTTAAGAATTATCAGGGACACTAAAACCTCTGCTTGCCTGAGTTGGTACTGCTATTCTCTGAGATTATTACCTGGCCTAGATCATCCCCAAGGTGATGAAACCTTGACTTAGTAGAGATATCACCCCTTGGGATTGCCTCTTCAGGTGATGGGAAAAGGATGTTCTTGATTTATCTAATGATGTGAGAGAAATGTCATTGTCATGCTTCAAGGAAAATGAATCCAGATTTGGGGTTAAGTGCACACTGGGTATAGTCCAAATCAGGCTAAGGCTGAACAAAGATCAAAGGGAAAACCATTTTATCATATCACAAATTATGTGAGTTGCACTGGAACCAGAATGACATTTGATAGGTCTGTTTCCCACTGGCAGGTATGGTCAGAGTGCCTTCCTTGAACACAGCTCCACTGGGTACATCTTCAGCTCAGTTTACCTGTTCAGAACTATTATGCCTTATCTCTTTTGTCATTATTATCTGCAACAGTAATTGGCCTTTTGTTAGAAGGCCATCTCTGTCATTAGTCTACCAGTTGCATAGGGGGTGACCTGATGCAAAATTTTCATCCAATAGGGAATAAAATAGCATAAGTTGATTGGCTTGATCATGTGGAATCCACTTCTGGGGGCACTTTTCATTTGAACAGTATAGAAAGAATCATTAGTTGTTTGCAAGGGCAGAGGTCAGAAGACAGAAATAAATCAGAGTAGAAGTCATTATAGGGGAAACTAAAATACAGAGAAAAGAAGCACTGAGGACAGTAAAGGTCTCCAGTAATAGAAGAAACATGGAAATGCTGAGTTTGCAAAATGGCAAAGCAACAATATGGAAAGTAATGTATGCCTAGTGCTGGCTCTGGGGACTGATAATATCTTAGGTCAATATTTATACTTGTCCATTAGGAGAGGGTCAAGGAGATATTAGCCAACGTGTGTATATGAAGCACAGATGTAGAGTGCTGGGATGACTGTGTTTGATTCATTTGATTCATTCATTCATTTGATTCATTCACTTTGAAGCCTGTCTTTAATTTATCTTATATCCCTACTTGCCTCATATCTGCATTTATTATTATTAATGAGAATAATAATAAAGATGATGATAGCCCTTCTTCCTGCTCCAGAATCTGAAGATCTGCTGCAAAAGGTCCCCCTTTCCATAAGGAATCATTATTTTCTAGAAGAAGACCATGCTTACAAAACCTCTTATTCTCTAAGGTGTTGCTCATTGCAGTTTTTCCTTAAGGCCTGGGTCCCTGAGCCACGCCCTCTTCCCTAATGTAATGAAAACCCCACATATTATTAGGGTCATAGGCAAGGGCAGTCCTCATGTTTTTCACGATGGTGGGAAGGGTGTGCTCATGCTTGAGTGTAGGGGGTCAGAACAATATCATTTTCATGTTTCCAGTATAATGAAGCGTAGTCTGGAGTTAAGAGAAATAAAGTGGAGGGCAAATCAGGCTAAGTTTGGGCAATGATAATGAGAAAATATTTTATTATGACCTATTTTCTTGAATTTCCTGTGACCCACCAATCACATTATTTGTTAGTTATGCTTCCCAGTTTTGGGGTCCTCTGGAGCTTTTGCTTCTTTGAGCATAGTCTTTAGCTCAGTTTACCTGCTCAGAGTGCTATGACCCCACCTCTCTGGTTTCATTATCTGCAAGAGGAATAGGCCTTTTCTAAGGGCAGGCTATGGTTGGCTTGTTGGTTAGAAAAGAGGTAACAAAATTCAAAATTTTGCCCAACAGGAGCAATTTTATTAGCTGGTACTCATGAGTAGAAGTCTCTCTTTTGGAAGTTTGTGTTACTAAACACAAAGAAGGTTGTCATTTCTTTTTTGCAGCAGAATCCAGAGAACAAAAGCAGTAAGTGTTCAGGAAGGACAGAATGATCAATTAGAGCCAATAGAGCTGAGAAGTGAGATACATAAATATAGAGAATTGACGTTAGATTCAGGCAATATGAAGGTTGTTGATGACTTGACAAGTGCTCATTCAGTGTATTGCAGTAGACAGAAGCTTGAAAGAAGTAGGATGAGGAGAGAATGAACAGTGAGGTAAGAGACAAAGCAGGAGAGAGAGTTTTTTTTTAAAAATAAATCATACAATTTAAAGAAGTTTCCAAACAAGCCATACAAATTGTCACTAGTTTTTTTCTTTTTTTCTTCTTTGAAGGGAGGATTCTACACTTGACAGCAAAAGTCACAGTGTTATTAGTGAGTGTTGTGATGGTACCAATTTTGGTTCAAAAAATCAAGATTGTCATCTACAGGGTATAAATAAAGTTAGACATGTCTAGAGGGTATGTTCTAAAGAACAACTGGTTAGCTGCTTTTAACCAATGCGTTTACTTAGATCACCATAAAAAGGGTGGAAAGGTGCACATGAAGTTAAAATAAAACTACTTCCCTCATCAAAAATACAAATAAAATAAAATAAAAAATAGCTACACCCCTGGAGCCAAGCCTGACAACTACTTTCATTCACAGTGCTTTCTACTCAAACCATGCTGGGGGAAATGAATAAAAGCAGGAGGGAGTCACTCCTTTAAACCTTTGCAACAATCCAGATGATGCCTCTAGCCTCTGCTCATGCCTTACAACAGTGAATCGCGACAAGACAGACAGAGATTTGCTAATTTAATCACCAAAGGACTGAAGATGTCTGGGCTTTTTTTTTCTGTAATGTTTCTAAGAATGTGTCCATTAAATGCAAACAATAAATGAAGAAATCTTGACAGAACAGGAGAAGTGATACACACTTGATCAGATCAACTTGAATATTATTGATGGCATCTAGCCTAGTCCATGTTCTAGCTGTTCTGTGGCTCGGGTTTCATTGGTCTTCCACTTTCCGCCACTTCATTTGCTCATGGACCATCTGGAGTTGGAGCACTTAACAAAGCCTGGCTTGGTAGCAGAACCATGAGGATGTGCAGTGCTGGGGACCATTTATTTTTTAAAATATCTAAACATATTCTTCTCAACTTGTCTACATTAGGGTGATAAATTTTGGATGTGAAACATACTTTAGGGGCTCCCATTGGGTATTCTTCTGGAAGGAATAGTTGAAGTTTAAAAGTCCCTCCCTCAGAGGGGGGACCTTGAGGACCAGCAATGGCCACATGAAAATAATGGACATTGCTCTCATCTGTTTCTGCTTTCACACCGTGAACTGGTTCTTTTGGCAAATGCTGGGCTTCCTTGTAATCCTGCCGGGCAGCCCCGCCATCTTGTCAGATCCTGTGTTTGGACTCTGGCGCTACTCACGTCACAGATGTGGATTTTTGTTGTTGTTGTTGATGCTGACTGGAGCAATCAAGTGGAAATGAAATTGTAGATGTATGAGTTGTTACCAGAACTCTGTTCTCATTTTGGAAGATGATACTGGAGCTCCGTTCAGGCCCACCATCTCAACTCAAGAAAAAATTCAAGGGTGAGACAAGTGGGTATAAGCAAGTATGAAAAGTTTATTGAAGAGAAAGACAGTGTATGCTCAAGAGGTGTGTGCGGGCCAGGCTCAAGAGAGAGGCATGCACGTTTTTTGGCACGTGGGTTTTTTAAAAGGTTAATCAAAGGGAGGTTGGGTTTGAGATGTTTTGTACATTGTGATTCATGGGTAAACATTCAAAATAGGGGTTGCCATTAGGCTACTGTGATTATTTAGTGAATATGTAAATTAAAGGTTGTAAGTGAGCTATTGTGATAGACTGAGTAAATATTCAAATTAAGGATTGTAGATTGGCTGTTGTGATTGTTCCATGCCCTGTGGTTGAATAATATGTCCTGCTTTGTTCAAACTCCTTGGGTTTCAGGAGCCTGAATGTTCTTATCAGATTCCCCCCCTACTCCCCTCACCGGGTCTGAAGGTGCCTTTGGGCCTGCAAGATGTTTTTCCTACATCTAAACTTCCTCAGGAGTAAGAGAGTATGATTGCAGAAACGAGCTCCTGGGCAGATGAGAATGGGAGGAAGCCAAGGCACAAATGGAGGGACTAGCCTTTGAACGATTTCATGCCACTTTTGGATAAAATTATACAGTGGAGGATTTACTGGAGAGAAGAGTAATTGATTGTGAGTTCAGAAAATCTGACTTTCAGAGATTTCACTATGCTACTTCAGGCCATACTTTTTCTCCTCAGATTTGGTGAGATATTTTGTTCCTGTGCATACATGTTCCCATTTTAAAAATTCAAAATGGAGACTTATTGACTATTTTCCTTATGATTTATTCTGAGCTGCAGTATTTGTTACAATTTTCATCACAACTCTAACACTTGATGAAATACTTGTGCATTCTTATTCTATTTTTGCACGTTGAGGATATATTACAAAAGAGTAGTAACCAAAAAAACAAACTAACTCAACAAGTATATTCAGTACCATAAAGGTGATCTGAAAATACATTAGAAATAATTAATTGTTAGCTGACACAATAAAACCACAGTTTTTTTTAATGTATGTGCAGATGTTCTTTATGCAGTGCTTATGAAGAAAGTAGCAGGATTTCTATGACAATCTAATTGATCTAATATTTCAAATATAATTGATATCAAAGTTATTTCAGTGCACTTCCCTCTGAATCTGCCAAAATGCTCAGCCCACTTAATCTATTGACTCCTGGACTCCACCAGCTCCTGCCAGCCACACTCTGAGAAACCCTGGCATAGAGTTTAGAGCACTTGTTTTGGAGACAGTGAACCTGAAAGGAAATCCTGGGTTTGAAAGTCATTAACTGTCGGTTTCCTCATCTCATATTGATCCAGAACTAGAGTTCTCAAGAAATATATGAGCAGGAAATAAAGACCTGCTGTTTGGTATTGGATGCATGGTGATTATAAGCACAGGAGTAGATGCTCTTTTGTAATTCCTTAGGCCTTTCCCACAAAGTTTCAGTATGGCTGCATCAGTGGCAAACATATTGTCCCATGATTGTAAACACATCTTTTACTCGGAGTTGTCTCCATTTATATCATAGATGAAAATCCTGTCCAAATCACCCACCAACAGAGTTCTCCTGTGTTCCAGTTGCCTAGAAGTGGATCACACACATATGCCCTAGCTATAAGGCAGGGCAACAAATAAATTATCTGGACTTCTGAACCTAATGTAGGTAAGGGATGGACTATTCCAGCAGGTAAAAGGGGGGCAGAACAGTTATTGAATAACAAACTATTGCAACTGCTACAGTGACATTGGCAAGAGCAATTTCAGGGGAGTGTTTGAGGCAGAAATATGCAGTAGGTCAGAGACTAAAAGGAAGTTAAAATGAAATAGCAGAGGTAGGCAACTCATCCAAGAAGTTTAGTTTGAAGAGAAGAAGGATGGAATGTTAGCTGCAGATGGTGAGAGATTAAAGAAAACATTAAAAAATATTTATGCATTTAAATATGTTTATGAGGAGATGGAACTGTTTGAAAATACTGAAGAAAGAAGGATAACCAGTTGATTCCAGAAGTTACTGAGGATAAGGTAGGAGGTGTGGTCAAGAGCACAGATGGGGATGGTGATGATTAGCCTTGGAGAAGTGGAAAATGGCTTTCCAGGAAGGAGCAAGGTTGTAAATATAGATACACTTAGTTGGTTTGGGAGCACAATGTCTGGAAAGTTCCCATCTGATGACTTTTATTTTCTCTGTGCCATAGATGGCAAGGTCCTCAGGTGACTGTGAGGCGCAAGATTAAGAAGTAGAATGTGTAAGAAGAATAGAGAAGTTTGACCCAGTTTGGAGGTAGTGGTGTGTAGACCGTGAGACCATGGTGTGTGGAGGTGGAGAGACCTGGGAATGGAGGCCTAGATCCTTACACATCTCAGTTTCCTCCCCCTCCTGGTGTGACGTGATATGCAGCAAATAGGACAGTGGGTGCAATGCCTGACACAGTGTAGGTGATTAATGGGTACTCACCATATCAAGGCATTTCCTTGTTTCTAACATGGTATCTATTACACAATTATACAAGTTGATCAAAATAAACAAAGCAAGACCTCTGTCACATTACATTTGCATGTAGATAAAAGATACAGGTAAAATTTCAGAAACACTGAGTATGGAGAAATGTGGTATAGAATGGAGGAACTGGGTTGTTATTATAGCCTTTCTGAAGACTGGGAAGAAGGTCCCTTAGGAACCTTGGGACACTTAGAATATTGGTGCTAAGACTGGTGGTCCAGTTTAGATGGTCTCTATTGATTTGTGTGTCTGTATGAATTTTCTCCAGCAGAACATAGCAAGAGAATCTGAGTGATTGCTTGGGGTAAGCGTGTAAGAAGGAGGGAATGTGTGCAACAGAAAGACAAAGAGATATGGGCAAGATGTGGTTGGATGATGGTTAAGTCCTTTTCCTCAAACCCTACCTGTATAGGTCTGTGCTGAATTGAAAATTTTTATTCAACTGTAAAAACTCCTCATTGCCAGAGGGTGAAATACATTTTCTGTCGATCTCTGTTTGGGTAAACTGACATCTGCTTGATCCCAGACTTGGTGTTCAATTTCGTAGATGGAGACTGAAGAAACATTCATTTTGTTCTTATTGTGAGTCTTTACTTGAGGTAATAAAGAGGGGGCTACTCTTTCCATAACCTGAGAGTCCTGCTCCATGGAGTTCATGTGCCCTGATCACAGCAGTGAATGAGATGATGATCTCAGCATCAAGGGAAAACTGGACACTGAGGAGTCTGTCTAGGAAGACGTCAAGAGTTTCTACCCTTGTCAGTCTGAGTGGAACAGCGGAGAGCCAACATGGATTCCACATTGTAGCCGTGAAATATGAAGGCTGATGCAGGAACAGGAAGTTTATCGAAAATTCTTATAGTAAAAGAGACCACACAAGTGTGGTTTCAGCCATGAATCAAGGAGCTCAATAAGGAACATGAAAATGACTTAGGCAACAGAGGGTCTCAGAAAGCCACCCCCTTTCACCCCACCCCTCATCTCTCCAACTTGACCTCAGTAACCAACTGTGTACAGTCCCTTTATTGTCCACAAAGATGCCTTTATATACAGGACCTGGGCCCTCTTCTCTCTCTATTCTGATTCCTTCTGCTAGAGAGTCTTGCCTCCTAGATGGAAGGAGAACATTCACCCTCCTCAATATCATTCTCTTGCTTGCCCTGCAGTTCCTGACCTCATCCCTGCTCAGGAGGAATGTGAAGGCTGAGAACCAGGCTCCCGCCAGCCCCTTGGTGGGGAAGGGAGCTCTGATCATGGAGCTTCAGGCGAGAGAAGCAGGACCAGGCTGCTGGTAGATTCTTTAATATCTTGGAAGGACTGTTACACACAGAGAAAAACTCACCATTATTTGCACTAAGTTTAATGCTCAGTCAATACTTTTGAAAACCAAAAGTGTTAATTTTAAGAATTAAATAGTGGTAAAAATTGATTATTTTAATTCTCTTAAACAATTTACATGAGATAATAAATTTAGTATACCCGTATACCCGCTTTGTTTTGAACTTTTCTAAGACCTCAAAAGACAGATAAACATACTCAAGAACAATTAGAAAAGAAGTTATTCCATTTTTTCTTAACTGTTACAAAAGTGGATTTAGCTTTGCTTCTATTTGTGTGGATTTTACTCCTTCCTAGGGTTTTTGTAATCTTACCAGACCCAAGAGGAGCTAGATGAAGCTGCAGGTTCTGATGCTGTGTAGCTGACTCTTGGTCTTTTGTGTCTCTAAGATAATACAAGCCCCAAGGACTGATAATTATTTTAAATAATAAAAATGTTTTCCTTTGCCATGTTGTGGTATTCTTAAATCACTGCTTTTTATAGAAATTTTAGCATTGAAAACTTTCCTTTCACACACATAAGATGTTCTTTCAGCTTTGCTTGGCAGTTGGTTTACAAACAAACAATCGTCCTGTCATTATGTAATGTTGACTTAGTTCATTGGCATTATTAAACACCTATGTTTTTCCTGCTGGAATTTTATTAAAATTAGTATGGGCTTATTATAATTAATAGAATGAATATCTTCCAAAGTATTGAGGTTTGTGACCAGATCCTTTAAAGGACATTGGGCTAATTTATCTTTTTGTGTCTAGTGGGAGATCCTCTATTTCACTGGTTATTGTGTATCACCAAATTGATCAGCTTCTGGGCTCTGCTTCTTTCTGATCATTAATTGTGACCACAAAAACTGCTCAGTCTTTCCAGAGTACACATTTCACTTTTTCCTTGTGTGTGATTCACTTAAGCTTTAGTTTGCTGTATCCTGTTTATTCAGATAGAAAAAATTATATATTTATATTTAACACACTTAAAATAAAAGTATTCATATGTATCAATTACTTCTTACTTATTAAAATTAAAGAAAGGTAATAGTCTATTTTATCCACCTTTCCTTTGAATCAACAAGCACCTTTTCATAAATTTTATAGTAACTACCCTCTTTTGAGTAGCATTGTGAACATGTAGAATTCTATAGCTTTGAATAGTTGAGTTAATGCATTATTTTTCTCTTTGTTTTTTTTTTTTTTTTCATTGATATCAATGCTCAGATAGTGGATTATTGGGAAGCAAAGGCAGATTCCTCTTAATATAGACCATGCAGGACAGAATTCACAATAAAATTGGACAGCAAACATAAGCCATATGCAAACTCAAACAAATAAGGAAAGGCCAAACATATTGAGGTAATGCTCAAACTTTATTTCAGATAGAGAAATAAGAAAAGTACAAAGTACTGAGTGTAAAATTGCCCTTTTCCAGATCTTCAAATTGAATCTAGCACCTTTTTGCGATAGCAAAACCTTTGAAGAATGCCGCCTTTGATAGTACGGTTCCCAGATTTACGCTCAATGTAATTGCAGAGTCCCTTTGTACAGTGGCAGGTGCGTATCTCCCGAAGACCTGGAGAAAGAAGGGGAGTGTCAGGCACAGTTGGGAAGGTGGGAATGAAGAAGGGTAGAGCCAGACTATTGGAGATACTCTAAGAAGCGATGGGTTGACTTGTAATCGACCAATATAATACCAATCATAATAGGATGAAACAATTCAGTTTTTCATAGATAAAAGGAATTTTACTGGCTATGTGTTGCTCATCCAGAGTCATAGTTCTTGTCGCATTCTAGTGTATCATGTACATGCTTATTACCACCCCTACAGTATACCTCTCAGACTCAGAGATACTAACCTCTCATTCCATCTCATCCATGCACACTGAACTTTAAGCCAAGACTCCATGTACTAATGATCTCCTCTATTAGGCTTGGTTTAGCTTCTGAAACTGAAGCTGCTGAGTTTCACACTCATATATCCTGCATCCAAAGTCTCTAATATTCCAAGAACCCCAGAAGAGCCTCCAAACTGAAGGCCCTCATTTACTAGTGCTTTCAAGACTTGTTGTGGCACATCTGGGGCTGGAATCCCTACAGCACTTTGGTCTGGTTTCTCACCTGAAACCTCTCGAGTTGAGATTCCATCTTCTTCAAAGGAGATGGCCACATCCTGGTCCTGTGGCTCAGGGTCCTCCTGGGCTGGAACCTCATCAGCGCTTTCTCTGAGTGGCTCCCCTTGGGCCGGGAGGGTCAGCAGGAGAACAGCAACAAGGAGGGCGAGGGTCCTCATGGCTGAATTCTGGATGGGAGAGCAGGAGCCTGAGTGTGCTGGAGAGGTAAGAGAGGCAGCTTTGTATTTATAGAAGGATCTGCAGAAAGACAGTGTTTCCTTAAACTGTGTCAATAGGTGAGGGAGGATGGCCAACCCAAGGTCCTCCTGTCACCGCAGAGGCACTTTGATGTTCCTCTGATCTACCTACTTCCCTCTACTTACAACATGTGTCTACTTGTATGGTGTCCATGTTTGTTTTTTATATGTAATGATGCTTGTTAGTAACTTGATAAGCCTCCCTGTTACTCATCTGCCTGAATATTTACCAGTAAAAATATGTGAGTGTGTATGTGTAGGCATCTAAGACATCAAGACATGACTATAAAACCTATAAAAAGAGAAAGATGTTTACAAAAGGGCAATGATCAATCACAGGACTTCTCACTCGTAACATTTGATGCTAGATGGCATTTTTACATTTCTGAGGAAAAACAACTTGAATGTAGAATTCTATGCTGAGCAAATATATAATTCATATTTTGGGGGAGGCAATGGTCTTTTTTTGGATGTTTACAGACTCAGCAAATTTATTGTACAGAATCTCTTTTGAAAAAAATTGCTTGAGGACATACTCAAGTAAAATAAAAAAAGAATCCAAGTAAGAAGAAGACATAAGAATAAGGAAACATAGTTGAATGCAGACTAATTAAAACTGTTTATGTTTTCTTAGATTCTGTTTCCATTAATGGTAGATAATAAGATTGGACATTTTAAGGTTATTGTTAAGAAAAAATTATTAAACCAAGTAGAATGAATTAAAACAATATTTGAATTGACATTTGGGATTATAATTCCCCAAAGTTCAACTAAACATGGGAATATATCAAGAAAGAAGAGAAAGTGTGGATTATGGATAATGAACTCAGTATTAACATGAAAATACTCACTTAAATACATGTTTATGTAATGTTTACTAACGAAAGTATATATAAATAGGCTATATAATAAACAAAAAGATGGCGTGAAAGTGAGAAAAGATAAGAAGAAAGGAGAAAGGAAATCAGTTTGTTCTCCTTAAATAAGAAAGAAAAATTCAGGAATCGTAATAGAAAATGTAAACAATTTTCCCTTAAAAGCATCAGCTCTACCACCTGCTTGTTTAACTCCTGTTCCATTCAGTAGATTGAAGGCTCCATGAGGGCTGGGACGTTGTCTGCTGTGAGATTTGTCCTGGTCAGTGTGCGTTTGGGAAGTTTTTGCTCTGCTTTTTGGTTTTTCTTTTTATTTTCATCTCCCTTTGGCTTTTGTAAGGATAAAATAATAAAAACTTGTAAAGTATTTAGAGAAATTCCTGAAAATTCTAAAATGTTATTATCGTCATAGTTATCGTTTTTGTCACCATCATTGTCATCATCATCATCATCTGCTGAATCTTAAACGGTTAGAATAGTGGTTGGCACAAAGTAAGAGCTAAAATCATGTTTTAATACCCGTTTGAACTGATGAATGGACAGGAACAATTGAGGTCCAGTGTCAATTATTTCAGCTTTTGCTGTCCAGTCCTTGTTCTACCCTCGTGGCCATTAACACCAGGTTTCCCGCTGTCTTATGTCCACCTGCCTTACTCTTTCATTTTTCACATTCCTGAGCTTTGCATAAACAGCTACACTATTGCTTCCCAGTCTGCATCTCTTGGGTGTTTTCTGTCCAAGTCTTCATGAGATTAGTTGGGGACCCAGGAGGAAGTGCATTTGGGAAAGTTTCTTTCCATTTGTAACTTTTCCCCATGGTTTCTGTCATGTGTGATTTATATACCGCGATTTCACATTTATAGGTAAAAATTTGCCTCAGCCTTTCTTCATCCTTCCCTGGTCCCCAAATTATTGGGGTAAGTACAAAACCTGGAAAGAAAAATAGACGGCTTAAAAACCAACTTCCAGGCCCAGTTTTACAGGTAGAATTGAACATTCCCCACCAACCAGAAGAAGCCTGTCAACCCATTTGTTTGCTTGGGAGCAGGTCACTCTCTCTCAGCTCACCTTCCAGCCTTGATCACAGTCCTGCCACTGGACGTCCTTTTCCTTGACTTCTTTCTGGGAGAAATATTTCTAGGAATCTCAAGTGAAATTGTGGAAAGTGCTTTTAGTTTTTTTTAATGTGCTTATTAAGAATAAAATACTTTTCTTTTTCCTTTTTTTTTTTTTTTTTCTGGACTGTAGCAAGGCATCCAGTGCTTATTGTCCTCTTGACTTCAAACCTGCTGTCATTTAATATAAAGCCTGACAAAACTTCTCCTCCACTTTGAGACTAAACTTGCCTCTCTTAGTCTCAGGGCCAGGACAGAAATTGGACATCCAAACACAATCTGGAAAACTACTTACAAGCAGCATGAATTTCCATGGCCTATGATTAAAGAATTTAAGGAGAAAATGAATGCATCTGTGCTAACAATTATGGTGAAAGGGAAATGGTCTGAAAGGAAATATGAGACAGCAACAGAATTTGGGCTTGGAGAAGTTGTTTTGTATTTAAGGCTATTCCAGCAAATAAAGGATGCTTTGATGTGTCCCTTGTCATTGAAGTTAAAGGACAGACAGATGGGCACACAGAGTTTATTGGCCTTTATCAAACATGGATAACAGGTGTTTAAGTGGAGCTGCGAGATCAGAGAATCAGTGAAGGTTTCATCCATCAAACCCCACAAGCCCTCTTTCACCCTCAGCAACACACTCACATTGAACCTATTTTAGGGTACACCCTTCCCACGTAGTTTATTACCCTCCAATTGTGCTCCACTTGGCTTGAATAAACACAGAGCTGCTATCTGCTCGGGCTCCTGGTCTCGCATCCAGGATGCTGACTTCCAGGTGACCACAGCCATGAGGACCCTTGTCCTCTTTGCCACAAATTCCCATTTGCCCTGCAGGCCAGGCTGAGCCTCTCAGAAAGGATTGATGAGGTTCCAGCCCAGGAGGGGCCTAGGACAGAGGGTTAGGGTGTGGTCATCTCCTTTGCAGAAGAAAAGCTCAGCTCGGGAGGCTTCAGCCAAGAAACCAGACTAATGTGTTAAGTTAGGGGATTCCAGGCCCAGTTGTGCAGCAAAGAAGCCATGGAATCATTAGCAAATGACTTGACCTCTCATAGCCTGTGTTTTTTCATCTGTAAACTGAGGACATTGGATTACATGGTCTCCAGGTGCCCTTGGACACTAAAGAAATTGGTTCCATGGCCTGTGTATGTGAAACTCAGCAGCTTCATCTCAGAGATGGAACCAGGTCTGATAGAGGAGCTTGTTGGTCCATGGGGTCTGCACTTCTAATGTGCCCGTGTCCATGTCTGAGGGTGTGCAGTATGGATGTTTGGATGCTCCTATGTGTGTGTGTTTATGTATGTATGGGAGGGAGGGTATTAGTAACGTGGAGACCTGGGGCTGTAGTGTGCATGTGTATGTGTCTCTTAGTGAGTGTGTTTGGGGTGTTATATGAAAAAAATGACAGAAAAAAATGAGAGAAAGACTCAGATCCCGAGTGACCAACACATGGCCAGTTAAGATTTCTTTGCTCTGCTCTAATAGGACCCTTGACAGTTACCTCCTTTAAGCAGTCACTTTCCTTCTCTGGGCTACTCTCATTCCCCTGGCTCCTCCCTCATGCCCTGTACTGTGCCCCCCACAAACCTTCCTTCCTCAGGCCTTCAGGAGGATCCACCTGCAATTGCAGACCCTGGTGGGGCAATGACCCCGAGTGTCACTCTGGCACCTGTAGTTTCAAGTGTTCCCTACAGGCTTTGCTGTCACTGAGATTTGTTGATACCCAAAGCCACGCAAGATCTGGAAAAGAGCAGTTTTACTTTGTGTACCATGTGACTTATTCTTTCTTTTTCCAAAATGAAGTTTTAGCCATAAGATCGGTGTGTTGGGTTTTTTTTTTAACTTTAATTTTTATACTGCCTGGTAAGTTTGTATTGTTTCAGACATTAATAGAGAGAAGTCAGTGCTTTATCATCTGCATTATTGCTTTGATCCCCTAATGCCCCTAATGATGTGCACCTACAGCCCAGTTTTGGCCTGTGGGCTGCATCGTCCTCACTTAGTCTAGGTGTAGTGGCAAGAAAGAGGGAGTTAGGTGAAGATGCACTGTAGGAGCCTGATGTCTTTTCTGAACAAATAGCAGTAGGACATGCCTTTGAGATGGTAGGAGATGTGGGCATGAGTTGAGAGGATAGCAGTGGCAGTGGACAATGAGGACACGTAATGGACACAGTGATGGATAAAACTTTTCTGCCACCCAGCCTCTTCTCCTACACACATTACACCACCCCAGATTGATGTCGCTATGTTCCGGTTTGCTAATACTACCATTATGCAAAATACCAGAAATGGATTGGCTTTTACAAAGGGGGTTTATTAGGTTACAAATTTACAGTTCTAAGGCCATAAAAGTGTCCAAATTAAGGCATCAATAAGAAGGTACCTTCACTGAAGATTGGCTGATGGCATCCAGAACACTTCTGTTTGCTGGCAAGGTACGTGGCTGGCGTCTGCTCCAGGGTTCTGGTTTCAAAATGGCTTTCTCCAAAATGTCTCTAAGCTTGTCTCTCAGCTTCTCCAGAGCAAACTTTGGGCTTGCCTTCCCAAAACTTCAGCAAACATCTTCTGTCTGCATGTCCAAGTGTTGCTAAGCATCAGCCAGAGTCAGCAAGTATCTGGGCCTGTGTGACTCTTCTTAAAGGACCCCAGTAAACTAATCAAGACCCATGCTGAATGGACAGGGCCATACCTCCATGGAAATAATCTAATCAAAATTATCAGATGTGTGAGTCACATCTCCATGGAACAACCTAATCCAAATATCCCACAAGATTGGATTAAATGATCATGGCTTTGTGGGGGACATAATATATCCAAACCTGCATAGCCCAACATCACCATGACCATCAAAATATAACTAATGTTTTTAAGGACCTCCTTTTTCCAGCAATTTTTCATGAGCGTTACTCATTTAATTTCACAACATGTTGAAGTAGAGTCTATTATTTATTTTACACATGAAGAAAATTAAGCACAGGATGGTTGAGTATTTATTTTGCTTACAGTTTTGTGGCTAGTTAGAAGCAGCCTTGGGATTTAGACTGAGGCCCTGAGACTCCAGAGCCTGTACTGCTTACATCACACTACAGGGTCTTTATGAGATTGTCTCCACCTCCTGGTGGAACTGCAAGGAGCCTTCTTTAACATGTCTTTCTATGAATCAATGTTTTCAAAATTTTTTAGAAATACCCCAGAATGGAATTGCTGGATATAATGTAGGTATCCATTTTGATTTACAAGAAACTGCTAGTATTAGTCGAGTAGGTTCTTGTGAAGATGGGGATTGGCAAATCCAAATATGTAGGGCAGGCTGCAAGTTTGAAACTTGATGAAAATGATTTTGAATTCCTTAGGAGAATCTGGCTGTCTGAAGTAGAGGTAGATGGACACAGGGGAGAAGGCCATGTGAAGACAGTAGAGGTGAAATTGGAGTGATACATCTACAAGCCATTTCCAAACATGTACAATAGACCTTATTAAACATTCTCTACTCCTTAAGCATCAATTGCCCATTCTCTTCCCTCTTACTATTTCCTGATAACCTATGCTCACAAATTTAACTCTCACAGTTTGCTCTTTATACTTAGTTCATACTAGCGAGATGTGCTAGTTTGGATATATTATGTTTTGCCAAAAGCCATGTTCTTTGAAGCAATCTTGTGGGGGCAGATGTATTAGTGTTGATTAGGTTGGAACCTATTCAGTGTTTCCATGGAGATGTGACTCAATCAGCTGTGGGTGAGACCTTTCATTGGATTATTTCCACAGAGGTGTTGTCCCACCCATTCAGGGTGGTTCTTTATTGGAACACTGGCATACTTTAAAAAGAGCCACACAGGCCCAGACACAGAGAAGCTGCAGCTGAGAGACACATTTTTAAGATGGCTGTTGGAAGCTGACACTGACATTTTGGAGAAAGCCATTTTGAAACCAGAACTCTGGAGCAGATGTCAGCCACATGCCTTCCCAGCTAACAGAAGTTTTCCTGATGCCATTGGCCATCCTCCAGTGAAGGTACCCAATTGTTGATGCCTTCCCTTGGACACTTTATGACCTTAAGACTGTAACTGTGTAATGAAATAAACCACCTTTTTAAAAGCCAATCCATTTCTGTGTTTTGCAAAATGACAGCATTAACAAACTGGATTATGAGACCATACAGTACTTGTTCTTTTGTTTCTGGCTTATTTAGCTCACCATAATATCCTCAAGTTTCATCCACGTTGTTGCATACATCATGACTTCATTCTTTCTTACAGCTGCATAATATTCCATCGTATGTACATACCACAGTTTGTGTGGACATTTGGGTTGTTTTCATCTGTTGGCAATCTTGAATAATGCCACTCTAAACATCAGTGTGCAAATATCTATATGTGTCCTGCCTTCAGTTCTTCCATGTATAGACCTAGGAACTGGATTGTTGGATCATATGGTAATTCTATACTTAGCTTCCTGAGGAACTGCCAGACTGCTTCCAGAGCTGCTGCTCCATTCAACCTTCCCACTAACAGTGAATGGTGTTGCTCTTTTTCCACATCCTCTCCAGCTCTTGTAGTTTTCTTTCAATTTTTTTTATAATGGCCATTATTGTAGGTGTGAAATGATACCTCATTGTGGCTTTGAGTTGCATTTCCCTAATAGCTAGTGAAGTTGAGCCTCTTTTCACATGCTTTGTAGCCATTTGGATTTCCTCTTTGGAAAAGTGTCTATGTCTTTTGCCCATTTTAAAAAATTGGGTTGTTTGTCTTTGTGTTGTTGCATTGTAGGCTTTCTTTATATATTCTGGATATTAAACCTTTATTGGATATGTGGTTTCTGAATATTTTCTCCCATTTGATTAGGTTGCCTTTTCACTTTCTTAACAAAGTCCTTTGATGCACAAAGGTATTCAATTTTGAGGAAATTCCATTTATCTATTTCTTCTTTCATTGCTTTTGCTTTGGGTGTAAGGTCTACAAAACCACCTCCTACCGCAAGATCTTCAAGATATTTCACTACATTTTCTTTGAAGAATTTTATGGTCTGCTCTAATGTTAAGGTCTTTGATCTATTTTTAATTAATTTTTGTATAAGATACAAGTTAGGATTAGTTTTTGTATAAGATGTGAAATAGAGATCATCTTTCATTCCTTTGGATATGGATATCCAGTTCTTCAAGCACCATTTGTTGAAGAGGTAGTTCTGTCCCAGTTGATTGGACTTGGCTGCCTTGTCAAGTCACTTGGCTATGGATGAGAGGATTTGTTTCTGAACTGCCAATTTGAATCTATTGGTTGTATATCTATCCTTATGCCAGTACTATGGTGTTTTTGTTTTGTTTTTTAATTTTTTAATGCAATTTTATTGATATATATTCACATACCATATAATCCATCCAAGGTATACAACCAGTGGCTCACAGTATCATCATATTGTTGTGCATTCATTGCCACAATCAATTTTAGAACATTTTCATTACTCCAAAATAAAGAAAAAAATAAACATAAAAAAGAACACCCCAAACAGTCCAGACTCCTTATTTCCCCCTATTATTTATATATATATTTTGTGTTTATTTTATTATTCATCTGTCCATTTACTGATAAAGGTAGTATCTATCACCAGGTTTTCAAAATCACATGGTCATGTGATAAAAGCTATATAGTTATATAATCAGCATCAAGAATCAAGGCTGGTGGGTTACAGTTCAACAGTTACAAGTATTTCCTTCTTGTTATTCAAACATACTAGAAACTAAAAAGGAATATCTATATAATGCATAAGAATAACTTCCAGAATGGCCTCTCAACACTATTTGAAATCTCTTAGGCACTGAAACTTTATTTTTTTTTCATTTTTCTTTCCCCCTTTTGGTCCAAGAAAGCTTTCTCAATCCCACAATGCCAGGGCCACACTCATCCCAGGGAGCCATGTCCTGTGTAGGGCAGAGGGTACTGAGTTTATTTGCAGAGTTGGCTGAGAGAGAGAGGCCACATCTGAGCAACAAAGGAAGTTCTTTGAGGGTTAATCTTAAGCATAATTATAAGTAGGCTTAGCTTCTCCTTGGCAGGAATAAGTCTCATAAGGACAGGCATCAAGATCAATGGCTTGAATTATTAAATTAGAAGTCCTTAGTGCTTGAGAGAATATCAGGAATTCCCAAGTGGGGAAGTTTAACATTTCCACAATTTTCCCCAGTCCCTCAAGGGGACTTGGCAAATACTTTGTTCTTTTCTGCCCAAAATACTCTAGGATGTATCGGGGTATTACGTCATCCTGTATAAAATAAGAAAATCTCATTCCCTATTTTAGGTTCCATGTAGTTTTGTTATTTAAATAAACTGACCAGACAGGTTAAATAGACAATGTGCTACAGAGAATATAAATTTTGTACCCCAAAATATCTCTTAAATAACAGTTAAAACTCAGTAATAGATGTGAGTGCTTTAAGTGCTTACAATCTAGGAATCTTTACTTATTGGACTTTCTGTACTCCTGCATCATTGCCCAATCTCTGCCCATGTTCTATCTCCTGATAAGCTATGCTCTCAATATATTCTCAGCATTTGCTCATTTTATTTTATATTAGTGAGACCTTACAATATTTGTTCTTTCATTTCTGTCTTATCTCACTCAACATAAAGTCCTCAAGGTTCATTCACCTAGTTGCATGCTTCACAACTTCATTCCTTCTTGCAGTCACTCAATATTCCATTGCATGTACACACCACAGCTTGCCCTTCCATTCACCTGTCGATGTACCCTTAGTATACCACCATCCATCGCAAATCGTGAATACTGCCACCATAAGCATCAGTGTGCAAATGCCCATTCATGTCCCTGCTTTCAGTTCTTATAAGTATAAGCCAAATAAAGGGGTTACAGGATCATAAGGCAACCCTATACTTAGCTTCATGTGGAACCACCACAATGTACTCCAGAGGGGCTGCACCATTCTACTTTCCTACCAATAGTGAATAGGTATATCTCTCTCTCCACATCTTCTTTAGCACTTGTATCTTTCTGCTTATTTTTTAAACAGTTTTATTAACAAACCATACACTCCATCCTAAGCAATCATCAATAGTTCCCAGTATAATCACAAAGTTATGCATTCACCACCACAATCTATATGAGAATATTTCTATTTCTTCTGCAAGAAATAAGAGGAAAAAAAGTAAAAGAATAAAGAATTAAAAAAATTAAAAAGGAGAAACAACAACAATAAGAATCCCATACCTCTCCCTTGTATCCCACTTCTACTGACATTTAGCATTGGCATATTGCCTTTGTTACAATTAATGGAAGAATATTACAAGTTACTGTTAACTATATAACCTAGTTTTCATTGAGTGTATTTTTTCCCATATACCATCCCATTTTCAACACCTTGCCATGCTGACTTTCACTAGTTCTCCATCATGTAAAAACTTTCTCTATTTTTACATTTAATCACCATCATTATCTACTCTAGGTTTTCGTAAGTTATATGGTCCCAGTTTTTATCCTCTGTCTTTCCTTCTGATGTCATACATGACCCTAGCCTTCCTCCTTCAACCATACTCACATTCAGTTTGTACATTATACTTAAAATATTATGCTACAATCAGATAGTATTGTGTTATCCATTCCTGGATCTTTACAATTAATCCTGTTGAATGTTCTGTACTCCTTCAGCGTCAAATGCCCAATCTTTACTGTCTTTCTACCTCCTGACAGCCTATGCTCTTGAATTTAAGTTTCAGAGTTTGCTCATTTTAGTTAGTTCATATTAGTGAGACCATGAAGTATTTGTCCCTTTGTTTATGACTAATTTCACCCAACATAACATACTTAAGGTAAATCCACATTGTTGCATGAGTCATGACTTTATTTTGTCTTACAGCTGTGTAATATTCTATCGTATGTATATACCACAGTTTGTTTATGCACTGTTCCATTGTTGGACATTTGGGCTGTTTCTGTCTCTTAGCAATCATGACTAATGCTGCTATAAACATCAGTGTACAAATATCCACTCATGTCCCAGCCTTCAGTTTCTCTGAGTATACATCTAGTAAAATTCTTTGTCTATTCTAGATATTAAACCCTTATCAGACATGTGATTTCTGAATATTTTCTCCCATTGAATAGGCTGCTTTTTTACTTTCTTGATAAAGTCTTTTTACACACAAAAGTATTCAATTTTGAGGAGATCTCAGTTATCTATTTCTTCTTTCATTGTTTGTACTTTGGGTGAAAGGTCTGGAAAATCATGCCTACCACAAGATCTGCAAGACATGTACCTACAATTTCTTCCAAGAGTTTTATGGTCTTAGTGCTAATGTTTAGGTCTTTAATCCATTTTGAGTTACTATTTGTATAAGATATGTGATAGAGATCCTCTTTCATTCTTTTGGATATGGATATGCAGAGTTCCCAGGACCAATTGTTGAAGAGGCTGTTCAGTCCCAGTTCAGTGGACTTGGACAGCTTGTCAAAAATAAATATTTCATGGATGGGGGTCTATTTCTTAACTGTCAATTTGATTCCATTGTTTGGTGTATCTAGCCTTATGCCAGTGCCATGCTGTTCTGACCACTGTAGCTTTGTAATATGCTTTAAAGTCAAGAAATGTGCAACCTCTAACTTCATTTCTCTTTCTCAAGATGTTTTAAGCTATTCAGGACACATTACCATTCCAAATAAATTTGATTATTGGTTTTTCTATTTCTGCAAGGTAAACTGTTGAGATTTTGATTGGTATTGCTTTGAATCTGTAAATCATTTTGGGTAAAATTGACAACTTAGCTATATTTAGTCTTCCAATTCATGAATACAATATGTGCTTCCTTCTATTTTAGTCTCCCTTGATTTTTTTAGCAGTATTTTGTAGTTTTCTGTGGATAGGTCCTTTATATACTTGGTTAATTTTATTCCCAGATACTTGATGCTTTTGGTTGCAAAAAACTGGATATTAAATCCTTATTATCTGTGGTTTCCAAGTATTTTCTCCAGTTATATGAAAAGATATAGGTTTTCTTTTTACTTTCACAATGAAGTCCTTTGATGCACAAAAGTTAGTTTTGATAAAATTTCATTTATCTATTGTTTATTGTGTCATTCATACTTTTGGTGTAAAGTGTAAGAAACCATTGCCTAACACAAGGTCCTGAAGATACTTCCCTATGTTTTCTTGTAGTAATTTTATAGGTTTGGATCTTACATTTAGGTCTTTGATCCCTTTAGAGTTAATATTTGTATATAGTGTAAGGTTGAGGTCCACCTTCATATTTGCATGTGGATATCCAGTTCACTCAGGACCACTTTTTGAAGAGACTATTCTTTCCCCATTTTGTGGACTTCATACCCTAGTCAAAAATCAATTGGCCATAAATGTGAGGGTTGATTTCTAAACTCTCCATTTGATTCCATTGGTCTACATGACTTTCCTTGTGCCAGTGCCATGCTGTTAGGATTTCTGCGGCTTTATAATAAGCATTGAGATTGAAAAGTGTGAGTCTGCCAACTTTGTTGTTCTTTTTCATGATGTTTTTGGATATTAGGGATCCCTTACCCTCCCATATAAATTTGATAACTGAATTTTCCACTTCTGCAAATAGTGCTGTTGGAATTTTGATGAAGATTGAGTAGAATATCTAAATTGCTTTGGGTAGAATTGACATCTTACCAATATTTAGTATACCATTCCACAAGCATGGAATGTCCTTCCATTTACTTATGTTTGCTTTGATTTCTTTTAGCAATGTTTTGTAGCATTCTGGGTGCCAATCATTTACATCCTTTGTTAATTTATTCCTAAATATTTCATTCTTTTAGTTATTATTGTAAAAGTATTTTTCCCCTGATTTCCTCCTCAGATTGCTCATTACTAGTGTAGAGAAACAATACCAATTTTTGCAGGTTTATTTTGTACCCCACCATTTTGCTAAATAAGCTGATTATTCCAGTAGATTTGTAGGGTTTTTTTCAGAAATTTCCATGTACAGGATCATGTCTTCTGCGAAGAGGGAGTGAGTTACTTCTTTCTTTCCAATTTGGATTCTATTTCTTTCTTTTTCTTGCCTAATTGCCATGGCTAGGACATCTAGCGCAATGCTGAATAACAGTGTTGACAGGGAGCATCTTGTCTTATTCCTGATCTTAGAGGGAAAGATTTCATCCTTTTTCATTTGAAAACTAAAAGAATTTTCCTGGATGATCACTAAGGAATCTTCTTTTTCCATAGGCTTTTGATTTCATAACAAATAGAAAAATCTCTGTAGCATAAAGGTGGCTTTAGACAATATTTACTGGAATAAGTATGGATGTTTCCTACAGAATTATACCAGACTTGGCCAACAGGCTGTAGTCTAGATAAGATTCTAGATAAGACATCTGTCTTTTTCAAGAGATATTTTGATATAGAGCAAAAGCTAAAGATATAAATATGTGGATGTGTGTATGGCAGGGGGGTGGGAGAAAGAAGGAAAAATTTTGCTACAGGATGGAGTAGAGAGAGGTAAGGATGGGAGCAGAACAAGTCAAGATATTTCCTAATTTTCTGTAACTTCTTTGGATCATTGGTTGTTTAAAATGCTTTTTAAATTTCCTCATATTTATGAGGTTTCTAGTTCACCCTCTGGTATTGATTTTTGCTTCATTCCATGTGGTCAAAGAAGATAATATGGTATGATTCTATATGCTTCATTTTATTGAGACTTTTTTTGTGACCAAACATATTTTCTAATCTGGGGATTGACACGTGTGTGCTAGAGAAGAATTTGTCCTCTGTTGTTCTTGGGTGAAGAGTTCTATATAAGTCTGTTAGGTCTAGTTGGAGTATTCAACACTAGTTGAATATTAGTTAAACAACTAGTAGTGTTCAAGTCTTCTGTTTCCTTATTGCTCTTCTGTCTAGATGTTTGATCCGTTACTGAAAGTGGTAGATTGACATCTACTATTAATGTAGATCTATTTCTCCCTTCAAATCTGTCAAATTCGCTTCATATATTTTGGATTCTGCCATTAGGTGCATATGTATTTCTAAGTGTGATATTTTGTTGAGTTGTGATTATTTCATCAGTATGCAATGATCTTCTTTTTCCTTCATAACAGTTTTTACTGAAAGCATATTTTATATCATTTTAGTATAACTACCCTAATATTCTTTTTTATTACCATTTGATTGGTATTTTTTAAAAATCCATTCACATTCAACCCATTTGTGTCTTTTATTATATGGAAAGTGTCTTGTAAACAGTAGATAGTTGGGTCATGTTTCTCCGTTTTGGCAATTCCTGCCTTTTTAAAAATATTCAGTTTTATTTAGATATATTAACATATCATACAATCATCTGTGGTGTACAATCAGCTGTTCACAGTACCATCATATAGTTGTGCATTCATCAGCCCAATCTGTTTTTTGAACATTTTCCTTATAACAGAAAAAGTAAAAATAAGAATAAAAAATAATAGTAAAAAAAGAACACCCAAATCATCAACCCTTCCCACCCTGTTTTTCATTTAATTTTTTTGTCACCATTTTTCTATTCATCCGTCCATACACTGGATAAAGGGAGTGCGATCCACAAGGCTTTCATAATCACACTGTCACCCCTTGTAAGCTACATTGTTATACAATCATTTTCAAGAGTCAAGGCTACTGGGTTGGAGTTTGGTAGTTTCAGGTATTTACTTCTAGCTGTTCCAATACCTTAAAACCTAAAAAGAGTTATCTATATAGTGCATAAGAATGCCCACCAGAGTTTCGACTCCGTTTGGAATCTCTCAGCCACTGAAACTTTATTTTGTTTGACTTCACATCCCCCTTTTGGTCAAGAAGATGTTCTCAATCCCATGATGCTGGGTCCAAATTCATCCTTGGGAATCATATCCTGCATTGCCAAGGGAGATTTACACCTTGGGAGTCAGGTCCCATGTTGGGGGGAGGGCAGTGAGCTCCCCTGCTGACTTGGGTTAGCTAGAGAGAGAGGGCCACATCTGACCAAAAAAGAGGTTAACCAGGGGAGATCATAGGCACAATTATAAGCAGTTCTAGCCTCTCCTTTGCAGTAATGAGCTCCATAGGGGCAAGTGCCAAGATAGAGGGCTCGGTGTACCAAACCACCAGTCCTCAATGTTTGTGAGAACATCAGCAACAATCCAGGTGAGGAAGTCCAACACTTCTGCATTTTCCCCCAGCTCCTCAGGGATGCCCTGCATATATATTTTTATCCTCTGCCCAAATTACTTTGGGATGTGTTGCTATTTCACACTAACATGTAAAAACCTACCAGGTCTCACTTCCTAGTCAAAGTTCCGTGTAATTATGGTATTTGAACATACTGTATGAGTTAAATTGTTTAGGAAATAAAGATCCTGCACCAAATAAACATCTCTTCCCTTGGTCTCACATGGAAGTTAAAGTTTTAAAACACAGTCAGTATCATCCTTTACCATTTGGCCCAGTTTGCCCTAGTCCTAACTAGGTCTGCTTCATTCATATCTCTAATTGAAGTCTGGACTCTTTTTCAGCTTTTTAAACAGTTGCTGTATGCACTTATACTGACATTCGTATCTTCTGAGCTCTAGCTCTGAGTTTCAGGTGTCGCACAGATACCCAAAGTTCCAGGGATTGATCAGGTTATACAGAAAGGGAGCAGCATCTCAGAAATTGGAGATAGCCATTAACATTCAGGAATAGATGTGACTGCTCTAAGAACTTACAGTCTAGGGACCATTACAATAAGCATTCCTCTGATAAGCTGTGCTCTAAGGTTCAATTATGAGTTTACATATTGTAGTTAGTCCATGTTGGTGAGACATTATAGTATTTGCCTTTGTTTCTGGCGTAGTTCACTCAAAATGCAGTCTGCAGGATCCATTCACCTTGTTGCATTGCATTGTGTGCGTCACAGCTTCACTCCTCCTCATAGTTGCTCAATATTCCATTGTATGCACACACCACAGTTCACATTCTATTCCTCAGTCGATGAACCCTTAGGCCACCTCCACCCATTGCAAATCATGCATACTGCCTCCATAAACACCAGTGTGCAAATGTGCATTCATGTCCCTGCTCTCAGATCTTCCAAGTGTATGCCACCTAATGAGGTTGCAGGACCTTATGGCACCCACATAATTAGCTTCTTGTGGAGGCACCACACTGTCCTCCAGAAAGGCTACTCCATTCTGCCTCCAACCTAACCAACAGTAAATATGTACAGCCCTCCCTCCATGTTTTCTCCAGCACTTTTATCCCTATTTATATTTTTTGTACAGTTTCATAGAGCTATATTCACATACCATACAGTTATCCACAGGGTACAATCAGTTGTTCATGGTATCATCATATAGTTGTGCATTTATCACCACAGTCAGCACTTGAACATATTAATTACTACAAAATGAGTAATAAAAAAGATAATAAAAAGAAAAATAAAGTATCATACAATACAATATAAATAGTAGGGTCAGACAGCAACACCACTATCAAGAATCCCTTATCCCTCTCTAATATATCCCTCTCATGCACATTTAGCTTTGGTATATTGCCTTTGTTAAATTTGATGGAAGCATATTACAATGTTACTGTAGACCATAGACTCCAGTTTCCTTTGAATATATTTTTACCCTATACCTTCCCCTTATCAATACTCTGTATGACTGACATTTATTTGTTCTCCCACATGCAAGAACATTTTTATATTTGTACATTTAGTCACAATTGTTGCCCACTCCAGTTTTTGCTAAGTTAAAACTGTCCCTGTCTTTATCTTCTAGCTTTACCTCAGGTGTCATTCATGCCCCTAGCCAACCTCTTTCATCTTTACTCAAGGACATCTTTGTTCAGTGCACTTACAATATTGTGCTACCATCACACAGTATTATACTATCTATTTCTGGATCTATACAGTCAATCCTGCTGAACATTCTGTAGTCTTTCAGCATCAAATGCCCGATCTCTACCCTCTTTCTATCTCCTGATAGCCTGTGTTATCAGCTTTTAACTCTCAACATTTGCTCATTAATGTTAGTTCATATTAGTGGGACAATACAGTATTTGTCCTTTTGTTTCTGGCTAACTTCACTCAACATAATGTCCTCAAGGTTCATCCACATTATTATATGTTCCAAGTCTTTGTTGTCTTACAGCTGGGTAATATTCTGTCATATGTATATACCACAGTTTGTTTATTCACTTGTCCACTGATGGACATTTGGCCTGTTTCCATCTCTTGGCCACAATAAATATTGGTTTACAAATATCCATTCATGTCTTAACTTTCAGTCCCTCTGAGTATATACCTAGTAATGAAATAGCTGGGTCATATGGCAAATCTATACTTAGCTTCCTGAGGAACCTCCACATTGTCTTCCAGAGTGGTTGCACCATTCTGCATTCCCACCAACATTGAACAAGTATACCTCTTTCTCCACATCCTCTCCAGCACTTGTAATTTTCTGGTTTTTGGATAATGGCTATTCTGGTAGGTGTAAGATGATATCTCATTGTGGTTTTGATTTGCATTTCCCTAATAGCCAGTAAAGATGTACATTTTTTCCGAGCCATTTGTATTTCCTCTTCAGAAAAGTGTCGGTTCATGTCTTTTGCCCATTTTTTAATCGGGTTGTTTGTCTTTCTGTTATTGAGTTGTAGGATCGCTTTATATATTCAGGATGTCAAACCCTTATCTGATATGTGGTTTCCAAATATTGTCTCCCATTGCATAGGCTGCCTTCTTACCTTTCTGACAAAGACCTTTGATGTACAAAAGTGTTTAATTATGAGGAGATCCTATTTGTCTATTTGTTCTTTGGTTGCTTGTGCTTTGGATATAAGGCCTAGGAAACCATCTCCTATCACAAGATCTTTAAGATATTGCCCTACATTTTCTTCTAAGAATTGTATGGTCTTAGGCTAATGTGTAGGTCTTTGATCCATTTTGAGTTAATTTTTGTATAAGGTGTGAAATAGGAGTCTTCTTTCACTCTTTTGGAAATGGATATCCAGTTCTCCAAACACCATTTATTGAAGAGGCTGCTCTGTCCCAGTTGCT
This sequence comes from Choloepus didactylus, assembly GCF_015220235.1. NCBI lineage: Eukaryota > Metazoa > Chordata > Mammalia > Pilosa > Megalonychidae > Choloepus > Choloepus didactylus. The sequence goes on from NC_051326.1 coordinate 37,294,174, forward strand.
TTGGCTTGACTACCTTACCAAAGATCAATTGTCTGTAGATGAGAGAGTCTTTTTCTGAACACTCAGTTCGATTCCGTTGGTTGGTATATCTATCCTTATGCCAGTATTATGCTGTTTTGAGCACTGTAGCTTTGTAATATGCTTCAAAGTCAAGTAGTGTGAGACCTCCCATTTTGTTCCCTTTTCTCAAGATATTTTTGGCTATTCGGGACACCTTGTCCTTCCAAATAAATTTGGTTATTGGTTTTTCTATTTCTGCAAAGTAAGTTGTTGGGATTTTGATTGGTATTGCATTGAATATATAAATCAGTTTAGGTAGAATTGATGTCTTAATTATATTTAGTCTTCCAATCCATAAACGTGGTATGTTCTTCCATTTTTTTAGGTCCTGTTTGATTTCTTTTAGCAGTTTCTTTTGTGGTCTTTGTTAAGTTTATTCCTAAATACTTGATTCTTTTGGTTGCTGTTGTAAATGGAATTGTTTCTTGATTTCTTCCTCTTGTTGTGCATTACTTGTGGATAAGAACACTACAGATTTTCTGTGTTGATCTTGTAGCCTTCCGCTTTGCTGTATTCATTGATTATCTCTAGTAGCTTTGCTGTAGATTTTTCTGGATTTTCTGCATATAGGATCATGTCATCTGCAAAGAGTGAAAGTTTTACTTCTTCCTCACCAATTTGGATTCCTTTTCTTTTTCTTGCCTAATTGCTCTAGATAGAACTTCCAGCCAATGTTGAATAACAGTGGTGACAGTGGGCATCCCTGTCTTGTTCCTGATCTTAGAGGGAAAGCTTTCATTCTTTCCCCATTGATTATGATGTTAGCTATGCGTTTTTCATATATTGCCTTTATCATATTGAGAAAGTTCCCTTCTATTCCTGTCCTTTAAAGTGTTTTCATCAAGAAAGGGTGTTGAATTTTGAAAAATGCCTTTTCTGCATTGATCAAGATGATCATGTGTTTCTTCTGCTTTGATTTATTGATGTGGTGTATTACATTAATTGATTTTCTTGTGTTGAACTAGCCTTGCATACCTGGAATAAACCCCACCTGGTCTTGGTGTATAATTCTTTTAATATGTTGCTGGATTCGATTTGTGAGTATTTTGTTGAGGATTTTTGCATCTATATTCATTAAAGAGATTGGTCTATAATTTTCTTTTTTGTAGTATGTTTGTCTGATTTTGGTATTAGGGTGATGTTGGCTTCATAGATAGAGATGGGTAGCTTTCCCTCCTCTTCAAATGTTTTGAGGAGTTTGAGCAGGATTGGTATTGGTACTAATTCTTTCTTGAATGCTTGGTAGAATTTACATGTGAAACCGTCTGGTCCTGGGCTTTTCTTTTTTTGGGATCTTTTTGATGACTGACTCAATCTCTTTACTTGTGATTTGTTTGTTGAGGTCGTCTATTTCTTTTCTTTCTTTCTTTTTTTTTTAATAACTTTTTTTTTAATCTTCATTTTATTGAGATATATTCACATACCATGCAGTCATACAAAACAAATCGTACATTTGATTGTTCACAGTACCATTACATAGTTGTACATTCATCACCTAAATCAATCCCTGACACCTTCATTAGCACACACACAAAAATAATAAGAATAATAATTAAAGTGAAAAAGAGCAATTAAAGTAAAAAAGAACACTGGGTACCTTTGTCTGTTTGTTTGTTTCCTTCCCCTATTTTTCTACTCATCCATCCATAAACTAGACAAAGTGGAGTGTGGTCCTTATGGTTTTCCCAATCCCATTGTCACTCCTCGTAAGCTACATTTTTATACAATTGTCTTCGAGATTCATGGGTTCTGGGTTGTAGTTTGATAGTTTCAGGTATCCACCACCAGCTACCACAATTCTTTATAACCTAAAAAGGGTTGTCTAAATTGTGCGTAACAGTGCCCACCAGAGTGACCTCTCGGCTCCTTTTGGACTCTCTCTGCTACTGAAGCTTATTTCATTTCCTTTCACATCCCCCTTTTGGTCAAGAAGATGTTCTCTGTCCCACAATGCCAGGTATTTCTTTTCAAGAGAATGTTGGTTGTTTATGCTTTTCTATGAAGTTGTCCATTTTGTCTAAGTTGTCTAGTTTATTAGCATGTAGTTGCTCATAGTATATTCTCATTATCTCCTTTATTTATGCAGCGTCAGTAGTTATGTTCCCTTCCCATTTCTGATTGCATCTATTTGTGTCTTCTCTCTTTTTTGTTGTTGTTGTTAGCCTAGCTAGGTGTCCATCAATTTTATTGATTTTCTCAAAGAACCAACTTCTGCTTTGGTTGATTCTCTCTATTCTTTTCCTATTCTCAATTTCATTTATTTCTGCTCTAACCTTTGTTATTTCTTTCCTTCTCTTTGCTTTGGGGTTAGTTTGCTGTTCTTTCTCTAGTTCCTGCAGTTGAACAGTTAATTCCTCAATTTTTGCTCTGTCTTCGCTTTTAATATAGACATTTATGGCAATAATTTTCCCTCTCAGCCTTTGCTGCATCCCATAAGTTTTGATATGTTGTGTTTTCATTTTCATTTGCCTCCAGGTATTTACTAATTTCTCTTGTAATTTCTTCCTTTACCCACTGGTTTTCTAAGAGTATGTTGTTTAGTGTCCATATATTTGTGAATTTTACTATCTTCTGCCTGTTATTTATTTCCAGCTTTATTCAATTATTATCTGATTAAGTGTTTTGTGTAATATCAATATTTTTAAATTTGTTGAGACTTGCTTTGTGACCCAATATGTGGTCCATCCTAAAGAATGTTCCATGAGCACTTGATAAAAATGTGTATCCTGCTGTTGTGGTGTGTAGTGTTCTATAAATGTCTGTTAAGTGTAGTTCATTTATTGAATTTGATATCTCCATTTCCTTATTGATCCTCTGTCTAGATGTTCTGTGCATTGATGAGACTGGTGTGTTGAAGTCTCCCACTATATTTGTATAGGTATCTACTTCTCCTTTCAGTGTCCTTAGTGTTTGCCACATGAATTTTGGGGCACTGTGAGTTGGTGCATAAATTTTTATGATTGCTATGTTTTCTTGACGAATTGTCCCTTTTATTAATATATAGTGTCCTTCTTTGTCTCTTTTAATTGTTTTACTTTTCAAGTATAATTAGTCTAATATTAATATAGCTACTCCCACTTTTTTTCTGGTTTCTGTTTGCATGAAATATCTCTTTCCAACCTTTCACTTTCAGCCTATTATTGTCCTTATGTCTAAAGTGAGTTTCTTGTAGACTACATAGAGATGGGTCCTATTTTTGTATTCATTCTGCCAGTTTCTGTCTTTTTATTGGGGAGTTTAATCCAATGACATTTAGTGTTATTACTGCAAGGGCAGTACTTTCTTTTACCATTTTGTCTTTTGGATTTTATATGTCATGTCATTTTCTTCTTTTTCCTTTTACCTGTTCTGATAATCTTCATGTCTACACTCTTCTCCAAAACTCTCTCTCCTGTCTTTTCCTATCAGCCAGTGGCACTCCCTTTAGTATTTCTTGTAGTGCCAGTCTCTTATTCACAAACTCTCTCAGTGTCTATTTGTTTGGAAATATTTTAATCTCTCCCTCATTTTTGAAGGAAAGTTTTGCTGGATATAGAATTCTTGTTTGGCAGTTCTTCTCTTTCAGTATCTTAAATATATTATACCACTGTCTTCTCACCTCCATGGTTTCTGTGGAGAAATCTGTACATAATCTTATTGGACTACCCTTGCATGTGAAGGGTTGCTTTTCTCTTTGCTGCTTTTAGAATTCTCTCTTTGTCTTTGACATTTGACAATCTGATCAGTTCATGTCTTAGAGCAGGTCTATTGGGATCTATTCTATTTGGAGTATGCTGTAACTTCTTGAATCTGTAATTTTCTGTCTTACATAAAAGTTGGGAATTTTTAAGTGAATATTTCTTCTACTATTCTTTCTGCACCTTTTCCTTTCTCTTCCTCTTCTGGGACACCCATAACATGTATTTCATGTGCTTCATGTTGTCACTCATCTCCCGAAGACCATGCTCATATTTTTCCATTCTTTTCACCATCTGTTCTTTTGTGTGTGTAAATTCAAATGTCTTGTCTTCCAATTCACTGATCCTTTCTTTTGCTGGTTCACATCTTCTGTTGCATCCCACCAAGTGTTTTTCATCTCCTACATTATTCCCTTCATTCCCATAAGTTCTGCAATTTGTTTTTTCAAATTTATGAATTCTTTTTTATGGTCATCCCGTGTCTTCCTTATATCCTTCATCTCTTTTGCCATATCTTCCCTCATTTCATTGAGTTGATTTTTGAATTGATTTAGGAGATTTGTTTGAATATCTTTAATTAGTTCTTCCTTCAGTTCCTTGAATTGATTTAGTATTAGTTGTCTTGACTCCTGTATCTTGGTTGAACTCTTAGTTTGTCCCCTTGGCTGGTCCATATTTTCATGTTTCCCAGTGTGACTCATTATCTTGAGCTGTCTAGGCATCTGATTTTCTTGATTAGTTTATTCTTGAGCTTGTTTTCACTCTTTTACCTAGGGTTTTCTAGTTAGTTGGCTTTGTTCTCTAACCTTTGGTGTTCAGTTCAACTTATTCTTGACCTCTAACTTAGGTTCTGTTTAGTTAATCAGAGTTTTTTACCCCTTGGTTTTTTCTTTCTTATCCTGCCTCTGTGTAGCCTTTTTTTGTCTCTTCAGATATGATCAACCCCAGTCAGGTTTTTCCAGCCCAGAGAGGCCCAGGTCTCAGGAGGAGGGTATGGAGTTTCCCTGAGAATGAGACCCTCCTTTGAGGCCTTTAGATTCTGTGCTTTCCCTATGCTGCCCAGCAGGTGGCACTTGCCAGCCTGCATCTCCCCCACCAGTGTAAGGAGGTGCAGTGCCTTTAGTTTTCTGCAGGCTCTGAGCCTGTTGGGGACATGGCTGACTGGAGCTGGTGTTTGAATTCCAGCCCTGGGCTCCAAGTTCTTTGAAGGAGGGCTGCCGATTGAGCTGGACCACACCCCCTTTTCTTGGGGAATTATGCCCTTTGGAAAATTGTCTCTCCCACTAGGTTGATTGTGTTCTGGGGCCAGTTGAAAATATCTGAGGCTTTCTGTAAATAGAAATTTCGCTGCGACCTCAGCTATTCCACTCACTCCAGGCTAGTGTACGATGTGTGACTGGTCACTGGAGACCCCGAGAATGCTGTTTCATACACTTCCTGGCTAATTACCAGTTGCTCTAGAGGAATGACTAAATTCCACACCTCACCACTCTGCTATCTTGCCCCGCTCCAATCCCTGCCTTTTGACTGGAGAGTTTCATCCATTGACATTGAGGATGATGAGGATCTTCATCGCTTTGAGACATCTGGATTTAAGAGTTTCTGAGGGGGCCAGCAGCCTATTTGTCTCTTAGGGTTGAAGGAATTGAGTTCTGTTTTTTAAAATGTCTATTTGGAGGTGTACCAATGAAATAGAAATCATTTGGAGAAATTGTCTTCCTATATTCTGTATTTACCTGGATCAAAGGCAGGATGGGGCAGGTGGGCCAAGCCATTTGAAATCCTCCTGCTGTGTTTATGGAAGTTGGTTTTGATGACTGTGATCTAGGAGTCCACTTATGATATGGGTCAACTTGCCTACTGTCTACACTAATGGTGGTAAGGCAACTATAACCCCTCTTATTCCCACCTGCTTGATTATCTGTTGCACTCCCTTCTCTACTTCACCACAACAAGAAATCATTGATTCCACAAGAATGGTAAGGTACACTAAAACCTCTGCTTGCCTGAGATGGGACTGTTACTCCCTGAAATTATTCCCTGACCTAGATCTTCCTCAAGGTGACAAAACCTTGACCTAGTGGTGGTATCACCACCTTGGAATTGCATCTTCTGGTGATGGGAAGAGGATGTTCTTACTTCATCTAATGATGTGAGGGCGATGACATTGTCATGCTTCAAGTAAAATGAATCCAGATTTGGAATTAGATGCACACTGGGTAAAGTCTAAATCAGGCTAAGGTTGAACAAAGATCAAAGGGAAAAGCATTTTATCATGTCACAATTTATTTGTGTTTCACTGGAACCAACCAGTAAAATATTTGAAAGGTCTAATTCCCATTTGCAGGTATATTCAGAATGCCTTCCATGAACACATCTCCTTCAGGTAGATCTTCAGCTCAGTGAACCTGTCCAGAACTATTTGCTTATCTCCTTGGTCACATTTTCTGCAGCAGGGCTTGGCCTTTTGTCTGAAGGCTACCTGTGTCATTAGTCTACCAGTTGCATGGGAGGTGACCTGATGCAAAATTTTTATCCAATAGGGCAGAAAATAGTATATGTTGATTGGCCTGATCATATGGAACCCACTTCTGGGGGCAGTTTACATTGCATAGTACAGAAAGAATCATTGGTTTTTTGCAATGGCAGAGATCAGAAGACAGAAATAAAGCAGAGAGTAGGAGTCATTATGGGAGAAACTAAAATACAGAGAAAAGAGGCACTAAGAGCAGTTAAGTTCTCCAGTAAAAGAATAAGAAACACAGAAATGCTGAGTTTGCAAGATGGCAAAGCAACAGTTTGGGAAGTAATGGATACCTATTGCTGGCTCAGGGGAGTGATAGTATCATAGGTCCATGTTTATACCTATTAGGAGAGGGTCAAGGAAAAATTAACCAATATGTGTATATGAAGCACAGGTGTAGAGTGCACTGGGACAATGGTATTTGATTCATTTGTTGCCTTTATTGTCACTTTGAAACCTCTCTTTAATTTATTGTGTATCTTTATTTGCCTGATATCTGCATTTCTCATTGAGTTAATGAGGATTACAGTAACGATGATGATAGCCCTTCTTCCTCCTCAACCATCTGAATATCTCCTGCAAAAAGGTCCCCCTTTCCATAAGACATCATTATTTTCTAGTAGAAGACCAAGCTTACAGAACCTCTTACTCTCTAAAGTATTGCTCATTGCAGTGTTTCCTTAAGGTCTAGGTCCCTGGGCCACATCCTTTTCCCTAAAATAATGAACCCCCACATATTATTAGGGTCATAGGCAAGGGCAGTCATCATGCTTTTCAGGATGGTGGGAAGGGTGTGCTCATGCTTGAGTGTAGGGGTCAGAACAATATTGTCTTCACGCTTGAAGTAAAACGAAGCATAGTCTGGAATTAAGAGGAATTAGCGGAGGTCAAATCTGGCTAAGGTTGGGCAATGATCATGAAGAAAATATTTTATTATGACCTATTTACTTGAATTTCCTGTGATCCACTAATCAAGTGATTTGATAGTTATGCTTCCCAGTTTTGGGGTCCTCTTGAGCCATTGCTTATTTGAGCATAGTCTTTAGTTCAGTTTACCTACTCAGAGAGCTGTGACCCCACCTCCCTGGTTACATTATCCACAACAGAAATAGGCCTTTTCCTAGGAGCAACCTGTCGTTGGGCTGGTTGGTTATATCGGAGGTGATGAAATTCAAAATTTTGCCCAACAGAATCAATTTTATCAGTTGGTACTCATGAGTAGAAGTCTCTCTTTTTAAGTTTGCGTCACTAAATCAAAGAAGGTTGTCCTATGTTTTGGAGCAGATGCCAGAGAAGAAAAGCCGTAAGTATTCAGGAAGGACAGAATGATCAATTAACAAATAGAGCTGAGAAGTTAGAAACATGAATGTAGATAACTGACATTAGAATTGGGGACTATGGAAGGTGTTAATGATTTGAAAAGTGCTCTTTCATTGTATTGCGGTAGAAGGAAGTCTGAAAGTAGCGTGAGGTGGGAGTGAGCAGTGAGGTAGGGGACAAAGAGAGTACAGTTATTTTTCTTACAAATAAAAACATATGATTTACAGAAGTTTCCAGACAAGCCATAGAAAATGGTCACTAGTGTTTTGTTTTGTTTTGTTTTTTTGTTTTAAAGGAAGGATTCTACGCTTGACAGCAGTGTCAAAATGTTATTAGTGAGGGCCGTGATAGTTCCCATCTTGGTTCAAACAATCAAGCTTGTCCATCTACAGCATCTACATAAAGTTAGACTTGGCTAGAGGGTATATTCTGAAGAGCAACTGGTTAGCTGCTCTTAACCAATGCATTTACTTAGCTCACCATAAAAAAGGGGGAAAGGGGCTCATGAAGTTAAAATGAAACTACCTCCTCCTCAAAAATAAAAATAAAAATAAAGTAAAACAACCACACCCCTGCAGTGAAGCCTGACAACTACTATCATTCACAGTGCTTTCTACTCAAATCATGCTAGGGGAAATCAATAAAAGCAGAAGGGGGTCACTCCTTTAAACCTTTTGCAACAATCCAGGTGATGCTTCTAGTCTCTGCTTATGCCTTAAAACAGTGAATTGCAACAAGACAGACATTTGTTAATTTAATCACCAAAGGACTGAAGATGTCTGGGCTTTTTTTTCTGTAATGGTTCTAAGACTGTGTTCATTAAATGCAAACAATAAAGGGAGAAGTCTTGACAGAACAGAGCTTATGCAGACTTGCTGATCAGATCGATTTAAATATTATTGATGGCATGTAACCTAGTCTATGCTCTAGCTGTTTCTGTGGCTTGGACTTCATTGGTCTTCCACTGCTCCTCTACTTCATTTGCTAATGGATCATCTGGATCGAGAGCACTTAACAAAGCCTGGCTTGGTAGCAGAGCTGTGCGGATTTGCAGTGCTGGGGACCACTTATTTTTTAAAATATCTAAAGATATTCTTCCCAACTTGTGTACAATAGGGTGATAAATTTTGGTCATGAAAGGTCGTTTAAGGGGCTGCCATTGGGTATTCTTCTGGAAGGAACAGTTGAAGTTTGAAAGTCCCTCCTTCAGAGGAGGACCTTGGGGATCAGCAATGACCACAAGAAGATAACGGGCGTTGCTCTCATCTGGTTCTGCTTTCGTACCAGGAACTGGTTCTGCCGGCAAACACTATGCTTCTTTGTAATCTTGCAGGCAGCCCCGCCATCTAGTCAGATCCCAGGTTTGGACTATGGTCTCTTTTCTGGCTCCACTCATGTCACAGATGTGTGTGTGTTTTTGAGACAACGTGCTGTTATTGTAGTTACTTGTAAGGAAGGTGGAGTCAAGGGAAGGCATTTTAATAGATAATATTTTATAGAGCATTTCTTGATGCTGACAGGAGCAATCAAATGGAAATGAAATTGTAGATGTATGAGTGAGAGAGAATGATTGCAGAAACAAACTCTTCGGCAGCTGAGAGTGGGAGGAATCCATGGTATAAATGGAGGGTGTGGTCTTTGAAAGACCTCATGCCACTTTTGGGTAAAATAATATAGTGGACAATTTACTGGGGATAAGGATAATTGATTGTGAGTTCAGAAAATCTGACTTTCAGACATAATGGTGTTCTACTTTGGGCCATACTTATTCTCCTCAGATTTGGCAAGATGTTTGGTTCCTGTACATACGTGTTCCCATTTAAAAAATTCAAAATGGAGATTTATTTACTATTTCCCTTAGGATTTATTCTGAACTGTAGTATTTGTTACTGTTTTCACTGGAACTTTAAGCCTTTATAAAACACTTGAGCATTCTTATTCTATTTTTGCTCATTGAGGATATATCAGAAAAGAGTAGTAACCATGAAAAACACTAATTCAAAAAATGTATTTAATACCATGTAAGTGATTTGAACATGCATTAGCAATAATTAAGTGTTAGTTGACACATAAACTGCACAGTTTTCTAATGCATGTGCAGATGTTCGTAATGCATCGCTTATGAAGACAGTAGCAGGATTTCTATGACAATCTAATTGATCTGATATTTCACATGTAATTGATATCAAAGGATTTCAGCACACTTCCTTCTGAACCTGCCAAAATGTTCAGCCCTCTTGATCTCTTGACTCCTAGACTCCACCGGCTCCTTCCAGTCACACTCTGAAAAACCCTGGCATAGTGCTGAGAACATGTGTTTTGGAGACAGTGAGACTTGCAGGGAAGCCCTGGGTTTGCCAATCATTGGCTGTCAGTTTCCTTATCTCATATTGATCCAGGAAAAGAGCTCCCAAGAATTATAAGTTTAGGAAATAAAGACCTGCTGTTTGGTATTGGATACATGATAATTATAACCACAGAAGTAGATGCTCCTCTGTGATTCCTTTGGTCTTTCCATTAAGGTTTCAATATGGCTTCATCAGAGGCAAGCATCACATTGTCCCATGATTGCAAACACATCTTTTGCTTGCAGTCGTCTCCATTTTTATCGTAGTTGAAAATCTTCTCGAAATCACCCACCAACAGAGTTCTCCTCTGTTCCAGTTGCCTAGAAATGGATCACACACATATGCCTTAGGTATAAAGAAGGCTAGAAAAGCAAGTGTGGCCCCTGAACATAATGTAGGTGAGATGGACTCTGCCAGAAGGTAAAAAGGGGGCAGAACAATTACTGAATAGCAAACTATAGTGTCTGCCACAACTGAACTTGGGAAGAGCAGTTTCAGGGGAGTGTTTGAGGTGGAAGCCATATTGCAGTAGGTCAGAGAGTAAATGGGAGTTAAAATGAAATAGTGGATATAGGCAACTCTTCTAAGAAGTTTAGTTATGAAGAGGAGGAAAGTCAGAAAGATAAGCTGCAGGTGGTGAGAGATTAAAGAAAACATATTTTAATGCAAGATTTATGCATTTAAAAATATCTATGAGAAGGAGATGGAACTGTTTGAAAATACAGAAGAAAGAAGGATACCTAGTTGATTCCAGAAGTTACTGAGGATAAGGTCGGTGATGTGGTCTAGAGCACAGATGGGGATGGTGGTGATTAGCCTTGGAGAAGAGGAATATGGCTTTCCAGGAAGGAACAAGTTTGCAAACAGGTACATTCAGTTGGTCTGGTAGTATGTCTGGGAAGTTCCTATCTGATGACTTTATATTCTCTGTTCCATAGATGGCAAGATCATCAGGTGAAGGTGAGGTGCAAGGTGAAGAAGTAGAATATGCAGGAAGAATAGAGAAACTTGACCCAGTTTTGAGGTAATGGTGGGTAGACTATGAGACTATGGTCTTTCGAGGTAGATAGACCTGAGAATGGAGGCCTAGATCCTTAGGCCATCTGAGTTTCCCCCTTTCCCAGATCCAGATCATCATTCCTCCAGCCTCCTGGTGTAGCATGATATGCAGCATAAACGATAGTTGGTGCAATGCCTGACAAAATGTAGGTGATTAATTGGTATTCACCATATCAAGGCATTTCCTTGATTCTAACATGCTATCTATTACACAATTATAGAAGTTGATCAATATAAAACAAAACAAAACTACTACCTCCTTACATATGTATGTAGATTAAAGATGGATGTAGAATTTCAGAAATAGTAAATGTGGGAAAATGCGGTGTAGAACGGAGGAACTGGGATATGATTATAGCCTCTCTGAAGACTGGGATGAAGGTCCCTTAGGAACTTGGGACCCTTAGAATATTGGTGCTAAGACTGGTGGTCCAGTTTAGGTGGGCACTATTGAGCTGTGTGTTTGTATGAATTTTCTCCAGCAGAGCATAGCAGGAGAATCTGACAAATTGTTTGGGATAAGTTTGTAATGAGGGAATGTGTGGGACAGAAAGACAAGGAGATATGGGCAAGATGTAGTCAGATGATAGTTAAGTCCTTTTGCTCAAACCCTGCCTGTATAGGTCCCTGCTGAGCTGAAATTTTTTTAAATTCTGTTTTATTGAGATATATTCACATACCATACAGTCATCCATGGTATACAATCAACTTTTCACAGTACCATCTTATAGTTGTGCATTGATCACCCCTATCTATTTTTGAACATTTTCCTTACACCAGAAAGAATCAGAATCAGAATAAAAAATAAAAATAAAAAAAGAACACCCAAATCACCCCCCCATCCCACCCTATTTTTCATTTAGGTTTTGTCCCCATTTTTCTACTCATCCATCCATACAGTGGATAAAGGGAGTGCGATCCACAGGTTTTCACAATCACACTGTCACCCCTTGTAAGTTACATTGTTATACAATCATCTTCAAGAGTCAAGGCTACTGGGTTGGAGTTTGATGGTTTCAGGTATTTCCTTCTAGCTATTCCAATATATTAAAACCTAAAAATTGTTATCTCTATAGTGCATAAGAATGTCCACCAGAGTGACCTCTTGACTCCATTTGAAATCTCTCAGCTACTGAAGATTTATTTCATTTCATTTTGCATCCCCCTTTTGGTCAAGAAGATGGTCTCAGTCCCATGATGCTGGGTCCAGATTCATCTCCTGGAGTTATATCCTGCGTTGCCACCCCTGGGAGTCAGGTCCCATGTAGAGGGGAGGGCAGCAAGATCACCTGCCAAGGTGGCTTAGTTAGAGAGAGAGGGCCACATCTGAGCAAGAAAGAGGCAATCAGGGGGAGTCTCTTAGGCACCATTATAAGCAGGTTTAGCTTCTCCTTGCAGCAACAAGCTTCATAGGAGCCAGCCCCAAGACAGAGGGCTCATGAGCTGAAAATTTTTATTCGTCTCTACAAATGTTCTCATTGCCAGAGGGTGAAATACATTTCCTGTCTATCTCTGTTTGGACAAACTGATGTCTTCTTGATCCCAAACTTGGTGTTCAATTTCATAGATGGAGACTGAAAAAACATTCATTTTTTTCCTTCTTGTGAGTCTTTACCTGAGGCAATAGAGAGGGGACTACTCTTCCCATAACCTTAGAATCCTTCTCCATGGAATTAATGTCCCCTGATTACTGCAGTGAGGTGAGATTATGATCTCAGCCTCAAGGGAAAACTGGACACAGAAGGGTCTGTCTAGGAAGACTGCAACTGTTTCTACCCTTGTCAGGCTGATTGGAACAGCAGAGATCTGACATGGACCCCACATTGTAGCCAAGAAATGGGAACATTATCTAAAATTCTCTTAATAAAAGAGAGCAGACATGTAGTGGGTTTGAGGCATGAGCAAAGGGCTAAATAATGAACGTCAAAATGACTTTTTGGCAAGAGGAGGGACTCAGAAATCCACCCCCTCTCACCCCACGTCCTCATCTCTCCAACTTGAGCTCGTACACCAACTATGCACAGTTCCCTTTGCTGCCATAAAGAAGGCTTTATATACAGGACCTGGGCTCTCTTCACTGTCTATTCTGATCCCTACTGCTAGAGAGTCTTGCCTGCTAGACGGGGGAATGAGAACATTCACCCTCCTCAGTACCAATCTCTTGCTGGCCCTCCAGTTCCCGGCCTCATCCCTGCTCAGGAGGAATGTGAAGGCTGAGAACCAGGCTCCCACCAGCCCCTTGGTGGGGAAGGGAGCTCTGATCATGGAGCTTCAGGTGAGAGAAGCAGGACCAGGCTGCAGTTCACTGGTAGATTCTTCAATATCTTAGAAGGACTGTTATGCACAGAGAAAAAACTCACCATTATTTGCACTAAGTTTAATGCTCAATCAATACTTTTTAAAACCAAAAGTGTTTATTTTGAGAATTAAATATTTATAAAAATTTGATTATTTAAATTCTCTTAAGCAATTTACATTAGGTATTAAATTTAGTACACCTGCTTTGTTTTGAACTCTTCTAACACATTAAACAACAGATGAACAGACTCAAGAACAGTAACACTTTTATTTCATTATATCATAGCTGTTACCAAAGTGAATTTAACTGTCTCATTTGTGTGGATTTTACTCCTTCCTAGTGTTTTTGTAATCTTACCAGACCCAAGATGTGGCTAGACGAGGCTGCAGGTCTGGTGACTCTTGTACTTGGTTGTGTCTCTAGGATGACACAAACCCCAATTACTGATTATTATTTTAAATAATAAAAATGTTTTTCTGTGCCATGTCATGGTACTCTTAAATCCCTGCTTTTCATAGAAATTTTAACATTGAAACTTTCTTTTCCCACACAGAAGGTGTTCTTTAAGCTTTGCTTGGTATTCTGTTTATAATCAATTGTCCTGTCATTATGCTGTGTTGACTTAGTTCATTGGCATTTTTAAACACCTCTGTTTTTCCTGCTAGAATTTTATTAAAATTATTATGGGTTTATTTTAATTAATAGAATGAATATCTTAAATTGTGGAGGGTTGTGACCAGATCCTGTGTTGTAGGACATTGGAATAATTTATCTTTTTGTGTCTAGTGGGAGACCCTCTATTTCACTGGTTATTGTATGTCACTAAATTGATCAGCCTCTGGGCTCTGCTTCTTCCTGGTCAGTAATTAAGAGCACGAAGGTGGCCAGTCTCTCCTGAGTACACATTTCACTCTTTCCTTGCATATGATTCACTTAAGCTTTAATTAGCTCTATACTGTTTATACAGATAGAAACAATTATATAATTATATTTAACACATTTGCTTAAAATAAAAATACTCATAGGTATCAATGACCTCCCACTTATTAAAATTAAAGAAAAATAACAGCCTTTTGGATCCACCTTTCCTTTGAATCAATAACCTCCTTTTCATAAACTTTATAGTAACTTCCCTATTTTGAGTAGCATTATGAACATGTAGAATTCTATAGATTTAAATTGACTAATAAGCCCATTATTTTTCTTTTTAGTTTTTTTAAAATTAATTTCCGGTGCTCAAATTGTGGATTACTGGTAGGGATGGTAGGTGTTTTTAAATGTAGACCATTCAGGACAGAATTCACAATAAAATTGGACAGCAAAAACAAGCTATATGGAAACCCAAACAAACAAATAAGCAAAGACCAAACATATTGAACTTAATGCCTGAACTTTATTTTAGATAGAGAAATAAGAAAAAGTACATAGAGTAAAAGTGCTCTACTCTAGATATTCAAGTTGAATCCAGCACTGCTTTGCATCTCAATTAACAAATCTCAGCTACAGCAAAGCTTGTGACGAAATCCGTTGATAGAACAGGTCCCAGATGTACGCTCAGAGGATTTGCAGTTTCTGGTTCTGCAAGAGCAGGTGATACTCCCCTCAGCGTCTGGGGAAAGAAGGGAGTGTCAGGCACAGTGAGTAAGGTGGGAGGGAGGAGGGCAGAGCCAGACTATTGGAGATACTCTAACAAGTGATTAGTCTGCTTATAATTGACCAATATAATATCAATCATAATAGGATGAAAGAATTCACATTTTTTTCATAGATCACAAGAAGTCTTATTAGCTATGTGTTGCTTGTGCAGGATCATAGTTTTTCACCCATTCTAGTATATAATTTGCTTGTTAATACCACCCCTACAGTATACCTCTCAAACTCAGAGTTACTAACCTCTCATTCCACCTCTTCCACACACACTGGATTTTAAGCCAGGCTTCATGTACTAATGAGCTCTACTAATAGGTACAGTTTAACTTCTGAAACTGTACCTGCTGAATTTTATACTCACATTTCCTGCATCAAAATTCTCTAATATTCCAAGAACCCAGAAGAGCCTCCAAACTGAAGGCCCTCATTTACTAACGCTTTCATGACTTGTTGTGTCACATCTGGGACTGGAATCCCTACAGCACTTTGGTCTGGTCTCTCACCTAAAACCTCTCGAGTTGAGATTCCATCTTCTGCAAAGGAGATGGCCACATCCTGGTCCTGTGGCTCAGGGTCCTCCTGGGCTGGAACCTCATCAGCACTTTCTCTGAGTGGCTCCCCTTGGGCCGGGAGGGTCAGCAGGAGAACGGCAACAAGGAGGGCGAGGGTCCTCATGGCTGAGTCAGCTGGTGGTCAGTGTCCTGGATGGGAGAGCAGGAGCCTGAGTGTGCTAGAGAGGGAAGAGAGTCAGTCCTGTATTTATAGACAGATGCACAGAAAGAAGGTGTTTCCCTAAACTGTGTCAATAGGTGAGGGAGGATGGCCAACCCAAGGTCCTCCTGTCACCCCAGGAGCACTTTGATGTTCCTCTTATCTGCCTACTGCCTTCTACTTATGGCGTTATTTGCGTGGTGTCCTTGTTTGTTTTTCAGTGTGATGATGCTTGTTAGGAACTTGATAAGCCTCCCTGTTACTTGTCTGTCTGACTATTTACCAGTAAAAATATGTGTGTATAGGTATCTAAGATATCAAGAGATGACTGTAAAACCTTCTAGTGAAAGAGGCAAATGTCTGCTAAGGGGCAATGATCAAACTGGCATAGGACTTCTTGCAACATTCGATAAAGGGTGTGTCAGTCACAAGGTTTTTATAATCCCATGATCATGAGATAAAAGCTGTATAGTTATACAATCATTATCAATGATCAAGTCTACTGGGTAACAATTCAATAATCAGGTATTTCCTTCTGGTTATTCTAATACACTATAAACTGAAAAGAAAAATATACATAATGAGTCAATAGTCATAATCATTTGTTGAATTCTAACTTCTCAGTTACTTCTTCATGCTGAAAAGGGCTGTCAACATTATAGGGTACAGGAATGAAACTGGTTGATGTTCTCGGAGAGACTGGTACCTCCGGGCTTCAGGTCTTATCTGGCATAGGAGCCATCTGGAGCCTTTAAGTTTCTGAAAAAATAAACTTAATATGTAAATCTTTTTTAACGTCTTAGAGCCCAGTGTATTCTTTAAAGTTTCAGGAATACTGTTGGCTGAGGCTTGGCATACTGTGACAATTTGCAATATCTGCCTGAAGCTTGCATAAGAGTAACCTTCAGAATGACCTCTTGAAATCTCTTAGACACTGAAACTTTATTTTGTTTTAATTTCTCTTTCCCCTTTTGGTGAAGAAGGCATTGTCAATTCCACAATGCCAGCACCATGCTCATCCCTGGGAGTCATGTCCCCCATTGCCGGGGGGACTTACACCCCTGGGAGTCATGTCCCATGTAGGAAGGAGGGTACTGAGTTTATTTGCAGAGTTTGGCTTAGAAAGAGCAGCTGCATCTGAGCAACAAAAGAGGTTCTTTGGGGGTGTCTCTTAGGCATAATTATAAGTAGGCTTAGCTTCACCATTACAAAAATAAGTTTCATTAGGGCAAGTCTCAATATTGAGTGCTTAACATTAAACTAGAAGTCCCTAATATTTGAGAGAATATCAGGAATTCCCCAGGTGGGGAAGTTTAATAGTTGCACATTTTTTCTCCAGTCTCTCAAGGGACTTTGCAAATACTTTTTTATTTTCTGCCCAAAATACTCTGGAATTTATCAGGGTATTACAATAACCTATAAAGAATAACAAGATCTCATTCCCTATTCTAGATTCCACCTAATTAGGTTGTTTAAATAAACTGACCAGGTTATGTTAGATAGTGTATTAAGGAAAACTTAAATTTTGGACAAAATAAGCATCTCTTCCTTTGGTCTCCCACAGAAGTGGAAATTTTAAAATAAAGACAGTATCATCATTTACCTTGTATTCTGATTTACCTTAGTCCTAACCAGATCATCCTCATTCATATGTCTAATTGAAGTATTATCTCTTTTTCAGCTTTTTAAACTCTTGCTGTGTGGAGTAATGCTGACTTTCAGAGCTGCAGAACTCTAACTCTCAGGTATCACATAGATACCTGAAATTCCAGAGAATATCAGGTTTTACATAAAGAGCACAGCATCTCAGAATTTAGAGGTAACAGTTAAAACTCAGGAATAAATGTGACCACTGTAAGAGCTTATAATCTAGGAACCTTTCCAGTGAGCCTTATTTAACATTTTGTACTCCTTAATCATTGATTGCCCAACCTCTGCCCACTTTCTATCTCCTGATAACCTATGCTCTCAGACTTATTTATCAGAGTTTGCTCATTATAGTTAGCTTATATTGGTGAGACCATACAATACTTGTACTTTTGTTTTAGGCTTCTTTCACTCAGCATAATGTCCTCAAAGTTCATTTACCTGATTGCATGCCTCACGACTTCATTCCTTTCTGCAGCCACACAATATTCCATCATATGTATACACCTCAGTTCCCTCTTCTGCTCATCAGTTGAGGTACCCTTGGGCCACATCCCTCCATTGGAAATCATGAATAATGCCACCATGAACACGGCGTGCAAATGTCTATTCATGTTCCTGCTTTCAGTTCTTCCGAGTATATACGTAATAACTGGATTGCAGGGTTATATGGCACCCCTATACTTAGCCTCCTGTGTAACTGCCACATTGCTCACCAGAGGAGCTGCACCATTTTACTTCTTGGCGGGGTCTTATATGAAACAAATGACAGAGAAAAATGAGAGAAAGCCTCAGAATCCAGGTGTGCTGGTTTGAAACTGTTATGGACTCCAGAAAAGCTGTGATCTTTAATCCAGTCTTGTTGGGTGGAACCTTTTGATTGAGTGTTTCCATGGAGATGTGACTCAAGCTACTGTGGGTGAGATCTTTAATTAAATTAATTCCATTGATTGGGTCACTGGAGTACTTAAGAAAACTCTGGAGCCAAAGCAGGCACCTATGCTTGGCAATGCAGACTGAAGGAAGTTTAGGGTTGCTAAGCTAAGAGATGAAGCCCAGAGTTTGCCCCAGAGAAGCTAAGACAGGTCCCCTGATGCTTAGAGAGAAACACCCTGGGAGAAAGAAGCAAGAATGCACAGGAGCCAAGAGAGAGGAGCTAAGAGAGAAGCCCAGAGACATTTTGGAGAAAGGCATTTTGAAACAACCCAGGAGCAAAGGATTAGCAGACTCAGCCACGTGCCTTCCCTGCTGACAGAGGTGTTCCTGACGCCGTCGGCCTTTCTTCAGTAAAGGTATCATTTTGTTGCTGCCTTAGTCTGGACACTTCTATGGCCTTAGAACTGTAACTCTGTAACCTAATAACTGGAGTACCAAGTGACCAGCATGTGGCCAGTTAAGATTTCTTTTTTCTGGTCTAATAGGACCTGTGAGAGATGCCTCCTGTAAGCAGTCACTTTCCTTGTTTGAGCTGCTCCATTCCCATGAACCCTCTATTTCTCCCCTCCCTCCACTGCCCTTCTTTCTTCAGTCCTTCAGGAGAGATCCACTGATCATTGCACAGTAAGTTTATATTGTTCCATTCATTAATAGAGAGAGGCTAATGATTTATTTTCTGCATTATTGCTTGATACCTTAATGCCCCTATTGATGTACACTGACAGCCCAGTTTTGGCCTATGGGCTGTATTATCCTCACTTTTTCTGTGTGTAGTGACAAGAGAGAGTATAGGGAAGACTCACAGTAGGACCTTGGTGCCAGAGCAAAAAGCAGTAGGAAATGTCTTGTGAAATACCTTTCAGATTGGTAGGAGATTTTGGCATGAGTTGAGAGGATGGCAGTAGCAGTGGGCATTGAGGGCACTCAATGGATATAGTGATGGATAAAACTTTTCTACCACCCAGTCTCCTTTCCACATTGGTGTCCCCATCATTACCACCACCACCATCACGTAAGTAATATTTTTAAGCACCTCCTCTTTCCAGCACTTTTTCATGAGCTTTACTCATTTAATTTCACAATATGTTGAAGTAAGTTCTATTATTTATTTTACACATGAAGAAAATGAAGAATAGGATGGTTGAGTACTTTGCTTACAGTTGTGTGGCTATAGTTAGAGATAGCCTTGGAATTAGACTGACATCCTGAGACTCCAGGGTCTATACTGCTTACATCACACTATAGAGAGTGTGATATTGTCTCCACCCCTTAGTGGAGCTGTAAGGAACATTCTTGTATGTGTGTTTCTGTAGATCTATGTTTTCATTATTTTGGAGAAACTCCCCAGAATGGCATTACTGGCTATACGGTAGGTAGGTATCCATTTCAATTCACAAGAAACTGCCAGTATCAGTTGAATTGGTTCATGTGACCACAGGGATTGACAAATCTGAATCCGTAGGTCAGGCTGCATGCTTGAAACTTGATGAAAATGATGTTGAATTCCCCAGGAGAAGCTGTCTGTCTGAAGTAGAGATAGATGGACATAGGGGTGAAGGTCATGTGAAGACAGAGGAGGAGAGATGATGCATCTACAAGCCATTTCCAAATATTTACAATCAACCTTATTAAACATTCTGTACTCCTTAAGCATCAATTTCCCAGTCTCTACCCTCTTTCTATCTCATGATAATCTATATTCTTGAATTTAACTCTCAGAATTTGCTTATTACA
Organism: Choloepus didactylus; assembly: GCF_015220235.1. NCBI lineage: Eukaryota > Metazoa > Chordata > Mammalia > Pilosa > Megalonychidae > Choloepus > Choloepus didactylus. Next base: position 37,314,139 of record NC_051326.1, read on the forward strand.
TTTCATACTAGTGAGACCATACACTACCTGTCCTTTTGTTTCTGGCTTATTTCGCTCACATAATGTCCTTAAATTTCATCCACATTGTTGCAATGCATCATGACTTCATTCTTTCTTACAGCTGCATAATATTCCATTGTCTGTACATACCACAGCTTGTTTATTCACTCCTCAGATGATGGACCTTTTGGTTATTTCCATCTATTGGCAATCTTGAAAAATGGCAGTCTAAACGTCAGTGAGTAAATGACTATTCATGTTCCTGCTTTCAGTTCTTCCATGTATATACCTAGGAACAGGATTGCTGGTTCGTATGGCAATTCTTTACTTATTTCCTGAGAATCTGCCAAGCTTCTTTCAGATTGGCTATACCATTCTACATTCCCACCAACAGTGAATAAGTTTTGCTTTTCTCCACATTCTCTCCAGGACTTTTAGTTCTCTCCTCACCCCCCCCCCCCCCTTTAAATAATGGCCCTTGTAGTAGGTGTGAAATGGTATCTTGTGGTTTTTATTTACATTTCTTTAGTTGAGCATCTTTTCATATGATTTTTAGCCATTGTATTTCCTCTTTGGAAAAGTGTCTATCCATGTCTTTTGCCCATTTTTAAAATTGGTTTTGTTGTTATTGTTGAAAGTAGGATTTCTTTATATGTTCTGGATATCAAACCCTTATCAGATATGTGGTTTCCGAATCTTTTCTCCCATTGAGTAGGCTGCCTTTTCACTTTCTTAACAATGTCCTTCAATATGCAAAAATATTCAGTTTTGAGGAGATTCCATTTATCTCTTTCTTCTTTCATTGCTTGTTCTTTGGGTGTAAGGTCTAAGAAACCACCTTCTACCACAAGATCTTTTAAGATATTTCACTACATTTTTGTCAAAGTTTTTTATGGTCTTAACACTAATGTTTAGGTCTTTGATACATTTTGAGTTAATTTTTGTATGAGATGTGAGATACGGATCCTCTTTCATTCTTTTAGATATGGATACCCAGTTCTCCCAGCACCATTTGTTGAAGAGGCTGTTCTGACCCAGTTGTGTGGACTTGGCTGCTGTATCAAAAATCAATTGGCTGTGGATAAAGGGGTCTATTTCTGAACTGTCAACTCAGTTCCATTTTTTGTTATATCTATCCTTATGCCAGTGCCATGCTGTTTTGACCACTAAGGCTTTGTAATATGCTTTAAAGTCAGGAAGTGTGAGACCTCCAACTTCATTTTTCTTTATCCAGATGATTTTAGCTATCCAGGGCACCTTACCCTTCCAAATAAATTTGATTATTGGTTTTTCTTTTTCTGCAGTGTAAACTGTTGGGATTTTGATTGGATTGCTCTGAGTCTGTAAAGGTTTTGGGTAAAATTAATACCTTAGCTACATTTAGTCTTCCAGTTGATGAACACGATATGTCCTCCCTTCTATTTAGGTCTTCCTTTATTTCTTTTTGCAATGTTTTGTACTTTTCTGTGGATAAGTCCTTTACATACCTGCTTAAGTTATTCCTACATATTTGATTTTTTTGGTTGCTAAAAACTGGATATGAAACCTTCATTATATATGTGGTTTCCAAATATTTTCTCTGATTGTATAAGAAGATAAATGTTTTCTTTTTACTCTCACAATGAAATCCTTTGATGCACAGAAGTTATTTTGATAACATTCCACTTATCTATGATGTCATGTGTTGCTCATACTTTTGGTGTAAAGTGTATGAAACCATAGCCTCATACAAGGTCCTGAAGATGCTTCCGTGTTTTCTTCAAGTAGTTTTATAGGTTTGGATCTTATATTTAGATCTTTGATCCATTTAGAGTTAATATTTGTATATAGTGTGTGGTCAAGGTCCACCTTCATTTTTGCATGTGGATATCCAGTTCACCCAGCACCATTTTTTGAAGAGACCATTCTTTTCCCATTGAGTGGACTTCATACGCTAGTCAAGAATAGGTTGGCTATAAACAAGGGCTGATTTCTAAACTCTCAGTTTGATTCCATTGCTCTATATGTCTTTCCTTCACCAGTACCATGCTGTTTTGATCACTGTGGCATTGTAATAAGTTTTAAGACTGGGAAGTGTGAGTCTTCCAACTTTGATCTTCTTTTTTCAAGATGGCTTTGGCTATTATGGGTCCCTTAACCTTCCATATAAATATGTTAATTGGATTTTCCATTCCTGCAATGAGTACTGTTGGAATTTTGACTAGGATTGGATTGAATCTGTAAATCCCATTGGGTAGAATTGACATCTTAAAAATAGCATACCATTCCCTGGGGTGGACTATCCTTCCATTTATTTAGGTTTGCTTTGATTTCTTTTAGCAATATTTTGTAGTGCTCTGGGTACATGCTTGGTTAATTTATTCCTAGATATTTGCTTTTTTAGATACCATTGAAAATGGGTTTTTCCCTTGATTTCCTCCTCAGATTGCTCATTACTAATGTAGAGAAACAATACTGATTTTTGCATGTTGATCTTGTACCCCACCAATTGCTGAATTAGTTGATTATTCCAGTAGCTTTGTAGGGGATTTCTCAGAAGTTTCCTTGTACAAGATCATGTCAACTGCAAAGAAAGAGTGATATTTCTTCCTTTCGGATTTTGGTTCGATTCATTTCTTTTTCTTGACAATTGCTATGGCTACATCTTGCAGTACAATTTTGTGTTAACAGTGGTTACAGTGGACATCTTGTCTTGTTCCTGATCTTAGAGGAAAAGCTTTCACCATTCTTCATTTGAAAACTGAAAGAATTGGCCTGAATGGTCAAGGGATCTGGTTTTTCCAAAGTCTTTAAATTTAATAACAAATGGAAAAATTTCTGTAGCATGAAAGCAACTGTAGACAATATGTAATTGAATGGGTGTGGATGTTTTTCATTAGAGCTGCACCATACTTGGCTAACAGGCTGTAATTTTTTGACCCTAGACAAGTCCTTTGTGTTTTTCATGAGATATTTTGTTATAGAGAAATAGGTAACAGGTATGAATATGTGATGTGTCTATGGCAGTGGGGTCGGGGAAAAGAGATGTGTTGCTACAAGATGGAGTAAAGTTAGACAAGGATGGGAAGGGACCAAGTCAAGATATTTCCTAATTTCCCTTGTGACTTCTTTGGCCCACTGGTTATTTAAAATGTGTTTTTAATTTCTTATATTTGTGAATTTTATAGTTCTCCTTCTGGTATCGATTTCTGCTTCATTCCATGTGGTCAAAGAAGGTAATATGGTATGATTCCATATACTTCATTTTATTAAGACTTGTTTTGTGACCAAACATATTTTCTAATCTGGGGATCAACACACATGTGCTACAGAAGAAAGTGTCTTCTGCTGCTCTTGGGTGAAGTGTTCTATATATGTCTGTTAGGTCTAGCTGGTGTATAGCATTGTTCAATTCTTCTGTTTTCTTGTTGATCTGTCTAGATGTTCTATCAATTACTGAAAGTGGTATATTGAAGTCTCCTATTAATGTAGAAAAGCCTATTTCTCCCTTCAAATCTGTTAAATGTGCTTCATATATTTGGTGCTCTGCCATTAGGTGCATGTATATTTATAATCAGGCTTTCTTATTGAGTTATTGTTTTTTTAATCAGTATGTAGTGATCTTATTTGTCCTTCATAACAGTTTTTGACTTAAAGTCTATTTTATCTGATTTTAGTTTAACTACCTCAGCACTCTTCTAGTTACTACTTGCATGGTATTTTTCTTTTTGCATCCTTTTACTTCCAAACTACTTGTTTCATTATATGGTGAGTCTTTGTAAACAGTGTATTAGTTGGGTCATGTTCCTTCTCCATTCTGGCAGTTTCTGCCTTTTGACTGAAGAGTTTCATCCATTGACATTGAGGGTGATAAGGATCTTCATGGTTTGAGATTCCTGGACATGAGAGTTTCTGAAGGGACCATAGCACCCTATGTGTCTCTTAGAAGTGAAGGAATTGAGCCCTGTTTTTTTTTTTTTTTTTTAATCATCATTTTATTGAGATATATTCACATACCACGCAGTCATACAAAACAAATTGTACTTTCGATTGTTTACAGTACCATTACATAGTTGTACATTCATCACCTAAATCAATCCCTGACACCTTCATTAGCACACACACAAAAATAACAAGAATAATAATTAGAGTGAAAAAGAGCAATTGAAGTAAAAAAGAACACTGGGTACCTTTGTCTGTTTGTTTGCTTCCCCTACTTTTCTACACATCCATCCATAAACTAGACAAAGTGGAGTTTGGTCCTTATGGCATTCCCAATCCCACTGTCACCCCTCATAAGCTACATTTTTATACAACTGTCTTCGAGATTCATGGGTTCTGGGTTGTAGTTTAATAGTTTCAGGTATCCACCACCAGCTACCCCAATTCTTTAGAACCTAAAAAAGGTTGTCTAAAGTGTGCGTAAGAGTGCCCACCAGAGTGATCTCTCGGGTCGTTTTGGAGTCTCTCTGCCACTGAAGCTTATTTCATTTCCTTTCACATCACCCTTTTGGTCAAGAAGATGTTCTCCATCCCACGATGCCGGGTCTACATTCCTCCCCGGGAGTCATATTCCACGTTGCCAGGGAGATTCACTTCCCTGGGTGTCTGATCCCACGTAGGGGGGAGGGCAGTGATTTCACCTTTCAAGTTGGCTTAGCCAGAGAGCCCTGTTTTTAATATGTCTATTTGGAGATGTACCAATGAAATATCAGTCATTCTGAGAAATTTTCACTCTAAGTTCTGTGACTACCTGAATTAGAAGCAGGGTGGGGCAGATGAGCCAAGCCATGTGAAATCCTCCTCTATGTTTATGGACGGTGGCTTTGATGACTGTCTGATCTAGTGAATCCACTTATTGCATGGGTGTATTTGCCTGCTGTCTGCACTAATGGTGAGAAGGACAATGGTAACCCCTCCTGTTCCCACCTGCCTGAATATCTGTTGCACTCCTTTTATCTGCTCACCTCAACAAGAAACCACTGGTTCCATAAGGTCAGGAACACTAAAACCTCTGCTTGCCTGAGATGGGACTGCTTTTCTCTGAAATTATTCCCTGGCCTAGATCATCCCCAAGGTGATGAAACTTTAACCTAGTGGAGGTATCACACCCTTGGAATTGCCTCTTCAGGTGATGGAAGGAGGATGTTCTTGCTCCATCTAATGATGTGAGGGTAATGACATTGTCAAACTTCAGGTAAAATGAATCCAGATTTGGAGTTAGGTGCACACTGGGTAAAGTTCAAATTAGGCTAAGGCTGAACCAAGATCAAAAGGAAAGCCATTTTATCATATCACAAATTATATGAGTTGCACTGGAACCAACCAGTAAGATATATGACAGGTCTAATTCCCACTTGCAAGTACACTTAGAATACCTTCCATGAACACATCTCCTCCAAGTAGATCTTCAGTTCAGCTTACCTGTTCAGAACTATTATGCCTTATTTCCTTGGTCACATGATCTGCAGCAGGAATTGACCTTTTGTCAGTAGTCCACCTGTGCCATTGGTCTACCAGTTGCATAGGAGGTGACCTGATGCATAATTTTTATCCAACAGGGCAGAAAATTACATATGTTGAGTCACCTGAACATATGAAATCCACCTCTGGGGGCACTTCTCAGTTGAATAGCACAGAAGGAATCACTGGTTGTTTGCAAGGAAAGAGGTTAGAAGACAGAAATTAAGCAGAGAGCAGAAGTCATTACAAGGGAAACTGAAATATAGAGAAAAGAAGCATTGGCAACAGTTAGGGTCTCCAATAACAGAAGAAGAAACATGGAAATGCTGAGTTTGCAATGGATGCCTATTGCCAGCTCTGGGGAGTGATAATATCTTAGGTCCCTGTTTATACTTGTGTAGGAGTAGGAGAAGGGTCAAGGAAAAATTAACCAACATGTGTATTTTTTTTTTTTAAATCTTCATTTTATTGAGATATATTCACATACCACGCAGTCATACAAAACAAATCGTACATTCGATTGTTCACAGCACCATTACATACTTGTACATTCATCACCTAAATCAATCCCTGACACCTTCATTAGCACACACACAAAAATAACAAGAATAATAATTAGAGTGAAAAAGAGCAATTAAAGTAAAAAAGAACACTGGGTACCTTTGTCTGTTTGTTTGTTTCCTTCCCCTATTTTTCCACTCATCCATCCATGAACTAGACAAAGTGGAGTGTGGTCCTTATGGCTTTCCCAATCCCACTGTCACCCCTCATAAGCTACATTTTTATACAACTGTCTTCGAGATTCATGGGTTCTGGGTTGTAGTTTGATAGTTTCAGGTATCCACCACCAGCTACCCCAATTCTTTAGAACCTAAAAAGGGTTGTCTAAAGTGTGCATAAGAGTGCCCACCAGAGTGACCTCTCGGCTCCTTTTGGAATCTCTCTGCCACTCAAGCTTATTTCATTTCCTTTCACGTCCCCCTTTTGGTCAAGAAGATGTTCTCCGTCCCACGATGCCAGGTCAACATTCCTCCCCGGGAGTCATATTCCACGTTGCCAGGGAGATTCACTCCCCTGGGTGTCTGATCCCACGTAGGGGGGAGGGCAGTGATTTCACCTTTCAAGTTGGCTTAGCCAGAGAGAGAGGGCCACATCTGAGCAACAAAGAGGCATTCGGGAGGAGGCTCTTAGGCACAACCATAGGGAGGCCTAGCCTCTCCTTTGCAGCAACCGTCTTCCCAAGGGTAAAACCTATGGTAGAGGGCTCAACCCATCAAACCACCAGTCCCCTATGTCTGTGGTCATGTTAGCAACCATCGAGGTGGGGTAGGCGAATACCCCTGCATTCTCCACAGGCTCCTCAAGGGGGCACTACATCTTTTTTTCCTTGTTTTTCTTTTTTTTTTTTTTAACTTTCCCTTCTTTTTTAAATCAACTGTATGAAAAAAAAATACAATAAAAGAACATTTCAAAGAGATCATAACAAGGGAGTAAGAAAAAGACAACTAACCTAAGATAACTGCTTTACTTCCAACCTGTTCCTACTTTACCCCAAGAAATTTACCTAATATAACAACATTTCTGTGAACTTGTTCCTACTATATCCATCAGAAATTAACAGACCATAGTCATTCCTGGGCATCCCCAGAAAGTTAAATAGCTTATCTGTTCTTCTTGGATTATTGTTCCCCCTTCCTTAATTGCTCTCTATCTCTAGTTCCCCTAATTCTACATTATAAACCATTTGTTTTACATTTTTCAAAGTTCACATTAGTGGTAGCATATAATATTTCTCTTTTTGTGCCTGGCTTATTTCGCTCAGCATTATGTCTTCAAGGTTCATCCATGTTGTCATATGTTTCATGAGATCGTTCCTTCTTATTGCCATGTAGTATTCCATCATGTGTATATACCATATTTTATTTATCCACTCATCTGTTGAAGGACATTTGGGTTGTTTCCATCTCTTGGCAATTGTGAATAATGCTGCTATGAACATTGGCATGCAGATATCTGTTCGTGTCACTGCTTTCTGATCTTCCGGGTATATACCGAGAAGTGCAATCGCTGGATCAAATGGTAACTCTGTATCTAGTTTTCTAAGGAACTGCCAGACTGACATCCAGAGTGGCTGAACCATTATACAGTCCCACCAACAATGAATAAGACTTCCAATTTCTCCACATCCCCTCCAGCATTTGTAGTTTCCTGTTTGTTTAATGGCAGCCACTCTAATCGGTGTTAGATGGTATCTCATTGTGGTCTTAATTTGCATCTCTCTAATAGCTAGTGAAGCTGAACATTTTTCATGTGTTTCTTGGCCATTTGTATTTCCTCTTCAGAGAACTGTCTTTTCATATCTTTTGCCCATTTTATAATTGGGCTGTCTGTACTATTGTCATTGAGTTGTAGGATTTCTTTATATACGCAAGATATCAGTCTTTTGTCAGATACATGGTTTCCAAAAATTTTTTCCCATTGAGTTGGCTGCCTCTTTACCTTTTTGAGAAATTCCTTTGAGGTGCAGAAACTTCTAAGCTTGAGGAGTTCCCATTTATTTAATTTTTCTTTTGTTGCTTGTGCTTTGGGTGTGAAGTCTAGGAAGTGGCCACCTAATACAAGGTCTTGAAGATGTTTTCCTACATTATCTTCTAGGAGTTTTATGGTACTTTCTTTTATATTGAGATCTTTCATCCATTTTGAGTTAATTTTTGTGTAGGGTGTGAGGTAGGGGTCCTCTTTCATTCTTTTGGATATGGATATCCAACTCTCCCAGCCCCATTTGTTGAAAAGACCATTATGACTCAGTTCAGTGACTTTGGGGGCCTTATCAAAGATCAGTTGGCCATAGATCTGAGGGTCTATCTCTGAATTCTCAATTCGATTCCATTGATCTATATGTCTATCTTTGTGCCAGTACCATGCTGTTTTGGCAACTGTGGCTTTATAATAAGCTTCAAAGTCAGGGAGTGTAAGTCCTCCCACTTCGTTTTTCTTTTTTAGAGTGTCTTTAGCAATTCGAGGCATCTTCCCTTTCCAAATAAATTTGATAACTAGCTTTTCCAAGTCTGCAAAGTAGGTTGTTGGAATTTTGATTGGGATTGCATTGAACCTGTAGATGAGTTTGGGTAGAATTGACATCTTAATGACATTTAGCCTTCCTATCCATGAACATGGAATATTTTTCCATCTTTTAAGGTCCCCTTCTATTTCTTTTAGTAGAGTTATGTAGTTTTCTTTGTATAGGTCTTTTACATCTTTGGTTAAGTTGATTCCTAGGTACTTGATTTTTTTAGTTGCTATTGAAAATGGTATCTTTTTCTTGAGTGTCTCTTCAGTTCATTCATTTCTAGCATATGGAAACATTACTGACTTATGTGCATTAATCTTGTATCCCGCTACTTTGCTAAATTTGTTTATTAGCTCTAGTAGCTGTATCGTCGATTTCTCAGGGTTTTCCAGATATAAGATCATATCATCTGCAAACAATGACAGTTTTACTTGTCCTTTTCCAATTTGGATGCCTTTTATTTCTTTGTTTTGCCGGATTGCCCTGGCTAGCACTTCCAGCACAATGTTGAATAACAGTGGTGACAGCGGGCATCCTTGTCTCGTTCCTGATCTTAGAGGGAAGGCTTTCAGTCTCTCACCATTGAGTACTATGCTGGCTGTGGGTTTTTCATATATGTTCTTTATCATGTTGAGGAAGTTTCCTTCAATTCCTACCTTCTGAAGTGTTTTTATCAAAAAGGGATGTTGGATTTTGTCAAATGCTTTTTCAGCATCTATTGAGATGATCATTTGATATTTCCCTTTCGAGTTTTTAATGTGTTGTAATACATTGATTGATTTTCTCATGTTGAACCATCCTTGAATGCCTGGAATGAACCCCACTTGTTCATAGTGTATGATTTTTTTAATGTGTCTTTGGATTCGATTTGCAAGTATTTTGTTGATGATTTTTGCATCTATATTCATTAGGGAGATTGGCCGGTAGTTTCCCTTTTTTGTAGCATCTTTGCCTGGTTTTGGTATTAGATTGATGTTAGCTTCATAAAATGAGTTAGGTAGTTTTCCATTTTCTTCAATGTTTTGAAAGAGTTTGAGTAAGATTGGTGTCAGTTCTTTCTGGAAAGTTTGGTAGAATTCCCCTGTGAAGCCATCTGGCCCTGGGCGTTTATTTGTGGGAATATTTTTGATGACTGATTGGATCTCTTTGCTTGTGATGGGTTGATTGAGGTCTTCTATTTCTTCTCTGGTCAGTCTAGGTTGTTCATATGTTTCCAGGAAATTGCCCATTTCCTCTACATTATCCAGTTTGTTGCCATACAGTTGTTCATAGTATCCTCTTATAATTTTTTTAATTTCTTCAGGATCCGCAGTAATATCACATTTCTCATTCATTATTTTGTTTATATGGGTCTTCTCTCTTTTTGATTTTGTCAGTCTAGCTAGGGGCTTGTCAATCTTGTTGATCTTCTCAAAGAACCAACTTTTGGTGATATTTATCCTCTCTATTGTTTTTTTGTTCTCTATGTCATTTATTTCTGCTTTAATCCTTGTTATTTCTTTTCTTCTACTTGGTTTAGGATTGGTTTACTGTTCATTTTCTAGCTTTTTCAGTTGAACCATTAGTTCTTTGATTTTGGCTCTTTCTTCCATTTTAATATATGCGTTTAGTGCTATAAATTTCCCCCTCAGCACTGCTTTTGCTGCATCCCATAGGTTTTGGTATGTTGTGTTCTCATTTTCATTCGTCTCTATATATTTAGCAATTTCTCTTGCTATTTCTTCTTTAACCCACTGATTGTTTAGGAGTGTGTTGTTTAACCTCCAGATATTTGTGAATTTTCTAAGTGTCTGATGGTTATTGACTTCTAATTGTATTGCATTGTAGTCAGAGAATGTGCTTTGAATAATTTCAATCTTTTTAAATTTATTGAGGCTTGTTTTATGTCCCAGCATATGATCTATTCTGGAGAAAGTTCTGTGAGCACTAGAGAAGTATGTGTATCCTGGTGATTTGGGATGTAATATTCTGTATATGTCTGTTAAATCCAATTCATTTATCAGATTGTTTAGGTTTTCAATTTTCTTATTGGTCTTCTGTCTGGTTGATCTATCTATAGGAGAAAGTGATGTGTTGAAGTCTCCCACAATTATTGTGGAAACATCAATTGCTTCCTTTAGTTTTACCAGTGTTTCTCTCATGTATTTTGTGGCACCTTGATTGGGTGCATAGACATTTATGATTGTTATTTCTTCTTGTTGAGTTGCCCCTTTGATTAGTATGTAGTGGCCTTCTTTGTCTCTCAAAACATCCCTGCATTTAAAGTCTATTTTATCTGAGATTACTATTGCTACACCTGCTTTCTTTTGTCTGTAGCTTGCATGAAATATTTTTTTCCATCCTCTCACTTTCAATTTCTTTGTGTCCCTGTGTCTAAGATGTAATATCTTGTATGCAGCATATTGATGGTTCATTTTTTTTGATCCATTCTGTGAATCTATATCTTTTGATTGGGGAGTTTAATCCATTTACATTCAACGTTATAACCGTGAAGGCATTTCTTGAATCAGCCATCTTTTCCTTTGGTTTATGTTTGTCATATATATCTTTCCCCTCTCTCTATTAATATCCTTTATTGTACCCATACCGAATCTCTTTAGTGCTGAACCTTTCTCCAAGTCTCTGTCCTTTCTTTGTTTCTCTGTCTGTAGGACTCCCTTTAGTATCTCCAGTAGGGCAGGTCTCTTGTTAACAAATTCTCTCAGCATTTGTTTGTCTGTGAAAAATTTAAGGTCTCCGTCAAATTTGAAGGAGAGCTTTGCTGGATAAAGTGTTCTTGGTTGGTAATTTTTCTCACTCAGAATTTTAAATATATCATGCCACTGCCTTCTTGCCTCCATGGTGGCTGCTGAGTAGTCACTACTTAGTCTTATGCTGTTTCCTTTGTATGTGGTGTATTGCTTTTCTCTTGCTGCTTTCAGAACTTGCTCCTTCTCTTACGTGTTTGACAGCGTGATCAGAATATGTCTCGGGGTGGGTTTATTTGGATTTATTCTATTTGGAGTTCGCTGAGCATTTATGATTTGTGTATTTATGTTGTTTAGAAGATTTGGGAAGTTTTCCCCAACAATTTCTTTGAATACTCTTCCTAGACCTTTACCCTTTTCTTCCCCTTCTGGAACACCAATGAGTCTTATATTCGGACGTTTTATATTATCTATCATATCCCTGAGGTCCATTTTGATTTTTTCAATTTTTTTCCCCATTCTTTCTTTTATGCTTTCATTTTCCATTCTGTCATCTTCCAGGTGACTGATTCGTTGTTCAACTTCCTCTAGTCTTGTACTATGAGTGTCCAGAATCTTTTTAATTTGGTCAACAGTTTCTTTAATTTCCATAAGATCATCCATTTTTTAATTTAGTCTTGCAATGTCTTCTTTATGCTCTTCTAGGGTCTTTTTGATATCCTTTGTATCCCGTACTATGGTCTGATTGTTCATCTTTAGTTCTTTGAGTATCTCCTCTAGGTGCTGTGTCTCTTCTGATCTTTTGATTTGGGTGCTTGGGCTTGGGTTATCCATATCTTCTGGTTTTTTCATATGCTTTATAATTTTCTGTTGTTTTTGGCCTCGTGGCATTTGCTGAACTTGATAGGGTTCTTTTAGGATTTGTAGACCAATTGAAGTCCTTATCTCTAATTTATCAGATCTACAGCTTCGTGGAGTACACTTTCTCTAACTAACCAGCAGGTGGCGTCCACGAGCCACCTGTTCTCCACAAGCCAGTTCTCCCCTGCTTTGCCTTTGTGGTGAGTAGGGGAGTGAATCTTGTGGGGTCCAATTGGTGTACCAAGCTTGCAAGTGTAGTTGGTGTTGCCCGCCCTGTATATGGGGCGTGTTTCTGGGCAGTCAGGGAGGGGGCTGGCTCTAACAATCAAATCTCCCTGGAGTTTTAAAGCTGCTGCAATAGTCTAATCCTTCAGTTCAGTCCTGCCACAGTTTGTCTCTGCCACTGACCCACAGGTCCTTGGTATTGGAGTATGGCTCCTGAAACTTGCAAGTGGGTCCCTCTTCCAGGCCGTGCACCCCCTGGTCCTCTGTTGAGGGATGACTGTGCTATGTCACAGGTGAGTGCCGTCCCCCCAGGGCAGTTCTCGGCTGCTGGGCTGTGTAGGGAGGCTCCCAGTATGCTGAACTGATGGCTGAATGGGGCTTTGTTAATTCACACTGCTCCACCTTCCCAACTCTGGGACAATCAGCTGAGGTTGCAGGGAAGGCTAATGTCCACGCCTAGTTTTGTGGTGTGTGCCTGTTATTTGAAGCACTTCCATCACACTGGGTTGTCTGGGGCAGCTCTGGGCTATGGGGCTGGTGATGGGCAGGAGTGTTTCCTGTCCACCAGGATGATGACTGTGAGCGGACACCCCCCTTTTCTTGGGAAGTTGTGGTGTTTAGTGAATTTTCTCAGCCACTGGATTATTGCCTTTTGTCTCAGAGCTCTCTTAGTTCTGCTCTTGTCTTGACCTGCCCAAATTGCAATTCTTTGAAGCTTTCTGTATTGGGCTTCTTAGAGTAATTGTTTTAGAAAAAGAAAAAAGGATTTAAAAAGAAAAAAAAAAAAAAAAAGGGCCCTCCTCAGAGATCTAATGGGTTATTGAAATGCTAAGAGACAAAGCAATTAGGGCCATTAAGGAAAGGTCCACAGGGCAGAGAGATCAGCTTTTCTTCAGGATTTGCATATGAGCCTCAGGGCCTGAGTTCTGCCCTTCCCCTTTCTGTGTTCACCAGAACTCCAAAAATCCTCCGCTTTTATTTTGGAGTTTTTCGTGCTGTTTTTTTTTTGTCTATGCCTGTCTCCTCTCTGCTGGGCTGGCTGCTCTCAGATTCTCTGGTATCTAGTCTCAGTCTATCTATGGTTGGAGTTTGGATCAGTAGAATGAGTTTCCGATAAGGGCTGCCACTGCAGTTTTCCCTTCTCCTTCCCGGAGCTGACAGCCCCTCCTCCCACGGGACTGAGCCTGGCAGGGAGGGGTGCGGGTCCCCTGGCCACAAAAACTTACAGATTTCGCTGATCTCAGCAGTTCCACATTTTCATCAGTGTTGTCTGAAGTATGCCCAAAGTCAGATTGCTCTGTTGTGTCCAGTCCACGTAGTTCCTGGCTTTCTACCTACTTTACTGAAGGAGTAACTAAAACATACAGCTCACCAGTCCTCCATCTTGCCCCGCCTCCGAGATATATCCCAACATGTGTATTTGAAGCACAGGTGTAGAATGCACTGGAAGACCATTTGATTAATTTGTTGCCTTTTCATATCTCTATTTGCCTATTTGCATTTATCACTGAGTTATTGAGTATAACAATAAAGATGATGATAGCCCATCTTCCTACTCCACTATCTGAATATGTGCTGCAAAAAGATTCCCCTTTCCATATGACATCATTATGTTCAAGCAGAACACCAAGCTTACAGTTTGGCAAGATGTTTCATTCCTGTAAATACATGTTCCCACTTAAAAAATTCAAATTGAAGACTTGCTTACCTTTTTCCTTATTGATTTTTTTTCAGCTGTAGTATTTGTTACTATTTTCATCAAAACTTTAACACTTTGTGAAATACTTGTGTATTCTTATTCTATTTTTGCTCATTGAGGATTTATCACAAAAAAGAAGCAACCAACTAACCAAAGCAACAAACTAATTGAACAAATATGTTCAATACCATAAAGGTGATTTGAAAATACATTAGAAATAATTAGTTGTTTGCTGACACACTAAAGCCACACAGTTTTTTAATGTATGTGGAGATGTTTCTGAATGCCGTGCTTATGAGGAATGTAGCAGGATTTCAATGACAATCTAATTGATCTGATATTTCAAATATATTTTTTATCAAAGTTATTTCAGCAGATTCCCTCTGAACCTGCCAAAATGCTCAGCCCACTTGATCTGTTGACTTCTGGACCCCAGCAGCTCCTGCCAGCCACACTCTGAGAACCCCTGGCATAGTGTTTAGGGCATGTATTTTGGAGACAGGGAGATCTGCAAGGAAGCCCTGGGTTTGCTGATCATTAGCTATCAGTTTCCTATCTCAGATTGATCCAGGATTAGTGCACCCTAGAAATATATGGGTAGGAAACTAAGATCTGCTGTTTGGTATCGTATGCACGGTAATGATAACCAAAGGAGTAGATGCCCCTCTGTAATTCCTTTGGCCTTTCCCTCAAGATTTTAAGATGACTGCATCAGTGGCAAACATCACATTGTCCCACCACTGCAAACACTTCTTTTACTTGGAGTTGCCTCCATTTTGTTCAAGATGAAAGTCTTCTCCAAAATCACCCACCAGCAGACATCTCCTCTGTTCCAGTTGCCTAGAGGTGGATCACAAACATATGCCATAGCTGTAAAGAAGGTCAGGGAAGAAGAATCTGGCCCTTGGAACCTTATCTAGATAAGGGATGGACTCTGCCAGCAAGTAAAGGGTGGCAGAACAGTTATTATATAGCAAACCATACTGTTTGCCACAGTGACTTTGGCAAGAGCAGTTTCGGCGGAGGGTTTGAGGTGGAAGCCATATTGCAGTAGGTCAGAGAGTAAATGGAGTTAAAATGAAATAGTGGATATAGGCAACTCTTCCAAAAAGTTTAGTTATGAAGAGGTGGAAAGATGGATGATAGTTGCAGGTGGTGTGAGATTAAATAACATTTTTAAATGATTTATGTATTTAAAAATATTTATGAGAAAGAGATGAACTATTTGAAAATGCAGAAGAAAGAAGAACAATTAGTTGATTCCAGAAGTTACTGAGGATAAGGTAGGGGATGTCATCAGCAGCACAGATGGGGGTGGTAGTGATTAGCTGAGAAGAGGAAAATGACTTTCCATGAAGGAACAAGTTTGCAAATACTGTATAGGTACATTAAGTTGGTTTGATAGTATGATGTCTGTAAAATTCCTATCTAATAAATTTATTTTCTCCGTGACATAGATGGCAAGATCATCAGTTAAAGGTGAGGTGCAAGGTGAAGTAGAATGCGTAAGAGTAGGGAAGTTTTGACCCAGTTTGGAGGTACTGATGTGCAGACCGTGAGACCATGGTCTGTGGAGGGGGAGAGACCTAAGAACGGAGGCCTAGATCCTTACACATCTCAGTTTCCTCCTCTACCAAATCCAGATCATCATTCCTCCTTACTCCTGGTGTGACGTGATATGCAGCAAATATGACAGTTGGTGCAATGCCTGACACAATGTAGGTGATTAATGGGTACTCACCATATCAAGGCATTTTCTTGATTCTAACCTGTTATATATTATACAATTATACAAGTTGATCAACATAAAAGAAAGCAAAACCACTACCTCCTTACATTTGTGTGTAGATAAAAGATGCATGTAGAATTTCAGAAATAATAAAGTGGAGAAATGTGGTATAGAATGGAGGAACTGGGATATGATTAAAGCCTCTGAAGACTGGGAAGAAGGTCCCTTAGGAACCTTGGGACACTTAGAATATTGGTGCTGAGACTGATGGTCCAGCTCAGGTGGGCACTATTGATTTGTGTGATTGTTTGAATTTTCTCCAGCAGAACATAGCAGGAAAAACTGAGTTAGAATGCTTGGGGTAAGTGTGTAAGATCGAGGGAATGTGTGGGATTGAAAGACAAGGAGATATGGGCAGGATGTGGTTGGATGGTGGTCGAGTCCTTTTCCTTTAACCCTGAGTGAATAGGTCAATGCCAAGCTGAAAATTTTTATTCAACTCTAAAAAGCTTCTCATTGCCAGAGGGTGAAATACATTTTCTGTCTATCTCTGTTTTGATAAACTGACATCTTCTTGATCCCATCCTTGGTGTTCATTTCATAGATGGAGACTGAAGAAACATTAATTTTGTTCTTATTGTGAGAGGGGGCTGCTCTCCCCATAACCTTAGAATACTTCTCCATGTTTTCCTGTCCCCTGATCACTGCAGTGAGGTGAGATGATGATCTCAGCCTCAAGGGAAAACTGGGCACTGAGGGGTCTGTCTAGGAAGATGACGAGTTTTTACCCTTGTCAGGCTGAATGGAACAGCAGAGACCTGACATGGACCCCACATTGTAGCCAAGAAATGTAAAGGCTGATGGAGGAACAGGAAGTTTATCGAAAAGTCTTATAGTAAAAGAGACCAAACACGTAGTTGTTTGAGCCATGAATCAAGGAGCTAAATAAGGATCATGAAATGACTTTTAGGCAAGAGGAAGGACTCAGAAATCCACCCCCTCTCACCCCATGCCCTCATCTCTCCAACCTGACCTTGGTATACCAACTATGCACAGTTGGTGCACAGGGCTCTCTTCACTCTCTATTCTGATCCCTACTGCTGGAGAGTCTTGCCTGCTAGATGGGGGAATGAGAACATTCACCCTCCTCAGTACCATTCTCCTGCTGGCCCTCCAGTTCCTGGCCTCGTCCCTACTCAGGGGGAATGTGAAGGCTGAGAACCAGGCTCCCGCCAGCCCCTTGGTGGGGAAGGGAGCTCTGATCACGGAGCTTCAGGTGAGAGAAGCAGGACCAGGCTGCAGTTCACTGGTAGATTCTTTAATATCTTGGAAGTTCTATTATGCACAGAGAAAAAAACTCACCATTATTTGCACTAAGTTTGATGCTTAATCAATACTTTTAAAAACCAAAAGTGTTTATTTTGAGAATCAAAAATTGTACATATTTGATTATTTAAATTCTCTTAAAGTTTACATTAGATAATAAATTTAGTGTGCCTGATTTTTTTGAACTGTTCTAACACCTTAAACAACAGATAAACGTACTCAAGAACAATAACAAATTCATTTATCCCATTATATCAAAACTGTTACAAAAGTAGATTTAACATTTTTCTCATTTGTGTGGATTTTACTCTTTCCTAGGGTTTTTGTAATCTTACCGGACCCGTTTTAGGTTAGACAAGGTTGCAGGTTCTGTGGTTGCATAGCTGACTGTTGAACTTGGTTGTGTTTCTAAGATGATACAAACCCTATGGTCTGATTAGTATTGTAAATAATAAACATGTTTTTCTTTGTCATGTCATGGTACTCTTAAGTACCTACTTTTTATAGAAATTTTAGCATTGAAAACTTTCCTTTCCCACAAATAATGTGTTCTTTAAGCTTTGCTTGGCAGGCGGTTTATAAGCAATTGTCTTGTCATTATGTTATATTGACTTTGTTCATTGGAATTATTAAACACATGTGTCTTCCTGCTAGAATTTTGTTGAAATTGGTATGGGTTTATTATAATTAATAAAATGAATATCTTGGAAAGTGTGGAGGGTTGTGAACAGTTCCTGTATAGCGCATTGGACTAATTTATTCTTTTCATGTCTACTGGGAGACCCTCTATTTCACTGATTATTGTGTATCACCAAATTGATCAGCTTCTGGGCTCTGATTCTTTCTGATTTTATTTGAGAGCATTAAGGCTGCTCAGTCTATCCTCAGTTCACATTTCACTCTTTCCTTTATGTAATTCACTTAATCTTTAGTTTGCTCTCTCCTGTTTATACAGATAGGAAAATTATATACTTATATTTAACACATTTACTTAAAATAAGAAAAATATTCGCATGTGGCATGTAGCAGCCTACTATATCCACTTTTCCTTTGAATGAACAACCACCTTTTCTTAAACTTTACAGTAACTTCCCTCTTTTGTATGATTATGAACATGTAGAATTCTATACTTTGAAGTTGACCATTTACTGTTGTATTTCTTTTTGATTTTTTTAAAATTGATGTTTGATGCTCAGGTTGTGGGCTATTGTGAAGCAAAGGCTGGTTCCTCTTAATGCAGACCATTCAGGACATAATTCACAATAAAATTAGACAGCACAAATAAGCCATGTGCAAACTCAAACAAACAAATAAGGAAACGCCGAACACAGTGAGGTTAATGTGTGAACTTTATTTTAGTTAGAGAAATAAGAGAAGTACAAAGTACTGAGAATAAAATTGCTCTTTTCTAAGTCTTCAAACTGAATCCTGAACTGCTTTGCATCTCAATTAACAAAGCTCAGCGACAGCAAAGCTTGTGTTGAACGCCGTTGATAATACAGTACCCAGATCCACGCTCAGACCTACGGCAGCGTTTGATTCTGCAAGAGCAGTAGCTGTCCTTCCGCGAGTCTGAGGAAAGAAGTGGAGTGTCAGGCACAGTGGGAAAGGTGGGAAAGAATAAGGGCAGAGCCAGACTAGTGGAGATACTCTAAGAAGCAGTGTCTACTCATAATCGAACAAGGTATTACCAATCATAATAGAATGAAAGAAATCACGTTTTTGTCATAGAGCAAAATAAATCTTACTAGCTATGTATTGCTTGTGCAGGACCATACTTCTTTTCCCATTCTAGTATATAATTTACTTGCTTAATACTACCCCTGCAGTATACTTCTCAAACTCAGAGTTACTAACCTCTCATCCCACCTCACCTCATCCACACACTGGATTTTAAGCCAAGTCTTCATGTATTAATGAACTCCTCTATTAGGCCTGGTTTAGCTTGTGAAACTGACAAGCTAAACCAGATGTAACACGCACATCTCCTGGAACCAAATTCTTTAGTGTTCCAGGAACCCTAGAGGAGCCTCTAAACTGAAGGCCCTCATTTACTAGTGCTTTCATGACTTGTTTGTGGCACATCTGGGACTGAGATCCCCTACAGCACTTTGGTCTGGTCTCTCACCTGAGGCCGCTCGAGTTGAGATTCCATCTTCTGCAAAGGAGATGGCCACATCCTGGTCCTGTGGCTCAGGGTCCTCCTGGGCTGGAACCTCAACAGCACTTTCTCTGAGTGGCTCCCCTTGAGCCAGGAGGGTCAGCAGGAGAACGGCAACAAGGAGGGCGAGGGTCCTCATGGCTGAGTCACCTGGAGGTCAGCGACCTGGATGGGAGAGCAGGAGCCTGAGTGTGCTAGAGAGGGAAGAGAGTCAGCCTTGTATTTATAGAAGGATCTGCAGAAAGACAGTGTTGTCCTAAACTGTGTCAGTAGGTGAGGGAGGATGCTCAACCCAAGGTCCTCCTGTCACCCCAGGGGCACTTTGATGTTCCTCTGATCTACCTACTGCCCTCTACTTACAGCATGTGTCTACTTGCAAGGTGTCCATGTTTGTTTTTTATATGTGATGATGCTTCTTAAGAACTTGATAAGCCTCCTGTTACTCGTCTGCCTAAATATTTAGCAGTAAATATATGTGAGTGTGTATGTGTGGGCATCTAAGACATCAAGACATGACTGTAAAAACTTCTAGAAAAAGAGAAAAATGGCTACAAAGGGGCAATGATCAAACTGGCATAGGACTTCTCACTTGCAACCTTCGATACCAGATGGCATTTTTTACATTTATGGGGGAAAACAACTTGAATGTAGAATTCTATGCTGAGCAAATATATAATTCATATTTGTGGGGACACATGATCTTTTATTGGTGTTCACAGACAGCAAATTTACTGTACATGGATCTATTTTGAAAATGAAATTGCTTGAGGACATACTCAAGTAAAATAAAAAAGAACCCCTGTAAGAAGAAGACATAGGAATCAAGAAACAGAATTGGAATCAGACTCATTAAAACTGTTTATATTTTGTTTTGATTATTTTTCCAATAATGGTTGTTAATAATGTTGGACATTTTATGGCTATTGTTAAGAAACACAATTAAACAAAGTAGAGTGAACTAAAATAATATATTAATTGGCATTTGGGATTATAATTCCCTTAAAAGTTCAACAAAACATGGCAATTTATGAAGAATGAAGGGAAAGTGGGGATTATGGATAATGAACTCAGTATTAATATGAAAATACTCATTTAAATATATGTTTAAAAGGTATACTGTTTATGTCAATAGGATATGCAATAAATGAAAATATGGAGTTGAAGGAAGACAAGGTAAGAAAGAAGTTAAGATGAAATCAATTCATTCTTCTTAACTAAGAAAGAAAAAGTCAGGATTCATAATAGAAAATGCAAACAATTTCCAGGAAGATCATCAACTCTACCACCTGCTTTTTTAATTCCCGTTCCATTCAAGAGACTGAAAGTTCCCTGAGCGCTGGGACCTTGTCTGCTGAGGGCATTGTCCTTGGGAGTGTGACTGGGAAGTTACTGCTCTGCCGTCAATTTTTTTCTTATCTTCATCTTCCTTTGGTTGTTGTAAGGATAAGATAATAAAAGCCTTGTAAAGTTGTTAGAGAAAAGCCTGAAAAACTCTAAAGTATTATTATTGTATTTTTTTTTTGGTCATTGTCATTATCATTGTCATCATCGTCATCATCATCTGCTGAATCTTAAGCACTTAGAATAGTCGTTGGCACAAGGTAAGAGCTAAAATCATGTTTTAATGCTAATGTGAACTGATGAGTGAATAGAAATGACTGAGGTCCAGAGTCAGTTATTTCAGCTTTTGCTGTCCCGTCCTTGTTCTACCCTCATGGCCATTAACACCAGGTTTCCCACTGTCTTATGTCCACCTGCCTTACTCTTTCTTTTTTTCATATTCCTGAGCTTTGCATAAATAGCTACACTATTGCTTCCCAGTCTGCATCTCTTGGGTGTTTTCTGCCTGAGTCTTTGTGAGATGATTTGGGGATGGGGGAGGAGGTACATTTGGGAAGTTTCTTTCCAGTTATAACCTTTCCCCATGATTTCCGTAGTGTGTGTTTTGATCTCAGGAATCCACATTTATAGGTAAAAATTTATCTCAGCCTTTCTTCATCCTTCCCTGGTCCCCAATTTATTGGGGTAGGTATAAAATCTGGAAAGAAAAATGGATGGCTTAAAAACCAACTTCCAGGCCTGGTTTTACAGGTAGAATTGAACATTATCCACAACCAGAAGAAGCCTGTCAACCCATTTGTTTGCTTGGGAGCAGGTCACTCTCTCTCAGCTCACCTTCCAGCCTTCACAGTCCTGCCACTGGACGTTCTTTTCCTTGGCTTCTTTCTGGGAGAAAAATTTCTAGGAATCTCTAGTGACATTAAGGAAAGTGCTTTTAGTTTTTTTTTTAAATGTGCTTATAAATAATAATTAAGAATAAAATACCTTTCTTTCTGTTTTTTTTTTAGACTGTAGCAAGGCATCCAGTGCCTATTGTCATCTTGACTTCAAACCTGTTGTCATTTAAAATAACGCCTTAAGAAACTCTTTTCTTGTCCTCCACTTTGAGACTAATCTTGCCTGTCTTATGCTCAGGGCCAGGATAGAATCAGTACACCATCTACCATCTGGCAACCTACTTACAGACAGCATGAATTCCCGTGGCCTATGATTTCAGAAGAAAGTGAATGTGACTGTGCTCAAAAGTATGGTGAAAGGGAAATGGTCTGAAAGGAAATATGAGACAGCAACAGAATGTGGTTTTGGAGAAGAAGGTTTGTATTCTAGGCTGTTTACAAGAAACAAATGATGCTTACATGTGTCCCTTGTCATTGATAATAACAGTCAGGCAGATGGAGAGCAGAGAGTTTATGGGTCTTTATCAAACACGGATAGCAGGTGTTTAAGTGGAGCTTCTAGATCAGAGAATCATTGAACATTTGAACCATCAAACCCTACAAGCCCTCCTTCACCCTCAGCAACACACACACATCAAACATATTTTAGGGTAGAACCTTCTCATGTGGTTTATTACCCTCCTATCCTGCTTGAGTCAGACTTGGATTAACACGGAGTTGGTATCTGCTCAGACTCCTGCTCTCCCATCCAGGACGTTGACTTCCAGGTGACACAGGCATGAGTGAGGACCCTCATCCTCTTCTCTGCAGTTTTCCCATTTGCCCTGCAGGCCAGGCTGAGCCCCTCAGAAAGGAATGATGATCCCAGCTCAGGAGGGGCCTGGGACAGAGGATGAGAGTGTGACCATCTCCTTGCAGGGAGGAAAGCTCAGCTCGGGAGGCTTCAGGCAAGAGACCAGACCAGTGTGTGGTAGGGGATTCCAGGCCCAGTTGTGCCACAAACAAGCCATGGAATCATTAGCAAATGACCTGACCTCTCATAGCCTCTGTTTTCTCATCTGTAAACTGAAGGCGCTGGATTAGAGGCTCTTCAAGAGCCCTTGGGCACTAAAGGATCTGGTTCCATGGCCTGTGTATGGGCAACTCAGCAGCTTTGGCTCAGAGATGAAACTAGGTCTGAGAGAGGGGCTTGTTGGTGTGTGAGGTCTGTGCTTCTAGTGTGCCTGTGTCCGTGTCTGAGGGTGTGCCATATTGGTGTTTGGATTCTCCTGTGTGTGTGTGTTTATGTATGTTTGGGGAGGGAGGGTTTTGGTAAAGTAGAGACCTTTGGCAGTAGTGTGTATGTGTGTGCATGTGTGTGTGTATGTGTGCGGGGTATTACATGAAACAGATGACAGACAAAAATGAGAAAAAGACTCAGATCCCAAGTGACCAACGTGTGGCCAGTTAAGCTTTCTTTTTTTCTGTTCTACTAGGACCCAACCATGAGAAGTGTGTCCTGTAAGCAGTCACTTTCCTTGTCTGGGCCCCTCCTGTTCTCCCCATCCTCAAGCCCAGTGCTGTGCCCTCCACTCCCTTCTTTCCTCAGACCTTCAGGAGAGATCACCTGTCTTTGCAGACCCTGGTGGGGTGATGACCCTGAGCGTCACTCTGGCACCTGTACTTTGAATAAGCATTCCCTACAGGCTTTGCTGTCACTGAGCTTTGTTAATTGAGACACAAAGCAGTGCAAGAGTCAGCTTGAAGATTTGGAACAGAGCAGTTGTACTTTGTGTACTGTTGTAGTTTAAGTTGCCAAGATGCAGTATACCAGAAATAGGACTCAACTTGTTTGTTTGTTATTTCTCAGGAATTCCTGTTACTTGTTGCCTGATGAAAAAATATTTCATCAGCATTTTAGTTGTGTCAGCTAGAAAGGTAAACCTGGTCCCTTTTATTCTGTTTGACGGGTGACACAGTGCTTTTTGTATGCATTTTAGTCATTATTTACTTAGTCTTAAAATAAATTGAAACTTTTCCTTCAATGAGCTGTGGTTCTGACAGTATAAGAATATTTTATTTTATATTTCCAATATGGGTAGTTGCAATATTTTTCTAATGATAGTGAAACTCATTTTATTGAGACTGTTTCAAATATCTGCATAAATTCCTGTTTACTCAGAAATTCCATTGTCTCTATCATATCCAATATTCAGAAAGGTGGAATGAAGAAATGGAATTATGAAACTATGAGAAAAGTCTAAGAAAATCCCAAACTTTCATAATATGTAATATTGCCTTTGCCTTTTGGTGACAATGAAATCAACTCCTTCTGAGATTCATCAAATCTTCCCTTAGGAATTAGTAATAATATGTTCCATGCACATAGTCATGTAACTTATACAGTAGACATGGACATTTACAAGCAAACTTAGATAAATAGCACGAGACAGTGCATGTAGTTCACCCAGTCACATAATCAACAGATATGGACAGCAAAGGCCATTTCAACTTCATCCTAAATGACCCTAAAACTTGGCTTTCTGGTTCTCTGGAAGAGAGAGAGAAATATAGTCCTCAACCCACAGTGGATACAATCATATCAGGTACTTGTAACAGCTAGCACAACATTAAAAATCAAAGATGTTATCTTCGGATTTACATCTTTCAAATAAAGAGACATAATTCATCCTTGGACAACCAGAAGACTTTCCTGGCCTTATATTATATAAAGTTTTATAAAATTTACAAGGAAAGGTTACTATTTAAATGACTATTCAAATTCCTATTTACTTCCATCTTTAACTGATGTTTTTTTCTAATACAGTGGTTTTCAGTGGGGTCAGTTTTGCCCCCAGGTGCCTTTGGTAATGTCTGGAGGTATTTTTGGTTGTTAAAATTGAGGAGGGGGCATCTAGTTGGTAGACTCCAAGGAGGGTGGTGATCATCCTAAAATATATACAGGATAGCCCTCTGCAATAAATAATTGTCCTGCTCTAAATGTCAATAGTGCCAAGGTTAAAAAAATACCATCTACTATGTATCTTACTGTCTTGTACCTTAATTTTCTTCTTGATTGACACCAATACCATGCAGTACAATAAGGAACATCATAAGTGCGTTTTTGGCCAAAACCAGTTAGAATTAAATGTTAGATTTCCTGAATTTCCTCTTTGTTTTTTATTTTCTCCACTTCCCCTACCTGTTTTGTTTGTTTGTTTGTTTGTTTGTTTGCTAAAAGATTTTAAAAATGAGACTGGGATTTGAAATTAACATCACTGAAAGAACTTTGATGTGGAGAATAAGAAATAGGTGATGATGGTTTTTTCACTTTTATGGAATGTAAGTATTTTGGACTTTCAACTAATAAGGGGAGGATAATTTCATTTCAGGTAGTAATTCATTTGGAGTCTAGTATCTTTGAGCTTTAACTGACAGCGATTCAATCTTTGAAAATGAATTTCTGCCTAGAAATTTTATAAGGAGAGGAGTTTATATCTTTATTTTATTAGCATTTTATTATAGGAGAAAATGGATGCATTTTAAATCAAGTATCTTGATATGTCATTATTGAGGAATTTCTGGCAGGCTATGTTGGACAATGTGGTGGCATACAGTTTAAGATGAGAAAGGAAATAAGATGTAAATTTTCAGCTATGTGTACAGTATATTCTTGGAGAAGATTCAATTACTATATTATTCTGACACCAAATTCTAAGCTGTTCATAAGGGGTTCTGAGAGATACTAGAAAGAGCTGTGGTTATTATTGAGGAAAAGGCCCAATGAAGGTGGGATGATAATTATTTTAATAGACCTTTTATCTCCCCTTTGCTCAGAGGGACAGCACACCCTCCCGTTTAACTGATCATATGCTTTATGGTTAAGGGAACAAAAGGTTTGTGAATTTAGTTGGTGAGGCAACTTGTCCTCAGTTTAGAAGATTCTTTCCATCTTTGCAGCCTTTTTCTGTCCCAACACTGCTGGCCTTTTCCTGCCCCTTTAATTTTCTTAGCTCCAGAAAGTGGAATTATTTGGTGGTAAATTTGGGACGAATTAACTGGGCAGGCTCAGTTCTCACCTCCACGTTTCATTCCTCCTGGGATTGAGCCTACATTCCTTTCAGCTCTTCCAGGGAGGAACATTGTATAGGGGAGACCTGTCTTAGTTCAGTGTTTGTATGACTAGGTGAGTAGTGTGCCTAATTCTCAGGTGCAGTATCAGCAAGGCCACTAGGTTAACAGGCCTTAATCCATTTCCTTCAGCAGTTCTCTAATAGTAATGAAAGTTGTGCCAGTTTGGATGTATTACATTCCCCAAAAAGCCATGTCCTTTGATGCAGTCTTGTGGGGACAGACATATTAGTGTTGATTAAGTTGGAACCTTTGGATTAGGTTATTTCCATGGAGATGTGACCCACCAAATTGTAGGTGATAACTCTGATTAGATAACTTCCATAGAGGCATGGTCCCACCCATGCAGCATGGGCCTTGTTTAGTTTACTAGACCCCTATATAAGAGCTCAGACAGAAGGAGTTTGCCGAAGCTTACAGAGACGTTTTGAAGATGGCCTTTGAAAGAAGTCCTGGGAGAAAGCCATTTGAAAACAATGCCTTCCCAGCTAACAGAGGTTTTCCGGACACCATTGGCCATCCTCCAGTGAAGGTACCCGATTACTGATGTGTTGCCTTGGACACTTTATGGCCTTAAGACTGTAACTTTGTAACCAAATAAACCCCCTTTGTAACAGCCAATCCCTCTCTGGTGTTTTGCATTCTTGCAGTATTAGCAAACTGGATCAAAAGTGGTAGTGTTTCTCCAATTATCATTATTTTTATTTTCTATTTTTTCAGAACCAGATAAGGAGGAAGGCTGCTATTCTACTTCAGATAATCAAACACTACCTACTAATATTTTATACCATTATTATTTTGCATATTTAATAATTTAATTTTTTCTTGGAAAATTGTATTTTGCACAAAATATTTAGAGTATGTGGTTCCTTCCTCTATTATTCAGTTTGGTCTTGTTGTTCTTAAGAGGCTTGCATGTGATTCAAGAAGAAATGCCTGAGGGACCAGGACATGCAGAATTAGATCAACATTTATTTCAGTTGAAGGAGACAAATAACTGGGTTAAACAGTAGTCCACACAATTTATTCATGGGTTCTGGAATTTGAAGGGCTTACAGTTTTCTCCCATCTAAGGAGATTTTCCTTTGGGAATCGGTGTTGGATAGGGTTCAAATATCCACCATTTCCTACAGCATTTTTTCTCTTCGTTACACACACCAATGGTATCATCTGTGGAGGTACATCCTCCGTCTTTGCACACCCCTCTCAAGAGAACACACTGTTTTCTTCCCGGGACAACGCCAGTTCTCGCTGCATGGGAAGAGGTTTGATTACTTCATTAATTCACTATCAAATTATTGAAAATATGCATAAATAAAAAACCCTCAAAAGGATAGCTTTGAGATAGAAGAGGTGATAGGTAATGAAAATATCAGAAACGTAGATCAAAGAAGAATCTTTTTCACAAAGAATGTGGGACCATACACACCTTGGAGGGGGGCAGGCTGATTTCTAGGACCGTTTAGAGAGATTGTTCTCACTTGAGAGAGGAGGAAAGGTAGGTGGCTATTTGTTGTCAACATGATTGGGAAGGTGTCCTGGGTCATTTGAAAAGGATTCCCTCCTGTCCAATTTACAAGACCTTTGAGTAATCCATATTCAAGGCCTAACTGCTTTGAGAGGAACAAAGGAGAACTGATCTCACTTCCCCTGGAGGAAGGAGATGTTGTGACTTGAAAGACAGGCCTCTGCACGGTTCTTGTCATATCTGGGGGAGGGGGGGGGAGAGAATAACACAGCTTCCAACCCCAAGTAATGTTTTGTTCTTCATACTTTATTTTGTTGTTTTCTGTTTATTTTCACTTCTTAACCTTACTTCTTTGTTGATGCTACTTTCAATAGCCTGGCTATATCCTGACATTTTGTTTTGTATTTTTGAGTTTATTTTCCTCATCTTCCCATCTACCTTCCTTAGTATAGAAGTACTTGACAGAAGCCCAGTATCTGTTCTGACACTGATGCCCCATCTTTCTCAGCTCTTGGCTATTATTCATTGTTCCTCTCCCTGCTTTTAGTCCTTTTGCAGCCACCCATCATTCCTGAGTTACAATACCAGCTGACTTTTATGGCAGTAGTTTCAGGTCATCCTTTCTCTCTGGATTACTGATATTGCCAAAATTAACCCGATAAAACGTTTGGTTACCTGGGGAACTAAGACTATATAGTAGCAGTTACATATTTAGTATTTTTTTGTGGGAAGTGTTTGAAGTGCTTAGGTTGATTAGCCCATTGAATCTTCTTATGGACATTTTGAGGTTAGTCCTATTATTATGCTTACTGTACAGACAAGCAACTGAGGAGTATGGAGATTATGCAGCTTGCACAGAGTTTGAAACTATAGAATTAGGATTTGGGTTCAGCAGCCCAAATCTATTATGAGGTCCCTCAAGTTAAGATTTCTAATGTTGAATTTCTGAGAGTGTCAGAAGTCTTTAGCATGTGGAACCTGGTAGAATTTGGTTTAGAAGGAGAAGGTACAAAGGCATTGCAGAGAATCCGTAGACTGGGGGAGCAGATAAGCTACAGTCAGTGAAATCAGAAGCTCATGCAATTGGCATCATAAGAATGATAACATTGCAAACAATGAGCATGTTTTTCCTCTCTTTTCATCTCTTGATGCCAAAAAATTATTTACTGGGAATCCCACTATGCACTCAGGATGATAATGTTACCTCAATGAGAACCATTAAAAACTTAGATCTGCATATTTAGGTTTAATGTAGAAGGAGAGTTTGATGTCCAACTGGTCTACCAGACCTATATCTATTGTCACATTAAGGACCCTGGTTCTGAAGTTTTCTGCTTGAGAATTCTGAGTTCTTCATGCCTTCAATGATGTACTTTCTTCACCATATTTGTTGGTTTTTATCTTATACTTCAGGATCCTGCCTTAACAGAGTTGGGATATTGGCGTCTAGAATAGGAGCTTAGTAGAAAGAGGCCTTGGTTCAGTTACAGATGGGGGCACAGAGAGATTTTGGGCAGTGCACATTCTTAAGTCAAAACAAGATTATGACTTAGAGGATTCTCAAAAAGCTAGATTAGGTTTAGTTATATTTAGTCCACAGTAATTAACAGATTGAAAAATTATTACCTTTTGATTTCCTAATTCCCCATGATTGTTAATTATACCTTTCACTATTTTCCTGTAGTTGTTGGTGATCTCTCAGGCTTAACTGAATGTGTTTAACTCAAGAAGTGATTATCTATAAACTTGAAACTCTTTCCCTGTGGGAATAGGGAGCAGGAAACTGAAGAAAGAATTGTGGCTGTAGCAAGACAAAGAGAAAAGATATGCCAAAGAAACTGTAGGGGCTTGCAGGCTACCTAGAACCCATAGATACCCCTAGTTTGTATATTTAAACTGAAAATCTCGGGGGTGATCTAGATACTAGTAATTTCTATTTCCCGTGGTAAAGAGTAAATTCTGATTACTTTGGCCTCCTTATTCTTAAACTGGTTCTCTATAGACCTAGCATTGAAATTATTTAATTTTTACTTTGGCATAATTCCATGAGAAAACGTGGCACATTTTCTAGTACAAGTTAGTGCCCTTTCATTTTGGCCTTCTTCCAGTTCCTTGAACACACTGAGATCTCTTCTCCATAGGGCCATTACACTGTCTTTGCAAGGAATGTTGAGGGCTCCTTGCAAGGAATTCATTAGCTACTACTTATCTTTCAGTTTTCAAATAAAAAAGTTGTGCCTTGAGGAAGATTTCTCTGATATTGCAAATAGGATATGACTCTATATTATATGCACCCATAACAACTCTGTTCTTTTTCTTCATTATACTTATTAAAATTTATAGTTATGTATCAACTTGTGTAATCATTTGACTAAAGTCTATCTTCTGCATTGTGGGAAGATGCTCTTTCTCTTATTTCCCATTGTACCCTGAGTAACTAATAGCACAGTCTCTGTAAAAATAATAGGTGCTCAATAAATATTTGTTACTATTGAATACCGTTAGGTATTCATTGACCTCACCCACATTCTCTCTTCCCCCCTCACACATGCACACACACACATTCACACTCTCTCTTGCACACTCCTACCCCCCCCCCCATACTCACACAAATACACAAGGCATTCTTCCTTAAAGGTCAAGCATCATAGGCTCTCTCAGGAGACCTTTCTATACTCCCTACACTCTTTTCTAGTTGATTCTTTTCAGTATTTTTCCAGAAGGGCTCGATCTTCTCTTTACATCTCACTGCAATTCTCCATGGCCTTCCCCTTCCCAGTGTCAAAAAGATCTAAGATCCAAAAGTTTTAGGTCACAGGCTCTAAAAAAGTAATGGAAAAAGAAAGAGGCAGAGACTGGTGGTAACAGAAGTTTGCAGGAAAAATTAACTCATGATATTCAGCACCTCAGAGTCTTGGAATAAATAAAGAGCAAATTGTCAGAAAGGCAGCAGATCTCTACTTAGGCCTGAGGAAGATAGATGGAAAAACCATGATAAGGGGTTGTCCAGTGCATGTAGGGGAGTGCGCTCCATATATGCAGAGTATAATGTGAATGGTCCTGGAGTTTCAGCAACTCCAAGAAAGGTCTTGGTAATTGACAGTAAAAAAAATAAAGCTATGTGGTCCAGCCAGTAGGACTGTGTGGGGTAATGACATGAGCAAAAAGCTTAAGGATGCTGAAGGGTCAAGAATATTTTGTCTTCTGTATTCAGGATGTTTGGAAATTTGAGCTTATATTTTATTGGATATCAATAATTTTAGCTTCCTTTCAAGCACACTGGTAAAGAATTTATAGAAATAGAAAGAAATAAACTAAGAGAAAGTGGGATAAAGATGTTACTTTTCTTTAGGGAGCCACTCTTAGTCTAGAATCTTCCTTTGGCAAGGCTGTAAGTAAGGATGCCTATAGGCAGATGTGTGTATGTGTATGTTTGTATGCACATGTAGGAGAACTTCCAGAAGAAATTCTTGAGGACTTTAATGTCTTGGGGGTAAAAATCAATATAAGGAGTGACTGGGAATATAAAAACTGGAACCAGTTCCTTGTAACGTATTTCTAATCCATTGTACCCAATTTTGTTCCTCTTAGTCCTTGCAGAAACCTCTTGGCTCCAGCCCAATTTTTGCTATCTTTTCATTAATCTTGGATGCACTGTTGTATCTGTGGTTGTACAGTCTTGTCATTACCGATATTAGCTTTTCTAAACCTTAGTCCCAGATGCCCTGTGCTTCTATATTCCCGTGTTTTTTCTGTTATTTTTCGCAGGTCATCCCTTTTCTCAATTTGCATCCTACACTAGGAATGAAGCATTGCCATATCCCTTTTCCCACTGTCATGGTGGGCTTTGGCCAGACCTCACTTCCAGGAGGTCGAGCCCTCTCTGACCCTTTTTCAAAACCAGACTTATAACATGGGCTACGGCCCTGGAAAATACAATCATATATGTTAAGCTCAATTTAGCCTAAGTGGTGGAGGGCAAACATAAACAAAGACTGTACTCACACATCAACCATGGAAAACTAAAGGTCTTAGGTCACGTGCTTTCAGCTATCTGATAATTCATATCCGTTTATCTGATTGCAAGGAATACAGATCTGGATACTAGCATAAGTGGACCAATGATGATGACAAAATGTTAATCTGATTTGACTTGCTCACCTCAAATGCTGAAGGAAAAACGTCTGGAGGTAAGTTCCGAAGACATTGTATCTCCCCAAAAAGGAACTTTGAAAATCTCCTTTGTTTTCTCAGTGTCCACTTAGGAGATTTTCAGGCAAGAATTCTGACAGAAATCAAGGTTACTATTTTTATGTTCATATCTACACCCGTAGATTGATGGAAACAACATTGACCCAACTGTAAAGACACATGATTCTAATGCCAGTGTTGCAACTATCTGTGTGAACTTGGTAAAATATTCTTTATGTGAGCGTCACTTCTATTATATGTAAAACGGAAGTCTTTAACATTAAAGTGCTAATTTTAAGTTACTGCAGTCATTTAATTTTCTTTCAGGGCTCAATAAAATGTGTCTCACTATGTCTTCTTCTGAAATAAGTTCAAAACCACAGAAGAATTACATAAATTCCTTCAGGAAGAGGCAATTATATGTCAGTATATGTCAGGCAGATTCCAAGATATTCATGGATTAAGGAAAGATTAAACAGGCAAGTAGCTTTGATTATATTTAAAAGAATCTGAGATGAGCCAATGAAGAGAGTTGGTTATCCAACTTAATTTATATTCACTGAATGTAGGTAATATTTTTAGGGGTATGAACATTCTTCCATTAACAGTGGAAAAAAGCACTTTATCAATTATTACCAGAATCTGGATGAAACAGCCTGAATATAACTACATTACACTTTCACTTATTTCTACATTTTAGTATTCAGACTTCTGAATCATTGGCACTAAGTAACTCAGATTCTTAAAATGCTTCCTCCATTATCTGCCTTTTCCTTAAAACTTTGCCGTGGAAGTTTCATTCCAGTGTTTATGCTTTCCTGAATTGCCCTGCTCCTGAATTTATATCTGTCTTTTGTAACTTGATGCAGGCCTTTTTTTGTTGAGCTCTGTTTTATTTAACTTCTACCCCTCACAGATAATCCCTTTCCAAGAGACTCAGTATTAGCTCCATTCACTATCTAACTCTCAACCAGTGGTTTTCATCTTCACTCTTTTTTGTAGAGCGGGGTCCCTATTGTTAGCTACTTGCTTTATGTACTAAGCCTTAAGTTACATGTTAAAGTTTCTCCACCTATATCTTGCCAATGGGCTCCATTTTCTAATTATGAATTTCTTGGATCCCATTTTCTGTTATAGGAGCTTCTTGACCTGCTTCTCAATTTGGCCTCATCAATTCTAAGGGAGATGATTATATTGGACTTCTGATGTGCCAAGGCTTTGAATTGGGGTCTAAATTGGCATGGTCACTGTATAAATGAGCAGCCAGTAGGTCTCCTGAGAAACCTGCTTCTAAAATCATTCACCATCTTACCTTTTGGCATTATAGTCACAAAGAGGAGGAGAACAGAAAGAAGGGGATGGAGTCTCATGGTTGAGTGCCCAGTGGAGAGGTAAATGATCAGGGATAGTGGTAACAGAGCCTTTTATTTACTTCGGGGGGTTGAGGTTCCTCTTGGTCATTGAAGCTTAACAAATAAAATAAAACAGCTTCCGTTGGAATATTTCCAAACCCCAGAGCCTCTAAATTTGGTAACAAATTAACTAAATTATAGTAAACTAAATAGCTAAACCTTTCTTTTTTTGTATGGGCTCTCAAATTCCCCACAGATTGGTACCTTTAGCCAATCTCTTTTTGAGGGGGCCAAGAAATAATATCATTTGAGGGTAGAAAGTCTTTTTATTGGAAGTCATTTGACATAAGCAAACTCTTCCAGAATCCACTGTTTTCCACAGTAAGGATAGGAGAACTGCCTAAGGCCCATTTTTCAAAAAGCTGTGTTTTAATTTTCATTTCTTAAAATAGAGGCCAATGTCACATATGTACAATATTCTTTTTTTTAGGCAACAAAAGGAAAAATAGAATTAAACTGAAGTACAATAAAAGAGTCAGACAACATCACCAATGCCAAGGGTCCATATCCCTCTCTTATATCCCCCTCTTATAAGCATTTAGCTTTGGTATATTGTCTTTGTTATAGTAAAGCAAGCATAATACAATGCTTCTGTTAACTATAGTCTCTAGTTTGTACTGATTGTATTTTTTCTCCAATACCACCCCATTACTAACACCTTGCAAGACTGACATTCATTTGTTCTCCATAAAAACATATTTGTACATTTGTTCTCCATAAAAACATATTTGTACATTTTTTTCACAATTGTTGAGCACCCTAGGTTTCACTGAGTTATACAGTCCTGGTCTTTATCTTTCCTCTTTCCTTCTGGTATCCCACATGTTCCTAACCTTCCTTTTTCAACCATACTCACAGTCATCTTTGTTCAGTGTACTTACACTGTTTGTGCTGCCATCACCCAAAATTGTGATCCAAACCTCTCACTCCTGTCTTTTCCTGTCTGTCTGTAGTGCTTCCTTTAGTATCTCCTGTAGAGCAGGTATCTTGTTCACAAACTCTCTCATTGTCTGTTTGTCAGAGAATATTTTAAACTCTTCCTCACATTTGAAGGACAGTTTTTCCAAATATAGGATTCCTGGTTGACAGTTTTTCTCTTTCAGCATCTTAAAGATATCACACTACTTCCTTCTTGCCTGTATGATTTCTACTGAGAAATCTGTACATGGTCTTATCAAACTTCTTTTTGATGTGATGGATTGCTTTTCTCTTGCTGCTTTCAGGATTCTCTTTGTCTTTTTTTTTTTTTTTTTGATAGTTAATTATTTATTATACACAGAATATTGGTATCCTGTTGACTTACAAAGGGAAGAATTGACATTATTTCCTTTTCCAGTTAATACAGTGTCAAATAAATTGGAGAAAACTTTATAGAGTTGTCGAGTTGAAAGTTATATTTGAAATGAATGAATAATATTAGAAGGATATTTCAGGCCAAGTTGGGGGTGCTACATGAGAAAACTGAGGCAGAAGCAAATAGTTTGACTATGACTATGAAGGCAGTAAACTTTCATGACTCTAAGAGCAGTGAGCTAGAGAGATCATGATATGATGTTGTTTAGGTCCTGGGACCCTTTTTCAGTCAGGATATCAGCAGCAAACAGAAGGTACACTCAGATGAGGCTCTGAACATAATTTAATAAAGTGAGTATTTAAAGAAGGGTTGACAGAGTTAAGAGAACAACAAGGAATGTGGAGGCATCCAGGGACTAGCAAGGGATTAGGAAGCAATGTCTGTGAAGCCAGTTGAGAGTTGGAGCTGTGGCGGAGGGGCTGCTGGGCAGAAGCTAGTTATAGGGGGATGCAGGTGTGCCCAGAATCAAGCGCTGAAGCAGGATGGTAGTAGGAGAAGAACTCTTTCTCCCTTCCTCCTGTGATTCCTACTAGTGTCCCCAGCATGGAGCCAGGAGTACAGTTCCCCATGAACCTCCTTCCCCATGCACAGGACAGGCAGGAAATAGATTATGAGGATGGTGAGGGGAAGGGAGAACAATCAGTACAAAAGCCCAGTTGGCAGAGAGCTTTATATTCAACATTACCTTTTTTTTTTTTTTTAAATCATCATTTTATTGAGATATATTCACATACCACGCAGTCATACAAAACAAATCGTACTTTCGATTGTTTACAGTACCATTACATAGTTGTACATTCATCACCTAAATCAATCCCTGACACCTTCATTAGCACACACACAAAAATAACAAGAATAATAATTAGAGTGAAAAAGAGCAATTGAAGTAAAAAAGAACACTGGGTACCTTTGTCTGTTTGTTTCCTTCCCCTATTTTTCTACTCATCCATCCATAAACTATACAAAGTGGAGTGTGGTCCTTATGGCTTTCCCAATCCCATTGTCACCCCTCATAAGCTACATTTTTATACAACTGTCTTCGAGATTCATGGGTTCTGGGTTGTAGTTTAATAGTTTCAGGTATCCACCATCAGCTACCCCAATTCTTTAGAAACTAAAAAGGGTTGTCTAAAGTGTGCGTAAGAGTGCCCTCCAGAGTGACCTCTCGGCTCCTTTTGGAATCTCTCTGCCACTGAAGCTTATTTTGTTTCGTTTCACATCCCCCTTTTGGTCAAGAAGATGTTCTCCGTCCCACGATGCCGGGTCTACATTCCTCCCCGGGACTCATATTCTACGTTGCCAGGGAGATTCACTCCCCTGGGTGTCTGATCCTACGTAGGGGGGAGGGCAGTGATTTCACCTTTCAAGTTGGCTTAGCCAGAGACAGAGGGCCACATCTGAGCAATAAAGAGGCATTCGGGAGGAGGCTCTTAGGCACAACCATAGGGAGGCCTAGCCTCTCCTTTGCAGCAACCGTCTTCCCAAGGGTAAAACCTGTGGTAGAGGGCTCAACCCATCAAACCACCAGTCCCTTATGTCTGTGGTCATGTTAGCAACCATGGAGGTGGGGTAGGCGAATACCCCTGCACTCTCCACAGGCTCCTCAAGGGGGCACTACATTCTTTTTTTTTTCCTTGTTTTTCTTTCTTTCTTTTTTTTTTTTTGTAACTTTCCCTTCTTTTTTAAATCAACTGTATGAAAAAAAAAGTTAAAAAGAAAACAAACATACAATAAAAGAACACTGCAAAGAGACCATAACAAGGGAGTAAGAAAAAGACAACTAACCTAAGATAACTGCTTAACTTCCAGCATGTTCCTACTTTACCCCAAGAAAGTTACATAATATAGCAACATTTCTGTGAACTTGTTCCTACTATATCCATCAGAATTTAACAGACCATAGTCATTTCTGGGCATCCCCAGAACGTTAAATAGCTTATCTG
Organism: Choloepus didactylus; assembly: GCF_015220235.1. Lineage (NCBI taxonomy): Eukaryota > Metazoa > Chordata > Mammalia > Pilosa > Megalonychidae > Choloepus > Choloepus didactylus. Next base: position 37,350,054 of record NC_051326.1, read on the forward strand.
TTCTTCTTGGATTATTGTTCCCCCTTCCTTAATTGCTCTCTATTGCTAGTTCCCCTACATTCTACATTATAAACCATTTGTTTTACATTTTTCAAAGTTCACATTAGTGGTAGCATGTAATATTTCTCTTTTTGTGCCTGGCTTATTTCGCTCAGCATTATGTCTTCAAGGTTCATCCATGTTGTCATATGTTTCACAAGATCGTTCCTTCTCACTGCCGCGTAGTATTCCATCGTGTGTATATACCACATTTTATTTATCCACTCATCTGTTGAAGGACATTTGGGTTGTGTCCATCTCTTGGCGATTGTGAATAATGCTGCTATGAACATTGGCGTGCAGATATCTGTTCGTGTCACTGCTTTCCGATCTTCCGGGTATATACCGAGAAGTGCAATCGCTGGATCGAATGGTAGCTCTATATCTAGTTTTCTAAGGAACTGCCAGACTGACTTCCAGAGTGGCTGAACCATTATACAGTCCCACCAACAATGAATAAGAGTTCCAATTTCTCCACATCCCCTCCAGCATTTGTAGTTTCCTGTTTGTTTAATGGCAGCCATTCTAACCAGTGTTAGATGGTATCTCATTGTGGTTTTAATTTGCATCTCTCTAATAGCTAGTGAAGCTGAACATTTTTTCATGTGTTTCTTGGCCATTTGTATTTCCTCTTCAGAGAACTGTCTTTTCATATCTTTTGCCCATTTTATAATTGGGCTGTCTGTACTATTGTCATTGAGTTGTAGGATTTCTTTGTATATGCAAGATATCAGTCTTTTGTCAGATACATGGTTTCCAAAAATTTTTTCCCATTGAGTTGGCTGCCTCTTTACCTTTTTGAGAAATTCCTTTGAGGTGCAGAAACTTCTAAGCTTGAGGAGTTCCCATTTATCTATTTTCTCTTTTGTTGCTTGTGCTTTGGGTGTAAAGTCTAGGAAGTGGCCTCCTAATAAAAGGTCTTGAAGATGTTTTCCTACATTATCTTCTAGGAGTTTTATGGTACTTTCTTTTATATTGAGATCTTTGGTCCATTTTGAGTTAATTTTTGTGTAGGGGGTGAGGTAGGGGTCCTCTTTCATTCTTTTAGATATGGATATCCAACTCTCCCAGCCCCATTTGTTGAAAAGACCATTATGACCCAGTTCAGTGACTTTGGGAGCCTTATCAAAGATCAGTCGGCCATAGATCTGAGGGTCTATCTCTGAATTCTCAATTCGATTCCATTGATCTATATATCTATCTTTGTGCCAGTACCATGCTGTTTTGGCAACTGTAGCTTTATAATAAGCTTCAAAGTCAGGGAGTGTAAGTCCTCCCACTTCGTTTTTCTTTTCTAGAGTGTCTTTAGCAATTCGAGGCATCTTCCCTTTCCAAATAAATTTGATAACTAGCTTTTCCAAGTCTGCAAAGTAGGTTGTTGGAATTTTGATTGGGATTGCATTGAATCTGTAGATGAGTTTGGGTAGAATTGACATCTTAATGACATTTAGCCTTCCTATCCATGAACATGGAATATTTTTCCATCTTTTTAGGTCCCCTTCTATTTCTTTTAGTAGAGTTATGTAGTTTTCTTTGTATAGGTCTTTTACATCTTTGGTTAAGTTTATTCCTAGGTACTTGATTTTTTTAGTTGCTATTGAAAATGGTATCTTTTTCTTGAGTGTCTCTTCAGTTTGTTCATTTCTAGCATATAGAAACATTACTGACTTACGTGCATTAATCTTGTATCCCGCTACTTTGCTAAATTTGTTTATTAGCTCTAGTAGCTTTATCGTCGATTTCTCAGGGTTTTCTAGATATAAGATCATATCATCTGCAAACAATGACAGTTTTACTTCTTCTTTTCCAATTTGGATGCCTTTTATTTCTTTGTCTTGCTGGATTGCCCTGGCTAGCACTTCCAGCACAATGTTGAATAACAGTGGTGACAGCGGGCATCCTTGTCTTGTTCCTGATCTTAGAGGGAAGGCTTTCAGTCTCTCACCATTGAGTACTATGCTGGCTGTGGGTTTTTCATATATGCTCTTTATCATATTGAGGAAGTTTCCTTCAATTCCTACCTTTTGAAGTGTTTTTATCAAAAAGGGATGTTGGATTTTGTCAAATGCTTTTTCAGCATCTATTGAGATGATCAATTGATTTTTCCCTTTCGAGTTTTTAATGTGTTGTAATACATTGATTGATTTTCTTATGTTGAACCATCCTTGCATGCCTGGAATGAACCCCACTTGGTCATGGTGTATGATTTTTTTAATGTGTCTTTAGATTCGATTTGCAAGTATTTTGTTGAGGATTTTTGCATCTATATTCATTAGGGAGATTGGCCGGTAGTTTTCCTTTTTTGTAGCATCTTTGCCTGGTTTTGGTATTAGATTGATGTTAGCTTCATAAAATGAGTTAGGTAGTGTTCCCTTTTCTTCAATGTTTTGATAGTTTGAGTAAGATTGGTGTCAGTTCTCTCTGGAAAGTTTGGTAGAATTCCCCTGTGAAGCCATCTGGCCCTGGGCATTTATTTGTGGGAAGATTTTTGATGACTGATTGGATCTCTTTGCTTGTGATGGGTTGGTTGAGGTCTTCTATTTCTTCTCTGGTCAGTCTAGGTTGTTCATATGTTTCCAGGAAATTGTCCATTTCTTCTGCATTGTGCCATACAGTTGTTCATAATATCCTCTTATAATTTTTTTAATTTCTTCAGGATCTGCAGTTATGTCACCTTTTTCATTCATTATTTTGTTTATATGGGTCTTCTTTCTTTTTGATTTTGTCAGTCTAGCTAGGGGCTTGTCAATCTTGTTGATCTTCTCAAAGAACCAACTTTTGGTGATATTTATCCTCTCTATTGTTTTTTTGTTCTCTATGTCATTTATTTCTGCTTTAATCCTTGTTATTTCTTTTCTTGTATTTGGTTTAGGATTGGTTTGCTGTTCATTTTCTAGCTTCTTCAGTTGATCCATTAGTTCTTTGATTTTGGCTCTTTCTTCCTTTTTAATATATGCGTTTAGTGCTATAAATTTCCCCCTTAGCACTGCTTTTGCTGCATCCCATAGGTTTTGGTATGTTGTGTTCTCATTTTCATTCGTCTCTATATATTTAGCAATTTCTCTTGCTATTTCTTCTTTAACCCACTGATTGTTTAGGAGTGTGTTGTTTAACCTCCAGGTATTTGTGAATTTTCTAAGTCTCTGATGGTTATTGACTTCTAATTGTATTCCATTGTGGTCAGAGAATGTGCTTTGAATAATTTCAGTCTTTTTAAATTTATTGAGGCTTGTTTTATGTCCCAGCATATGATCTATTCTGGAGAAAGTTCCGTGAGCACTAGAAAAGTATGTGTATCCTGGTGATTTGGGATGTAATGTCCTGTATATGTCTGTTAAATCTAATTCATTTAACAGATTGTTTAGGTTTTCAATTTCCTTATTGGTCTTCTGTCTGGTTGATCTGTTTATAGGAGAGAGTGATGTGTTGAAGTCTCCCACAATTATTGTGGAAACATCAATTGCTTCCTTTAGTTTTGCCAGTGTTTCTCTGATGTATTTTGTGGCACCTTGATTGGGTGCATAGACATTTACGATTGTTATTTCTTCTTGCTGAATTGCCCCTTTTATTAGTATGTAGTGGCCTTCTTTGTCTCTCTCTCTCTTTGTCTTTGACATTTGATAATCTGATTATTAAGTGTCTTGGCCTAGGTCTATTCAGATCTATTCTGTTTGGGGTATGCCATGCTTCTTGGATTTGTAATTTTATGTCTTTCATAAGAGATGGGAAATTTTCATTGATTATTTCATTTATTATTGCTTCTGCCCCTTTTCCCTTCTCTTCTTCTGGAACACAAATTCATGTGTTTCATTTGTCATTCAGTTCCCTGAGACATTGCTCATATTTTTCCATTCTTTCCCCTATCTGTTCTTCTGTGTGTAGGATTTCAGGTGCCTTGTTTTTTAGTTCCTGAATGTTTTCTTCTGCCTCTTGAACTCTGCTGTTGTATGTCTCCATTGTGTTTTTCATCTCTTGTGTTGTTGTGCCTTTCATTTCCATAGATTCTGCCAGTTGGTTTTTCAGACTTTCAGTCTCTACCATATGTTCACACAGTGTTTTCTTTGTATCTTTCATGTCTTTTGCCATATCTTCCCTGAACTCATTGACTTGGTTTTTGAATTGATTTATCATATTTATTTGAAAATCTTTAATTAATTGTTTCATTAAAGTGAAACAATATCTCAACTGTTTCTCAATTGAGGTGTAAGTTTGTTCCTTTGGGTCATATCTTCATTTTTTTCTAGTGTAATTTGTAGTTTTCTCTTGTCTAGGCATCTGGTTTCCTTGGTTACTCCAATCAGATTTTCCCAGACCAGAATGGCTTCAGGTCTCAGAATGGGGCTATATTCAGTACCAAGTTTCCCTGAGGGTGTGTTTTAGATTGACAGACTTTTCTGTGAGGCCTCTAGCCGCTGTGCTTTTCCTAACCTGCCCAGCAGGTGGCACCTGTCAACCTGTTGCTGCCAACTGGTGTAAAGAGGTGTGGTCCCTTTAGTTTTCAGCTTAGGTCATTTCTGTTTTGACTGTTTTCCCCCAGGCCCTGGGGTCTGAGTTCTGAAGGGAGGGCAGGCACTAGAGCTGGGCCCCACCTTCTTCCTCTTAGGGAAGGTACACCCTGTTCTGGTTTGCTAATGCTGCCAGAATGCAAAAAAAAACACTAGAAATGGATCGGCTTTTATAAAGAGGGTTTATTTGGTTACAAAGTTACAGTCTTAAGGCCATAAAGTGTTCAAGGTAAGTCATCAACAATTGGGTACATTCACTGGAGGATGGCCAATGGTGTCCAGAAAACCTCTGTTAACTGGCACGTGGCTTCAAAATGGCTTTCTCCCAGGACGTTCCTCTCTAGGCTGCAGTTCCTCGAAAATATCACTCTTAGTTGTTCTTGGGGTGTTTGTCCTCTCTTAGCTTCTCTGGAGCAAGAGTCTGCTTTCAACGGCTATCTTCAAACTGTCTCTCATCTGCAGCTACTCTCTCAGCTTCTGTGCATTCTTCAAAGTGTTCCTCTTGGCTGTTGCAAGCTTGCTCCTTCTGTCTGAGGTTTTATAGGGCTCCAGTGAACTAATCAAGGCCCATGCTGAATGGGCAGGGCCATTCCTCCATGGAAATGATCTAATCAGAGTTATCACCTACAGTTGGGTGGGTCACATCTCCATAGAAACATCCAATCAAAAGGTCACACTCTAATCAAAAAGATTAATCAATCTGCCCCACAAGATTACATCAAAGATAAAGGCATTTGGGGGGACATAATACATTCAAACTGGCACACACCCCTAGGGAGTTATTCTCTGTATTTGAATTGCTCCTTTGTCTTTCTGACTCTGTTAACTCCACCCCTGTCTGGGTCAGAGCATTGTGAACTGAAAATGGCCAAGGCTTTCTCCACTGAGTCACTCAGGTTGAGAGAGAGCAAAAGGAAAAGAAAGCCCATTTTCAGAGCTGGTCCACAGACCCCCAGTTTTGCCCATCACTCAGAGAGAGCACCCAGTCTTCTGGGCCCCCTTTCCCAGGGCACAGACATTTTCTGGTTCTCTATGGTCAGTTGTCTCTAAAAGCCTCTGTATTTTTTTTTTTAATTAATTTTTTTTTCCATCAGCCCCACCTCCTCTCCACTGGGAGCAACCTCAGGGTACTTTGTTGCTTGTTAGGGGTTTGTCTATTTGTAGCTTGTATTCGGCAGTCCACGTTTGTTAATTAAAACCCCAGTTGAACTGGGTTGCACTATATTCAGTCGCTCTGGGAATGCTGCTTTCTCTCACAGCGAGGTCTTGCAGTTCAGCCTGCCATGGGGGCAGGGGGCTCCTGGCGTGGTTCTGCAATTATAACTTACAGTTTTTATGCTGCAATCTCAACCATTCCACCCAATCCATGTTGGTGTATGGTATGTGGACAGTCACAGTTGTCCCCCAGCTGTTGTTCCAGATTATTTACTAGCTTTTCCTGGTTGTTTATTAGTTGCTCCAGGGGGCTAACTAAATTCCACACCTCTCTATGCCTCCATCTTGCCCCTCCTCTCTGCAATGTTCTTAATAGCATCTGATAGGTGTATACACTACTTTAAATTGCAAACTAACATTTTCTCTTCTGTTACTGAACCTCTGCATAACTGTCCCACATAGCAAGGTTGTGAGATCAGATGAGTTAAAAAATCCAAGAAAGAGTGAAGGGCACTGCAATTTCCTCAATAGTCATCTATGATTATTATGATATATTCATATTTAATCCTTAATTCTATTAATAAGTTGTATTATAGTGATTGATTTTTCTATATTGAACTAACCTTGCATTTCTGTAATAAATTCTACTTGGTCATGGTATATAATCCTTTCAACATGATGTTGGATTCAGTTTCATGTTATTTTGTTGAGGATTTTTGCATTCTTTTTTTCATAAGATGTGCCAGTTTGAATGTATTGTGTCCCCCAGATGCCATTGTCTTTGATGTAGTCTTGTGGGATAGACATATTAGTGGGGAATAAGTTGGAACATTTGGATTGGGTTGTTTGCATGGAGATGTGCCCCACCCAACTGTGGGTGATGGCTCTGATGGGATGATTTCCGTAGGGGCATGGCCCCACCCATTCAAGGTGGGCCTTGATCAGTGGAGTGATATGTGTGAGATGGCAAGCAGGGGGAAATCAGTGCAGCTGAGAGTGACATTTTGAAGAGGAGCTACAGCCAAGAGGGACACTTTGAAGAAAGCACAGGAGCTGCAGATGAGAGACATTTTGAAGACGGCCATTGAAAGCAGACTCTTGCTCCGGAGAAGCTAAGAGAGGACAAATACTCCAAGTGCAACTAAGAATGACATTTTGGAGGAACTGCAGCCTAGAGAGGAACGTCCTTGGAGAAAGCCATTTTGAAACCAGAACTTTGGAGCAGACACCAGCCACGTGCCTTCCCAGCCAGCAGAGGTTTTCCGGACACCATTGGCCATCCTCCAGTGAAGGTACCTGATTGTTGATGTGTTACCTTGGACACTTTATGGCCTTAAGACTGTAACTGTGTGACCAAATAAACCCCCTTTTATAAAAGCCAATCCATCTCTGGTGTTTTGCATTCCAGCAGCATTAGCAAACCAGAACATAAGGGTTATTGGTGCTATAGTTTTCTTTTTTGTAATATCTTTGTCTTCGGCATGAGAGTAATCTTGGCATCATAGAATGAGTTAGGAAGTGTTCCTTCCTCTTCTATTTTTGGAAGAATTTGAGAAGGATTAGTGTTAATTCTTCAAACATTTGGTACAATTCACAGTAAAGCCACTTGGTTCTGGGTTTTTCTTTGTTGGAAGTGTTTTTTTTTTTTCTTAAATTTGCTGACTCTTTTTTCCTTGTTATAGTTCTATTCAGATTTTTCATTTCTTCTTGAGTTAGTTTTGGTAATTTTTGTCTGTTTCTAGCAATTTATACAATTCATCTAGGTCATCTAATTTGTTGGCATACATTTGTCCATTGTACTGTCTTATAACCTTTTTATTACTGTAAGTTTGGTAGTAATAGTTTTCCTTTGATTTCTACTTTTAGTAATTTGAGCCTTCTCTCGTCTTGCTAAGTCTACATAAATGTTTGTCAATTTTGTTAATCTTTTCAAGAACCAACTTTCAGTTTTAGTTGATTTTCTCTATTGTTTTCATATATTCTATTTCATTTGTCTCCACTCTAATCTTTATTATTTCTTTTCTTCTGTTAAATTTGGAGTTAGTTGTGCTGCTTTTCCCAGTTTCTTAAGATTGAAGGTTAAGGTTATTGATTTGAGCCTGTCTTTCTTTTCTAATGAAAGCACTTATAGCTCTAAATTTCACTCTCCACATTGCTTTCACTGCGTCCCTTAAGATTTAGTATGCTGTGTTTTTTGTTTTAATTAACCTCAAAGTATTTTCTGATTTCCACTGTGATTTTTTCTTTGAGCCACTGGTTAAGAATATGTTGTTTAATCTCCACATATTTGTGAATTTTCCAGATTTCTTTTTGTCACTGATTTCTAAATTCATTCCATCCTGGTTGTAGAGGATACTTTGTATTATTTCAATCTTTTAAAATTTATTGAGACTTCCTTTGTGGCATGAAATGTGGTTTATCCTGGAGGATGTTGCATGTGCATTTTAGAAGAATATATATTCTATTGTTGAGCAGAATATTTTATATATGTCTGTTAGGTTTAATTTATAGTGTTAAGTCTTCAATTTCTTTGTTCATCTTTTATCTAGTTGTTTATCCATTAGTGAGAGTAAGGTGTGGAGTCAACAGTTTTTATTTCTGAACTATTTGTCCCTTCAGTTTTGTCTGTCAGTTTTTACTTCATGTATTTTGGGGTACTTATATATTTATAATTGTTATATATTCTTGATGGATTGACCCTTTTATCATTATATAATGAACTTCTTTGTCTCCTTCAACAATTTTTGTCTTGAAGTCTCCTCTATCTGATATTTATACAGTCACCCCAGCTCTCTTTTTTTTACTGTTTGCTTGACATATCTTTTTCCATTTTTGTGTCTTTGAACCTAAAGTTAGTCTCTTGTAGATGGCATATACTTGAATCATGCTTTTTTTTAATCCATTCTGCCAACTCTGCTGCTTGATTGGAGAATATAATTAACTTAGATTTTGAATGACAAATGATAAGCAAGACTTTGCTTTTGTCACTTTGCTATTGGTTTCTATGTCTTAAATGTTTTTTTTTAATGTTCCTCAGTTTTTCCATTATCTCTCTCTTTGTGTTTAATTGCATTTTTCTCGTTTACCATGTTGATTACCTCCTAATATCTTTTTCAGTTTATTTTAAATTTTCTTAGTGGTTATCTTGTTGATTGCAGTTAAAATCCTAAATTAACAAAAATCGACTTTGAATTGATAATAACTTGGTTTTCAATAACATACAAACTCTGTTCTTATATACTTCTAGTCCCCTTCCCTTATGTTTTTATTGTTACAAATTGCATCTTCATATGGTGTGTGCCCATTAATATGGACTTGTAATTATTGTTTATGCATATGTATTTTAAATAATGTAGAAAAAAGCAGTTTTAAAGTAAATATAAAATACTGACTTTTACATTGACCTGTGTATCTATTTTGGCTACTTTTATTGGTGTTCTTTATTTCTTTGTATGACTTTGAGTTACTACCTTGTGTCCTCTCATCCCTCTCATTTCATCCAGAAGGCCCCATTTAGTATTTTCATTTGGCAGGCCTACTAGCAATGAATTCCCTCAGTTTTTGTTTACCTGGGAATATCTTAATTTTTCTTTCACTCTTGAAGAATTTCCATGCTGGATATAAAGTTCTTGGTCAAATTCTTTTTTCTTTCAGCACTTTAAATGTGTTATCCAGCTGTCTTCTGGCCTTCATGGTTTCTGCTAACAAGTCAGCTGCTAGTGTTATTAAGGATCCCTTGTATGTAATGAGTTGTTTCTCACTTGCTGTTTTCAGGGATCTCTCTTTATCTTTGGACTTTTGACAGTTCGATTATAATGTATCTGGGCATGAATTTCTTTGAGTTTATCCTAGATTGAGTTTGTTGAACTTCTTGGATATGTTGATTCATATTTTTCATCAACTTTGTTATATTTTTTACCATTATTTCTTCAAATATTATTTTTGTTGGTATGCTTCATGGTGTCCTACAGGTCTCTTAGGCTGTACTCCTTTTTCCTTCATTCTTTTTCTCTGGTCTTCAGCTGGATAATTTCATTGACCTATCTTCAAATTGGCTTAGTCTTTCTTTTGCCTGCAGAAATTTACTGTTGAAATCTTCTAGTGAATTTTTCATTTCAGTAATTGTTCTTTGAAAGCCCAGAATTTGTATTTGATTCCTTTCTATAATTTATATCTCTTTATTGATATTTTCTATTTGGAAATGCAGTTTTCTCCTGGTATTCCTTAGTTCTTTGGTTTTCTTCAGCTACTTGAATATTTAGGACAGTTGACTTTAAGTCTGTCTAATGTCTTATTAGACTTATTAGTCTAATAATGAGTGTAACTGATAGCACTGAATTATATTTGTGAATGTGGTTAAAAGGGGGAAATTTTAGGTTATATATATATGTTAGTAGAATAAAAATGAAAGATAAAACATAGGACTGTATAAAATAGTGAAGTGATGCCTCATTTGCTTCCTGTCTCTGCAAGCTTAAGCTCTGCTGGTTTACAAGTCTTAGTTCCAAAGGGAGGAGTGCTTCCACCAGGAAACCCAACAATAATCCCATTGAACTGGAAGTTAAGACTGCCACTTGACCCCTTTGGGATTCTTACACCTCTCAATCAACAGGCAGGGAAGGGTACTGGCCGGAGTGATTGATCCTGACTATCAAGGGGAAATAGCACTGCAACTGCACAATGGAGGTAAAGAAGAGTTTTCCTGGAATACAGGAGACCTTCTAGGGTGTCTCTTAATACTACCATGCCCTGTGATTAAAGTCAATGAGAACTGAAACAACCCAATCCAGGCAGGACTATCAATGGCCAAGAAACTTCAGGAATGAAGGTTTGGGTCACCCCACCAGGCAAAGAACCACAGCCAGCTGAAGTGCTTGCTGAGGGTATAGGGAACATGGAATGGGTAGTGGATGAAGGTAGTGATAAATAAGAACTACTACCATGTGACCAGTTTCAGAAAAGAGGACTATGATGGCATGAATATTTCCTCCTTGTTTTGTTATGATTATGTTTGTATTTGTAAAGCAAATATCTTTGTTTTCTTCTCTATTTTATCCCCTTATCATATGACATAAGCTGTATCATTCATTTTGCAGTATTTAAGTTAAAGGAAATCGGGTTTAAGAGTTAATGTCACCCAAGGACTTGCACCCTATTTTTGAGAGATTTTGTGCATCTCTGGTTGTACGCAGGACAGCTGAGTATTGTTAGGTGAAATATATGTCTGTTATTGTTCTCTACTTAGAGATAAAGTATGGTTTAAGGTGATAAGTATAACTGCCAAGTTGGCAAGGGGTGGATTGTGATGGTTAGGTTCATGTATCAACTTGCCCATGTGATGGTGTCCAGGTGTCTGATCAAGCAAGCACTGGCCTAACCATTATTGCAAGGACATTTGTGGCTGGTTAATAAACCAGAAGGCTATGTCATTAAATCATCAGTCAATTGACTGCAGCTGTGACTGGTTACATCAATGAAGGCAATGTCTTCTGCAATGAGAGAATTTGATCAGCTAGATTTAATCCAATCAGTTAAAGACTTTTAAGCAAGAAAGTTAGAGGACCTTCACTTCTTTGGCTATCCTCATACTGAGGAAGGGGGATACATCTGGTTGATGTTCTTGAAGAGGCTGTTGCTTCTGGGCTTGGGACTTATCTGGTATATTAGTTAGGGTTCTCTAGGGAAACAGAATCAACAAAAGATATCTATAAATATAAGATTTTATAAAAGTGTCTCACACAACTGTGGGAATGCACAGGTCCAAATCCATAATGCAGGCGGCGAACTGGCAACTCCAATGAAGGTGTTCAATGAACTCCTTAGAAAGTGAACTGGCAACTCTGATGCAGATATTCGATGAGCTCCTCAGGAAATGCTTCACTGGCTAGCACTTTTCAATATGAACAATTTAGGGTGGTCACTGCCCAGATGTCCCTGCAGATTGAGATGGTGACCAAATGAGACGGAGGAGTAGCAATAGACAAGGTAATATTTCACAAAGGCCTACAAATACTGAATCTTTATATAATTTTTTTAATTTAATATTTAGGGTATTAGAACAACTAGAAGGAAATAACTGAAATGGTGGAAATGTAACTCATAATATTCTTGGAAATTTGCTGTATAACTACTTGTTAAATTGTACTTTGAAAGTTATCACCATTCTGTATATATATTTCACAATAAGGAAATAACTAAAATTGTGGAACTGTAACCCATAATATTTTTTTGAAATTTACCCTATAACTACTTGTTAAATTGTACTTTGAAAGGTATCACTTTTATGTATATATGTTATGCGTCACAATAAAAAAAAATCAATTGACCATAGATCTTAGTTTCTTTTTCTGAACTCTCAATTTGATTCCATTGATCAATATGTCTATCTTTATGCCAGTACCATGCTGTTTTGACTGCTGTAGCTTTATAATATGCTTTAAAGTCAGGTAGTGTGGTATCTCCCACTTCATTCTTCTTTTTCAATGTTTTAGCTATTTGATGCCTCTTCCCCTTCCAAATAAAATTGATAATTAGCTTTTGAAATTCTGAAAAGTAGTCTACTGGAATTTTGATTGGCATTGCATTGAATCTGTAGATCAATTTGGATAGAATTGGCATCTTAATGACATTTAGCCTTCCAATCTATGAATACAGAATGCCTTTCCATTTATTCAGGTCTTCTTTGTTTTCTTTTAGCAATATTTTGTAGTTTTCTGTGTTCAAGTTCTTTATATCCTTAATTAAGTTTATTCCTAGATACTTGATTCTTTTAGCTGCTTTTGTAAATGGAATTTTTTTATTACATTCTCAGATACTGTAATACTATAGTGTAGAAACATCATTGATTTTTGCATGTTGCTCTTGTATCCTGCCACTTTGCTGAACTTGTTTATTATATCAAGTAGCTTTGCTGTCGTATTTTCAGGATTTTCTAAACATAGGATCATGCCGTCTGCAAATAGTAACAGTTTTACTTCTTCCTTTCCAATTTAGATGCCGTTTATTTCTTTTTTCTTGCCTAATTGCTTTAGGTAGAACTTCTAGCACAATGTTAAATAGCAGTGGTGACAGTGGGCATCCTTGTCTTGTCCCTGACTTTAGGGGGGAAAGCTTTCAGTTTCTCACCATTGAGTATGATGCTTACTGTGGGGTTTTCATACATGCCCTTTATCATATTGAGGAAGTTTTCTTCAATTCCTAATTTTTGAATTGTTTTTATCATGAAAGGATGCTGGATTTTGTCAAATGCCTATTTTTCATCAATCGAGATGATCATGCAGTTTTTTCCTTTTTGATTTCTCAATGTGGTGTATTACATTAATTGATTTTCTTGTGTTGAACCACGCTTGCATATCTGAGATAAAAACTACTTGGCCATGGTGTACAATTCTTTTAATATTCTTTTGATTTCAATTTGCAAGTATTCTCTTGAAGATTTTTGCATCTATATTCATTAGAGATATTGGTCTGAAGTTTTCTTTTCTTGTAGTATCTTTATCTGGCTTTGATATTAGAGTAATGTTGGTTTCATAGAATGAATTAGGTGGTGTTTCCTCTTATTCATTTTTTTTGGAAGATTTTGAGCAGGAATGGTATTCATTCTTCTTGGAATGATTGGTAAAATTCACCTGTGAAGCCATCCAGTCCTGGGATTTTCTTTGATGGTAGGTTTTTGATGACTGATTTGATCTCTTTACTTGTGATTGCTTTGTTGAGGTCTTCTATTTCTTCTAGAGTCAGTGTTTCTAGGAAGTTGTACACTTCATCCAAGTTGTTTAGTTTGTTGGCATACAGTTGCTCATACTAACCACTTATAATTGTTTTTATTTCTTTGGGGTCCGTGGTATTGCCTCTCCTCTCATTTCTGATTTTATTTATGTGTATCTTCTCTATTTTTGTCTTCATTAGTCTATCTAAAGATTTGTTGACTTTTTTGATCTTCTCAAAGAACCAGCTTTTGTTTTTCTCTCTCTTGTTCCCTGTTGTTTTTTGTTCCCTATTTCATTAATTTCTTCTCTAATCTTTGTTATTTCTCTCCTTATGCTTGCGTTGGGATTAGTTTGCTGTTATTTCTCCAGTTTCTCCATTTGTTCAGTTAAGTCATTGGTTTCAGATCTTTCTTGCTCTTTAATGTAGGTGATTAGGGCTAAAAATTTCCCTCTCAGCCCTGCCTTCATTACTTCCCATAAGTTTTTTTTTTTTTGAAACAGCTCAAGTTTGTGATATTTTAAAATTGTACAATTGCCCACCCTATCCCCCACATTTAGTCTCTTAAAATGACAGGAAAAGGCCAAAAATCACATGTATAATATGTTTAATAAGCTTACCCTGTGAGTTCCTATTCATATCATCCAATATTCCTTTGAAATACTAGACAGACACAGCAGTGGTCAACGTAAATTTCAGACTTCTTAGAGTTTAAAGATGTAGGTTCTCTGACCAGTCTGTATTTCAGTGGCACTTGTCCAGAATTGGTACTCCCCCACACTTGGGGAACTTTAAATGTACCAGTGAAAAAGTTTTTCATCTTCAAGGGGAAGAAAGAAAATCACTCCTCAAAACCCAGCAGACCTGGCCAGGAGGTCTTTCCTCCCATCCTGTGTCTTCAGGTTCATTTTTTTTTTTTTTTTTTTTTTTTTGTAGTGGAGCAAGTTACAAGAAACAAGACAGTCATGGCTATAAAGGGAGTGACCAGGAATAAATCCTTTATCCCCACATCTGATGTATGCGCTTCACAGAAAGAAATGAAAATAACGAATCCACAAATTACAAAAGATAGAATTACAAAATCAATTCATCCAAGGGTGGTGGAGGGCAGGAAGAGGAGGTAGGAGGATAAACTGCACAGGTAGAAAAACAAAGTATTCAAATCAACCCAGACACAGGGGCTGGCAAACACCAGAAAATTGCAGAAAAACCTGTGGTCCTTTCAGATGCACAGTGGTGTTAAAAACGCATATACTGGTGTCAGGAGATTCTGCCTTACATGCACCAGAGGGAAAATTTCCAGTTTCTCAGAGAGAAGGCACTAGGCAGAGGGCCTTTGGCAGAGTGGGTCCTGCTTCCCAGGGTAGGGGAATGTTAACAGGGAAAAGATCTACCACAGTCTTCTTCCAATTCCCCCACCCCCTTCAGATGGTAGGATATTCAGTGGTCTGCAGCAGCCTTCAGTTTGGCAGCTGATGGATGCAGTGAAGAGAACTTCTCTGCTGAGGTTGAGCTACTCTGGGTATACTGCAGATAGACCATCTTGTCAAAGTCTGTTGCTTAAGAAGACCACCAAGAGGAAGAGTCACAACTGGAAAAGGTATGCTTTGCCAGGGGTCTTTCTTTCATTGGCATTGATAATGAATGAGGGAAAGAAGATAGAGAAGAGGCAGCCACTTACAATGCAGGAGGACTGCATTGCTGTGAGAAAAGCCAGGGGCAAACCAAATCCAAAGTAGTAAGGCCAGTTCCTTTCTATATTTGACAACTGCTGGTGCATTTCAATTCCTTTATTGAACCAGCAATATTCAAAGTGGTACAAAAGAGTAGAGAAGGGGCATATGCAAGAGGCTACCTATCTGATCAATGAGATGGTTGGGAAAGAGATTCACAAATATCCCCTGGATGAGGAAAAGAGCCTGCAACAAGAGGTTGAAGAGCATGTGAGCAATCATTTTGCTTACACTAGGGTAGAGTTGAGGCTTCCTTCCTGATATCTCAAAAGCCAGATCTGCTATATACTGAAACCAAATGGCATTGACAACTTTGCTGATTACAAATAGGGGAGCACCCAAAGAGCACTGAAAATTGATGTAAGGAATTCCAGCCACAACAAAACATCTCCATGTAGCAATGGAGCACCAATAATTTGTGCTGTTACTGACTAAAGCACAGGAATAAACACTTTATAAAACAAGAAGAGACTGAACCAGAATACTCTGCCATTCCAAGCACAGCACTGGAAAATTCTACTAACAGCATCATGGTTCACTCTCCTGATTCTGCTCTATGCTCTGGGCTCTCCACTGGCTCAAGACACTACTTGCTCTTCTCCACCACTGCTCCTCTCTCTTTTGCTGGATTTGAACATCTAGCTTTGAGATGGCACAAATGCCCCAGATGGAGTCTTTGATTCCCCACCAAGGTCCAGAGAAAGATTTTGACACTGGCAGGCATCTCTTCACTACCCAAACTATCAACTACGCAGAGAAGAGAGAAGCACCCCCAAATCTCTCATTGTGAAAGAGCTGGCAGCTCTGCCACCCAGGTTCCAGCCCTGGCCTGTCCCCTCGCCCACCACAAGCCTGCTCAGCTGCTCAGCACCTGACTGCCAACTCCTGCCTGGGCTCTCCTAGCACTGGGGTGGCACGTCCACACTCATCCTGTAAGTTTTGAGACATTGTGTTCTCCTTTTCATTTGTCTCAAGTTATTTACTGATTTCTCTTGCAATTTCTTTTTTGACCCACTGATTATTTAAGAGTGATCTGTTTAACATATTCATGTATTTTATGGTTCTCTTTGTTATTGATTTCCAGCCTCATTCCAATATGGTCAGAGAAAGTGCTTTGTATAATTTCCATTTTTTAAATTTTATTAAGTCCTCTTTTGTTTCCCAGCAAATGATCTATCCTGGAGAATTCCATGAGCACTTTAGAAGAATACATATCCTGCTGCTTTGGGATGCAGTGTTCTCTGTTATGTCTGTTAGGTCTAGTTCTTTTATTGTATTAGGTTCTCTGTTTTTGTTGTTGTTGTTGATGATCCTGTGTTTAGATGTTCTATCTATTGGTGAGAGTGGTATTTTGAAATCCCCCACTATTATGGTTGAGTCATGTATTTCTCCCTTTAGTTTTGCCAGTGTTTGCCTCATGTACTTTCAGGCTCCTTGATTAGGAGCACAGATATTTATGATTGTTATTTCTTCTTAGTGAATTACCACCTTTATTAATATATAGTGTCCTTTATCTCTTATAATAATATTTTTGCATTTAAAGTCTATAGTATAGCTACCCCAGCTTTTTTTTTTTTTTTTTTTTTTTTTTTGGTTACTATTTGTGTAGAATGTCTTTTTCCATCCTTTCACTTTCAACCTATTTATATCTTTGGGTCTAAGATGATTCCCTTGTAAGCAGCATATAGATGGAGCGTATTTTTAAATCCATTCAGCCAAGTATGTCTTTTGACTGGTAAGTTTAGTCCATTAACATTCAAAGTTATTATTGTAAAGACAGTTCTTAATTTAACCATTTTATCTTTTAGGTTTTGTCAGATCTATTTTTTCTCTCTCTCTTTATCCTTTAAATTACCCTTACTAATACTCTTCAATTCTGAACCCTTCTCCAGACCTCCCTCTCCTCTCTTTTCTTTTCAGCCAGCAGCACTCCCTTTAGTAGTTCTCACAGGGCTAGCCTCTTATTAATGAACTCTCACAGCTTCTGTTTATCTGTGAATATTTTAAACTCTTGCTCATTTTTGAAGGACAGCTTTGCTGAATAGAGAATTCTTGGCTGGCAATTTTTCTCTTTCACTGTCTTAAATATATTGTACCATTGCCTTCTTGCCTCCATGTGCCTGATGAGAAATCAGTACTTAGCTTTTTTGGCTTCCCTTGTTTGTGGTGAATTATTTTTCTCTTGGTGCTTTCAGAATTTTCTCCTCTCCATCATTTGACAATCTGATTACTATGTAGTCTTGGAGTGGATCTATTTGGATCTATTCTGTTTGGAGTACATTGGGCTTCTGGGATTTGCATATGTATGTCATTTATAAGGTGGGAAATATTCAGCCATTATATTTTTGAATATTTTTCCTGGCTCTCTTCCCTTTTCTTCTCCTTCTGGGACACTCTTTGATGCATATATTTGTGTGATTTTTGTTATCAATCAATTCTCTGAGGCCCTACTCAAATTTTTCCATTTTTTTCCTCCATTTGTTCTTTTGTCTGTTCAAATTCAGTTGATTTGTCTTCTAGCTCACTGATTCTTTCTTCTGCATCTTCAAATCTGCTGTTGTGTGTCTCCACTATATTTTAAATTTCATCTATAGGGTCCTTTATTTCCATAATGTCCATTATTTTTCTATGTATTCTTTCAAATTCTTCTTTGTGCTCTTCTAGTGTCTTCTTAATATCCTTTATCTCTTTATACCCATTTCCCTTCATTTCTTTGGATTGATTCAGGAGATTTGTTTGCACACCTTTGATTAGTTGCTCCAGATTCTGTGTATCTTCCAACGTTTTGATCTGTTCCCTTGACTGGGCCATTTCTTCTTGAGTTTTACTATGCCTTATGATTTTTTTGCTGATATCTAGTCATCTGATTATCTTGTTGGGTCTATTCTGAAGGTCAGTTTCTCTATCTTGTCTAAAATTTAGTTGTTGCCTGGGTTTGTATTAGGGTACTGCTTTGCCAGTTGGATCTTTAGTATTTCTCAACCAAATCAGGGCCAGGTACCCAGGCAGGGTGTGGACAGCAGCTCTGAGGAGCCTAGGATAGTTTCTGGAGAGGCTCTGAAAAGCGCTGGAGTTTTCCTGCACTTTCTGGCCTGCCCAACAGGTGGCGGAGCTTAGTAACTTAATTGTCCTCAGAAGCTGTTTACCTCCAGGAACCCTGCAGCATCCGGCCAGGTGGGGCTGAAACTGCAGGATTCCAGTGCCCCACTTTGCCAGCCAAAATCTTGCTCAATGTGGGTCTGTCTCCCCCTCTTTACTTGTAGTGGAAGGTTCCTCCAGCTGCTGCAGACTGCAGCTGCCCCCCAGGCAAGTACTGGGCTTCCCACGGCTGTTTTCCTCAAGGGTGGGGGTTGGGCACCAGGACCCAGGGCTGGAAATACAGCCTCTGACCATGTTTTCTCAGACTCTTCATCCCTCACTAACCTGGCCTTGAAGTTTCCTCCCCTGTCCCCCAGATCCCCAAACAGTTGATTCAGACAGCTTCTGCCTGACTACTTGATGCTTTGGGGAAAAATTCTGCCATTTCCTTCCTAAGCCTTCATTTGGGAAACTCCTCCTTATTGCCCTTTCGTAGTCCACCATCCAAGATGGCTTAGGTCCTGCTTGCTGTGGGTCCCTGTGGGCTTGAGTCTCTTCATCTAGATATAAGTGGGGATCTGTCTCACTGCTGTGACAGATTTTATAGTCTGTTTCCCAGGTGGGAGGTGGGAGGAATTCTGGCTTCTCTCTTTGGGACCGAACTGTGTGGGATTGAGTGAGGGGACATGGAGAGGACTGGCCAGTCCAGGATGGAAGTTTCCTACCTGATATTTTTCTCTTTCTTTAATGCAGCATTTGTGGGATCCTTCTCCAGTATATACCTTCCTCCAGGGCTCTTAACAAGTGACAATTGTCCTTTTTTTCACAGAAACTCTGGGGAGAGGTTTTCAGTAGCTGTTTATGTCACCATGTTGATGACATCACTCCAGCAGGCTGTCCGTCTTGTTTCGCTGCAGTGGTGATGTGGCCAAAGCTTGTCATTCTTCCATTCCCCAATTCACAGTATGGGACATATTTAAAAAAAACCACACACAACAAAAAAATGAGTTTCTACAAAGACATTACATTGTACTATAAACCCAGGAGTGTGTTTAAAAGAACTTCCTAGAGCCCAGCTCATCGAAATGGTAGGCAATCCTGTTTCCAGATTTTTCAAATCATATATCCAGACCTCTAGCTGAACTAGAGGTGTTGGTGTGGGGTCCACTGTTGACCTGCCAGTACTACACTTATGCTAAAAATCAACTTATTATAGAAGGGAATCCTTGATAGCAAGATGGCAAAGCGAAACCCTACAAAAAGTAAATGGAAAATATTTCACTTGATCTGAGTTCTAGAGTTTTTTGAATTGCAACACACATTTTCATTGAGATAATTGAAAAGATTTTTAGATATATTAAGGCCTGTTTTGTTGCCATGTTTACTTAATCATATTAAACAACATAGTTTTGTATTGCTACTTAGGATTTTATATTCGGGTATAGAATGTGTTCAGTGAAATGAGGACTTTGATCTGAATCAAGTGGAATTTCTCCGTGAAGGTTTTCCTTGTGGTAAGGGGTGGGGAACTGGAAGCAAATTGGCATTTGCCTGCCACAGAAAATATTCTTGGAATTCTAAATCTGTTACTTCCTGATCTCTCTTATTGTCACAATGACTTTGACGATAATGCCTCAACAGCATACTCGTGTGTTAAGGCAGATTAATAAAATTCCTGTAATCTTCATAGAGGGGAAATTTGATGACAATTGAAGGATTGTTTTAGTAGTCTTTGATTTCTGGGAAACATATAGGAGTTGCTTCAGCCTCTTCAGGCACTCATTTTCCCAGTACCAGAATTTGCATCATCATTACATTTCTCTAACATGTTCCAAGGCAGTGTTTGGTGATGTAGCCATTATAAATTGAGAGGTTTTCATCTTTGGTGGGATTGTTACAAATACTATAGGAAGTATTCTTACAAATTTTTCCTTGACCACCTCAATTAAGTTTTGGAACTTTTCCTGTCTTTCTGCAAGGATCTTTGTCTTTCTTTTAGAATCCTCCTTTTCTCACAATCATTATGGTTCCAACTAATCAGGATAGCACTTTTCCATTTTTTTCCCCTTAGTTACATTAAACAGCATATTTCCAGGAGAACAACTAGCTTTGGTTCATCTATGGAATGCCAGTTAGAAAATGTAGACAATGGGAGCCATACTCTTTTTAAATGAATTAAGAAAAATCAAGGCTTATTTTTAAACCCTTAGACTCAGGAATATTCATTAAAAGTTAATTTAGCCAAGGAGCAAAAATTGTACACCTAATTTTTGTGTAATCCAAGCATGGATGAGCAATATTGGGCTAGACTGACAGAAAGGTAGAGAGGCTCAGTTTATCATCTGTACTGAAAAAGACAGTCTTTCTAAACTGAATGCAACTCAGGTGTGGTGTTTATCCATGTTGCCCCAAGTAGTGGAGAGGAGGTAAAGAGAAAGCAATGAATCTAAGCCATCAAGAGCTCTCACCATTCACACACTTAGACCTTTACCTGTAGTATGCCCCACTAGTTTTAGGTTAAATTTGTTCTAATATAGTCAAGCTTATACAAAATTATTGTGACAAATGTCCACACTCTAATAATTAAAATATGAGTTCAAAAGAATTTCATTTCAGTAAAAAATGGGTCCTCACCACCAAACCACATTTCCTTAACCATCAAAATTGCAGGTTTTGCTTTAGGGTAAAGAGAAGAAGGAACTTAGGAATCAGGGTGAGTGTAGTTAAAAAATTCCATCATCCCACTTCTTCCCCCTCTCCCAACCCCCAAGAAATGCTCATACAAGAACCCTTCTGTTACCACACTTAAGAATGTTTACAGTTTTACATTTCATTCATGTTCTAATTATCTTCTTGTAAGACTCCTTGTAAGAACTACGATGTTCTGTAACAGAACAGAAGTCTTGTTCCATTCAAGAGAGAAGATGATACCTTGTGCCGCTAAGGAGGAAGATGACTTGCATTTTAGAAGTTATTAAACATCAAAATGCCTGTGTGAAAAGGGGTACTGATGGCCTATGCTTGAAAGAGGTCAGAATATTTACAGTAAAATCTTTAGTTTCTAAGAAGGGGACATATTTATCTAGGGGAGTAAAATATTGAGGGGCTCTAAAAGATCACAAGCTTTGTTTATATTAATCAAACATCAAAAATTGATTTGCAATTTGAAATTTTAACTTTAAAATACTTAGCATAAATTTCTCTTAGAGAGGCTACTTTCGTCTTCAACTTCTCTTTTCCCTTCCTTGTTTCATCTCTTTCCACTTATCTGCCATTCAGTTATAATCTTTATGTTTTATCCCCAATTGTTTTCTCTTGCCCTTATTCCAGTTTTCTCCCCTTTCCCCATCTACAGCCCTTCTCCCAATATTTTCTGGATTTACTCTACGTTATGCCCTTCCATTTCCTTGTCCTTTATGTGTGTCTATTTTATAATATTTTGTTTAACTATATATTTATCTTTGCAAACTCTTTGTTAATCTTTTGGTCTTTCTGTGACAATAAAAAATTCTTTTTTTCATAAATGGGCTTCCTCATTGAAGATGAGATATTTGGATCCCCAAATCAGTCACAAAGAAATAGCATTTGGATATATTTGGAACCAATATTTATTCTTTTATTGACAAGGGAAAATAGAAGTTAGTTATAAAGCTGGTAGTGTTCAATATATATATTTTAGTGCTCCTAGATGCAGAGAACTTCCTTTTGAGGTTTTTCCTTGTTTCATTTCAATCTAGGCCTAAGGGGTTCTTGATAGTCTGAATTGACCACTGGCGTTGGAACTGGTTGAAGAACCCACCATTTTCTACAGCATTTCCACCTTCTCCGACAGGCACCGATCTCCTCCTCCACAGTTCTGCAGGTGTCTCTTCTGCAATTGCCAAAGATATTGAGGCAATGGCCTTCAGCAGCAGCCAAACCACTTCTTACTGCAGAAGAAGAGAGTCAGTGAGATAGTTAGAACATGAATGAAATGTAAAACCCTAAACGTTCTTAAGTGTGGAAACAGAAGGGCTCTTGTATGAGAATTTCTTGGGGGTTGGAGGTGGGGGAAGAAGTGGGACAAAGGAATTTTTTAACTACACTGTCACCCTGATCCCTAAGTTTCTTCTCCTCTTTACCCTATGGCTTAAGTGTTAAACCCTTTCTTCCTTTTCTTATAACTCTTGACCATGTTAATTAAGGCTTCAAAAAAGGAAAAGAAAAAAAAAACTTCATTCAATTTTATAGTGAAACAGCAAAGGGATGGACAAAATATAAGTCCTAAATATATTAATTTCTTCATTACTTGACTCCTTTATATAAATGTAATCTGACAAATATTTATTGAGTGCCTTTTATTCACCATGCGTTTTTCTTTGTGTGAGTAATAGAACAGTGAAAACGGAAGAAATTTTTCTTATCCTTATACAATTTATATTCAGTGAAGAAAATCTGACCATAGAAAAATAAATGAATAAGATAATTTCCTAAAGCAGTAAGTGGTTACAACAAGATGGTACAATAATGGGCCAGATAGTCTGGGGGAAGGAGGTGATAAGATGGACTGAGAAAGAACCTACCTCAATTGTCAACAGTACCTTAATCATAGTGCATCTCTGCCAGAGGATAAAAGTAAATTCATGGACAGTCTAAATGATTTTTTCAATTTGTTTCTAATAGAGCAAAGAGTATTGTAAAGTTGAAAATATGTCATTGCTTGCAGATCATTATTTTCACCAGAAGACCTCTATTCTAGAAAAGTTAATTCAATAAGAAACTCTCTATTGATAGTGGTGACACAGGGATGCAATCCTTAAAATAAAATGACTTTTGAGTGTAAACGTCCACTGAAACAAGAGGCAGGAAAAGAACAGGTAATAGCTTCAGTTTGGTCGCAATTCTAGATTAAGGGTTTATCATTAATGAGGGACTTTAAGCTCTGTATAGTACAGCATGAACCCTATCAAAGTAAGGGTTTTTTTTAGTGTTATCACATACCTTCTATTTTTATCTGCCTGTTGATGTCATTCCTAGCTAGGAATGGTAAGACACTATCTTCAGATTAAAACTTGACAATGGTATTCCTCTTTCTTGTAACAGAATTAAATATGCAATATATCCAGTTAAGCCAGGTTATTTTAATATGCATTTAAAAGGGAAGAATTGAAAAAATCAGCACTGACTCCTGATAAATATTACTTGAAAAACAGGAAGAGAAGAATATTGTCTTAACCAGATAAAAATTGTATCTCAACACAACAACCCACATAGCATTTCATAATACAATATTAGCCTCAATTCCATTAAAATCAGAGGGAAGACAGCGCACTGCCAGTACTGTATTAATATTGCTTTGGGATTTTTGGACAGTGCTGTTAAGTCATAAGAAAAATCAGTTGTGATTTTTTCTTTCCTCCTCTACTTCAACCAATGCCACTGGAATGGTGTAAGGAGCACTTTGAAAAACTCTATGGTAGTGTCAAAAATCATAGAGAAACACCAATGCATCAGAAACTGAGGAATTCTTGAAAGATACAAATCAATTATGATTAGATTGAAAGAAAAGCTAGTGATGTTTAGGATTTGGACACAGTCATCAGTCAGATGCTACCAAGTGGCTGCTGCTACAGAACACACGGGTCCCACAGAATGCCCTGTAAGATACTGCTATTCTAAAAACTAGGAGGGCAGTGTTCCAGGATACTACCGCTTTTAAAAAAAAATCTGTGAACTGAAGCTTGAGCCATATTTACTTTCCTGAAGATAAATGATGTTATCAGTAATGCCCTTGGAGTAATCACTCTAGGCCTCAGCGCAGTGCCAATTGGTTAAGCCTGGAACTCCTACATTGATATAAAACATTGATGAGGTTTCACAATGGTAATCTTGTGTGGTTGCAGAGACAAATGCACATTCTCAGTTTAGACCATGGGACTTTGACAGATTAAGGATAAGCATTGAGTTTGCCATCAAAGATTATTAGGAAGGGTAAGCCACCATGATTAAATGTTAAGGAATTGGGAAAGATAGTGGAGTAAGAAGCTCCAGGAATCAGTCCCTACACCAGAATAATGATTAATTAAGCAGGGACTGCCTGAATCAACTCTTTTGAAACTCTGGAGTCCAATAGAACCGTGTACAGCATCCAGGGAAGTGGGGAGGAAGAGGCTGATAAACTGCAATAAACACCAGTGAATTGCTCTCCGCACAGCAGTTACATTCACCCATTCCCACCCTCCTGTCAGGCAGCAATGGGGCCTGGCCCCTGGTGTATTTTCTTGACACTAGAGAGGAACATAAAAATCCACTTCCCTGAGATGATGTGGGTGGGTGCGGGCACTGATCGCTGCTTTTCATTAGCTACTTTGGATTGCTGAGGGCCTGGACCTGAGGGTGGCCATTGTTCCATCCCACTCAGGACAGAAGTGGTGGGGGAGACTTAAAGAAAGTATGCCTGGAGCTCAGGAGGTAGGTTTTTCTTGATGCCCAGGATGCTTCTCTTAAGCTGGCTGAACCTCTTTTGTACCCTTCTGTACATCCTTTCTTCCCTGTGTGGTCTTAGGTAATAATTTCCTTCACTACCTGCTCTGTGAGACCACTGAACAGATTAGGTAACATAATTGGGCTACTCTCAGGGAACTGAAAGAATCCCTCATTGTTAATTGAGATGCACAAATGTAGACCCTACTGTATGCTTTGGGCTCGCACTAACCTGAAATCATGTCTCGCTAGACACCATTTTATCTCATTTTTCAAAAAGTATTTTTTTTCCTGGAGAGGCTATTTGGACAGAGAGATGAAACAATTCATCTCTGTTACCTTTCCCAGGCTCCAAAGATAACCTAGAATCACAGGTTTCTATTTTACCAAAGGAGGCTCCTGACTACAGTAAACTTTCTGTTATCTCTGCTGGTCAAAAGGTAGATTTTTTATTAATGGGAAAGGGAAATCAATTGAGTTATCAAACTACACTGTATAGATTATCACTCCAAAGAAATTGAATATAGAAAAATAAATCTAAAAATAGCATAAAGAAAAGGCAATCATTCTTTGTTCAAAAATGAAAAAGAGGGTGTGCTTCCTCTGAGTGTGGAGGATAGTTGAGGGTTTGCATTTGCTGGGCAGGGGCTGAGTCAAGGAGTGCAATTTTGGGCAGCAAAGGAAGATTTCCTGGCACCCTTAGTTCACCCCTCCTTCAGCCCTGTGCCAGTTTGAGTGTATTGTGTCCCCCAAATGCCATTATCTTTGTGGTCTTGTGTGGGGCAGAAGTTTTGGTGCTGGTTGGATTTGCTTGGAGTGTGCCCCACCCAGCTGTGGGAGATAATTTTGATGAGATGTTCCCATGGAGGCATGGCGCCACCCATTCGGGGTGGGCCTTGATCGGTGGAGCTACATAAATGAGCTGACTCAAAGAGGAAAGAGAGTGCAGCTGGGAGTGATGTTTTGAAGAGGCGCAAGCTTGCTAGAGAGGAACGTCCTGGGAGAAAGCCGTTTTGAGGCCGGAGCTTTGGAGCAGATGCCAGCTGCCTTCCTAGCTAACAGAGGTTTTCCGGAGGCCATTGGCCATCCTCCGGTGAGGGTACCCGATTGCTGATGTGTTACCTTGGACACTTTGTGGCCTTAAGACTGTAATTGTGTAGTGAAATAAACCCCCGTTTTATAAAAGCCTATTCATCTCTGGTGTTTTGCATTCTGCAGCATTAGCAAACTAAGACAAGCCCCTTCCGAGGGTAACAAGTTCTCCTTGAGTGGGTCCATGGCCTTTTTCCAGCTGGGAAAGACTGACTTCAGAAACTCCTCTTTGTTGTGCCTCCATTTTGCAAAAGCAGCTTGAAACAATGCAAGTGTAAGAAATAATTGAGGTGGGTGGCCTGAGGCAAAGGCTTACCTATTTTAAGTCTTGTGCTGGAATACCCAGGATAGGGAAAAGGTCTGATTCCAGGGAGTAAAGGGGGTATTCAATCTCCTGTAAACAGGGAAACTTGTAAGGCCAATAGCAAGCATAAGCTCAGGACAAGACACAGGCCCAGAAAAGATCGGGAGCACCATACACTTAGCATTTGCCTTGGGCCAGCCTTCCTGACAGGAGGGATGAGCTCTGGTGGAGAGCATCAGCCAATGCAAAGCCAGTTTGCAAAGATGATGCAAGGTGTTTGCTTAGGTTTGCTTGGTTTTGTTAGTTCCTGACACTCAAGGAAATCTCTGTCATATCACCAACTGGCAACAAACTGAAGAAACAGACATCTCAGAGAATAAATCTCTGAGTTAACATTTTAAAATGGTAAAATGTATATAGTATGCAACAAAAGAATGCAAGACAAATGAAGAAATAGGAAATGATGTCCCATCCAAAGGAAGAGGATAAAAATCCAGAAAACATCAATGAAGAAGACCAGACTTGGACGTACCCAACAAAGGTTTTTAAAAATTATCTTCAATATGCTCAAGGAAATGGAGGAAAATACAGTTAAAACATATCAGAAAAATAATGAATGGATATCAGAGAAACAATATCAGAAAAACAATGAATGAAAACATGAGAATCTTAGTAAAGAGATAGAAATTTTAAAAAGGAACCAAACAGAACTACTGGAGTTAAAGACCACAATACATGAAATGAACCATTCCCAGGAGGGTTTCAAGAGCAGATTAGAAATGACAGAAGGAAGAATCCATGAACTTGAAGAAAAGACAATTGAAATGGAGGATGAAAGCAGAAACAAAAATATTTATAAAAAGTGAAAATAGCCCAAGACATCTATGGGGCACCACCAGGCATACCAATATACACTTTCCAGGAGTCCCAGAAGAAGAAATGGAGAAAGGGGAAGAAGAAATAGTAAAAGAAAAAATGACCAAAGACTTTTCCAAACTTATCAAAAACATGACAATGAACCTACAAGAATCCTGGAGAACACTAAACAGAATGAACTTGAAAAGAAATAGCCCCCATCC
The DNA here is from genome assembly GCF_015220235.1 of Choloepus didactylus. Classification (NCBI taxonomy): domain Eukaryota; kingdom Metazoa; phylum Chordata; class Mammalia; order Pilosa; family Megalonychidae; genus Choloepus; species Choloepus didactylus. The sequence goes on from NC_051326.1 coordinate 37,377,208, forward strand.
ATACAGATCAAAGAGTGAAATGCAAAGGACAAGGAGCAAATTCTGAAAGCTGCCAGAGAAAATCAATCTATTACGTACAAAGGAGTCCCAATTAGATTAAGTGCTGATTTGTCATTGGAACCATGGAGGCAAGAAGGCAGTGGGGTGAGAGACTTAAAGTGCTGAAAGAAAACTTTTGCCAACTGTTTCAGTTTGCTAAAGGTGCTGGATTGCAGTATACCAGAAATAGGCTGGCTTTTTCAATGGGGATTTATTAGTTTACAAATTTACAGCTCTAAGCCCATGAAAATATACAAATTGAGGCATCAAGAGGAAGATACTTCTCTAAGGGAAGGCTGCTAGCATCAGAGGTTCCTCTGTCACATGGGAAGGCCCATGGCAACTTCTGCTGGTCCTTCTCTCCTGGGTTCTGTTTTTTATGTCTTTCTCTAAAATGTCTGAGCTCCTGTGGACATTTTTTTCTAAGCTCTCTCTCAGTGTTTCTGCCTTTTATACTCTTACAAAGGGCTCCAAAAAATGATTAAGAGCCATGTTGAATTGGATGGGTCACTTCTCATTTGAAATAACCTAACCAAAAAGTCCCACCCACAAGAATGGATTATAAGAATATGGCCTCTACTGTACATAACAGCTCCAAACTACCACAGCTGCCAAGAATTTTATATCTAGTGAGACTTTCTTTCAACATAAGGGAAGGATTAAGACATTCTCAAATAAACTGAGGAAGTTCATCACCACATAACCTGTCCTTCAAGCAATGCTAAAGTAAGCTCTTCAGATTGAAAGTAAAGGACACTTGACACTGATTCAAAGTGGCATAAAGAAATAAAGACCTATAGTAAAGGTACCCATTTGGTTAAGAATAAATGACAGTACTATTTTATTTTATTTTATTTTAATTTTTGGTATGTAACTCCACTTCTTACTTCCTACAAGTGCTAAAATGCAAATACACAAAAAGTAATGATAAATATAGGGTTTTAGACAAACTATGTACAAAGATATAATTTGCAGAAATACCAAAAAAGATGGAGGGGTTGGAGGGATTTGGGACCATGAATATGTATGCTATTGAAGTCAAGTTGGTATCAAATCAATATGATTGTTTTAAATTTAGGATGTGAAATTTTAACCCCCTAACCACAAGGAAAATATATGAAGAATATATCCAGGTAGGAAGGAGAAAGGACTCAAGATTCTTATATTTTTATTCATTGCTTTCCTGATATCCTTTAGTTCTTTCTCTGTGTTTTCCTTTATCCCCTTGAGCAAATTGAGGATAATTTTTTATGGTCTTTTGTATGTCCAAAGTCTGGCCTTTTTCATTGATATTTTCTGGATTTTTATTTGCTCTTTTGGTTTGGCTATCATTCCTGTTCTTTGTCTTGTAATCTTCTGTTACTCACTTACTATTTAATATTTTAAATTGCTTAACCCTAGGATTTAGTTCCTGAAATGTCTGTTCCTTAAGTTTATATGCAGCTAGTGATATAACAGCAATTTCCTTGAGAGCCAAGAACTATCAAAACAAAGAAACCAACTCAGAAAAAACCACTTTTCATGGTCTTTGGAAATTGGCTTTGCATTGACTGGTGCTCTCAACCAGTGTTCAGACCTCTGTTCAAGAAGAGCTGACTGAAGTGAATGTGAAGTGCATGATCCTCTTGGCCTTTTCTGAGCCTGCAACTTGTCTTGTGCCTGTGCTTTCTTGTGGCCTTAAGAATTCCCTGTTTTACAGGAATCAAATGACCTCACTATTCTCTCTGAAAGAATTTCTTCCTATCCTCAGAGCTCTATTGTATGACTTAAAGAAGGTAATCCTTTGTCCCAGACTACTTTGATTTAATTGCTTCTTATGCTTTAGCTTTATGTAAGATGCTTCTGCCTGCAGGGCAAGCACTATGATGGCAAATTAGAAAGGAGTTTCCTGGTTCAGTCCTTCAGGTTGCTACCCAGTTGATTGGCATCTACAAACAGGTACCCTAGTATGCATATGGGGGTTACTCTGCTTCCTCCATAACAGGGCCAGGGGCCCACAATGACAGAGCAGGCTGTCTCCACACCATTGCCAAGATGGAGTGGGAGAGGGGCCAGCAGATGCATCTTGAGCTTCTCCTACTGTTTTTAAAGTTGTTACTCAATTATTGAAACTGTTTAACTCTTTTCTGGAGTTCTGAGGCAGATGGCTGCCAGTTGTTGCTAGTTGTCCAAAGATTCTCTGTGGGAATAGTACCAGGAGCTTGTTACATTGCCATCTTGGTTAACTGAAAGCCTTATATTAGTTTCTTAACTTTTACCTTTTTCAAACCATTAGAGGTAAAGCGATATATGGCTATTCTCTCTTCTTCCAAATTCACTGATAATTTATGGATTGCACATAGAACTTTTTGCATGAACCAGTTTAGACCAAACTATCTGTTTCTCATGTCATTTACTGACCAAGACAGCACCATAATAATTCTTAAATTTTGTTCTTCTGTGGCAGAGAAATGGTTTCAAGTTTGTACTTCAGGGTGTGCCCTTCATCTCCTAGAAGTGTTCTGGGAACTTCCTGTGTGGAGTCATGTATCTCTTTTTTTTTTTTTTTTTTTTTTCACATTCCTCTTCAATCCTAGTTAACATGAAATGGTTTTTGCAATTATTTTTTCTCATTCACATTTCTTTTTTGATTATTTCTGAACAAAGAAGCTGTAAATGCTGAAAGTCCTCCTATAGGCTCTTTTCTTTGGAAAGTTTATCTTATAGTCTCTTAGCATCTCCAAAGTTCTAATATTTATTTTCAGAAGGATAGGCAGAAAAGCTTAGTCTATCTTAACTTTTTCTATGACTTTATAGACATTCCTCTTTAAAAGATCAGAAAATAAGCTCTCCTCACTCTCTTTCTTGCTGCAAAATATTTTTTATTGAGCATTTTACCAAACACTATGCAGATTGCTCCTGACTGAACTCTGGAACAGAGGTAGAAGTCATTTCTTGAGCTTGGGAACCAAATTTTCTTTCAGCCAAAAGCCCATTTTCCCACCAATGACTTTGACCCTCAAAATTATGATTTTGGGTTATGCATGAAGATGCCAGGGCTGTTGGCAAAGGGAAGAAAGACAACCAGCACCATATCACACAAAAGGAACTGGTAATTGTCATCAGTAAAAATAGTAATAATAGTAATGTTTCCAGCACATTTCCATAAAGTCTTCATACCATTACAGTGTACCTCTGGCAATCCCCAGAAACTTATTGTGAAGATATATGTATATGTATATGTATATGTAATATATAAACTCAATTTTATTGAGATATATTCACATATCATGCAATCATCTGTGGTGTACAATCAACTGTTCACAGTACCATCATATAGTTGTGCATTCATCAGCCCAATCTATTTTTTGAACATTTTCCTTATACCAGGAAAAGTGAAAATAAGAATAAAAAATAAAAGTAAAAAAGAACACCCATAACCATAAATACTAATGACCTTATTTGAGTTATAATTTTACTGAGTTATAAATTATAAATCATAAGTTTAATGTAATTTCTTGAAATTCTTGCTGTTGACTCAATTTGATATTAATAAATACAAATATTTTTCTTAATTATTTGACAGATCTTAGCAATTATTTTTCATTCATCCAATATATGTGACATTTTCATGGTTCTATCACTGCTTCTCTTTTCTCTTCTCTACTTCCCCCTTCCATTCTCTTCCCTTCCATTCCATTTCCTTCTCTTCCCTTTCCTTCCCTTCCTTTCTCTCCCACTCCTCTGCCCTTCCTTCCCTCCTCTCCCTTGTCCTCTTTCTTTCCCATCTACTCCCTTGGCTTCTCTTCTTTTTCTTCTCCTATTCTCCTTATTTTGTTTTCTCTTCTCATGTTATTTGCTTTCCCTTGGCATTCTCATTTACACCTACAGATTTAAAAATTGATTGTCAAATGATGATGTGACTTCAGTTGCAATTTCTAACTTGAATATCAGGCCCCCATGTCTAATGTTACACATTTCCACCTGAAAGATATGCAGATACAAGTGACAAATATCTATCTTGTTTTTCTCTCTCTGAATTATTCTCCTTACTGTATTTCCTTTCTTGATTAATGGCATTTCACCTTATTCAGGAACCTGAGAATTATCATTCTCATGTAGTCAGTTTTTGTTTTTTTTTTTTTTGTTAGGAAATCCAATCAATTATAGTTCTTAAATATTCCTTTGGTGTGTTACCTTCTCTTTACCCACAGAGTTATTATTTATTGTTTAGCTACAACTAAACATGCATGATTATTTCACTTAAGTTGCCCCTTTCTGTTATTCTTCTTCATTGCCTACAAATGAGCATGTCCATCTTCACTATTAGAACACAACCAGTACATGTAGGTTCTCCTCATGCTTTAGCATGTGCCTGCCTTTAAGATCCTCCATGGACTACCTCTGATTCTCATCACCAGCTGCAGGCATGATCACTTCTCTTACATGGCACTGTGTGCCGAACCTGCAATATGCTATGGTCCTCACAACTTAGTCTTTTCGCTCATGTTGCTCATTTGTTTGAAGTGCACTTCACTATTGTCTCCTGTTTAGTGAATGTTTGACTTTGCAAATCATTTTTCCTTTATAAGGAAAAGCCTTGTTCTGTGAAGTCTGTTTTGTTGTTTGCTTTGTTTATACTTTGACCAATCTCACAAAAATAATTAGTTATCTATCTCTCTAACCTCATGTTGCCAAACAGCCATGCTGTTACTTTCCACTCATTTTGGTATTTGCATTCTTTTACATGTTTGTCTCTTCCTATTAAAATTTAAGATCCTTGTGGGTAGTAGTAATGTGCCTTACCTGTTTTTGAGACTCAATACCTAAAACAGCGCCTGGGACATTTTACATGTTGAATATAAGATGATTAATTAATGATTAATCAGTGAAGACAACTGGATAAACAGATGTTTTTAAATGGTTGCTTAGAGTCAAGCAACCAAGAAGTTAGTTGTGTATATGAACACTTAAATTATAGAATTGTGAACTACTTCTATGAGCCTCAATTATTTAATCTGAAAATGATGATTTTGAACCTAATAACCTTTATTGGATATTTTAGCAATAATGATTGATGATCTAAAGTATCAGCTTTTGTGTTATTGTCTCCACTTACCAGTCCAATCATTTTTTTTCCTCTAGAAGTCCTGCATTAGTAGTTCAGAGCATGTGTTTCTGCTACCAGCCTCATTTTATGGGGCTAGCTTTATGCTTTGGTGCTTATTCTGTGTGACAAATATTTTACATGAGAATCCCTTCCTAGCATGTGCACCAGCCCTTGATCATTTCATTAATCCCTCCCTGGGGACTAGAGCCTTGTTTCTGGAACCCACTCTGGGAATGTATCCTTTATATAGGGTGACCCTGTGACCAGTTTGGCTTTGATGGTTCTGGTTTATGTCTGCTGTCCTGGTGCAAATTTCATAGTGCTCCTTTCATTTCCAAAAGTATCTAGTTTGAGTAAAAAGTATGTGTTTACTCTGCTTTTATGACTATGGGCACATCTCTCCAATAAGGAGAGCTGTGTATCATTCCTCAGTGCTAATCTCTGGATCCCTTCCATAGCCAAGTGCCTAGGAGGGAGTATTCCTGTGTCTTTTTCACTTAGCAGTAATTATTGATAATGCTTGATGATAGGATTCTGTCCATCTCTATAATGACAGAAGCTGCTGCTCTTCAATCCTGTCAGATCTACCTGCCTACAAAAAAACTGCCATACTTAACCAAGGATCTCAAGATACAAAATGAGGATAGAGTAGAATGTTATTCCAATAGGCAGTTTGGCAATGTTAGGTTACCTCAAAATCTGAACATCTCTTTCTCCAAGTTAAGTGCCTGGCCGGCTGTCATAAAATATGTATTCTTTTATATTGTGTTTTCTTTTTTTAAGGTTGCAAGTTAAAGAGTAAAAATAAGATGTTCTGTCTATCTAAAGGCTACCATGACTAATCTGTAAGTGAATCTGTTAAGCACTGTTTTTCTGAAAACTTACTATAGAATGTTACTTGGTAATAAAATATCATACTTATTTCAATTAGCACTTCAGGAATGTAATAGGTAAAATTAACCACAATTTTATTTTAGTGGGTCCCATAGTCTTTCACCATCCTTTCAACTGCTGAGTTTTTTGTCTTGACTTGAAAGCAAGGACAAGAAAAACTTTGAAGAGGTATTTTGGGTTTTTCCCATTCCAGATTTTTTGAACATAATCATATTTGCTTCCCATTTGTAGTCATGAACACATTAGCTAGCAACTATAATCAAAAACCAAAAAGGTCTGCATTCTGTTTCTTGTAAATCAAATATTTTATTTGAGTGGTTGCTATAAACAAGAGACTATAATTCTTGTAATTTACTTTTCATCTTTGCTAAGTTTCTTTAAGTAGTCTAACATACCACAAAATTATTTTGAAATATTTTGTTTTCTATAAGAATTGTTTTAAAAGTGTTCTCATTATCAGAGTAGTTGTGCATATATTTCAAAATATAACATGATTTTTAAAAGCCTAAGAGGCAATTATATGAATTCTAATCTGGAGGGCAAGTAGTCTCTCAGTGGAAGTTGTATGACTTTTATATTTCTGTGCCATCAAATATAGCAAAAATATCAATTGTGCAATTCTGCTGTTTAAATGGGAACTATTGGCCTCCTTGAACCTAAGTAAAAGGGCTGATATTTTAAGTTGACTATTTTATTATTAATTAATCCATTCTGATTTTTTTTATTTGGTTGAATATTTTTCTTGTTAAATGATTTAAAAAAATAAAAACTGGTAGTTCTTTGCTAACTCATAAACATTTTTTTTAAAAAATATAGGTAGTTTGGGAAATGGCAAAGGAATTCCAGGAGAGCTTGGTCTCTTTTCCTATTCTGTCCCATTGTAATCCTAGTATAGCTGTTGATGTAGAGTTTTGCATTCTGGAGGCTTGTCTGACTTGCCAGGTAGCCCTAAAAACTGCAGAACCCCTATAATCAGCCACCAACTTACCTGGGGGTAAGAGAGTCAAAAAGAGGAAGAATGTGGAGAAAAGCAAATGGAGTCTCATGGTGGAAGGGCGAGTCATGAGAAGAGGCATCAACGGCTGGAGTCTGCAGTCTCTGAGCATGTCTGGTCTGGGGCCTTTTATGTCATTCCCGGACTTGTGGTTTGCTCTTGGTTAGTAGAGCCTAACGAGAAGAGAATAACTCAGGCCCCCACAGGCCTTCTCCAGAGACAGAAGTACACAAATGTGGTGATAACTCAGTAGATGAGAAGGCAGAAAGTTAATGCTTTCCCTGTCCCACAGACTCAGGATTTCCTGTTAGCTCCTCTCTTTGCTGTTTTCCAAATGCACATGTACCAATCATTGTTCATACTTTATGCACCTATTATGTGTTAGGGAAAATGGCGGAAACTAGGAGTGAAGCACTTTCCAGCACCAAATAGTTCACAATCAGATGATGGGAGATGGAAAACTGAATGGGTGCATGCAATAATATGTTGTATGTAAAGGATGCAGGTATCCAAAAGAAGAAAGTGCTTATTTTCTAAAGGCTGTCAAGAGTTGGGAGGGGATAATGAAGAAGTCAGGAAATATTTCATAATTACTTCTTATTTAGGAAACTTTGTCTAAGCAATCAAAACACCTTCTCTCTTTTGTGTCCCCTTTACTATGTGAAATTATCCTGAAGCCTTGGGATTTGTAGAATAGAAGCCAGAATGATCTACATATTGCTTTTAGCCTCTGCTCTACCCCTTGCCACTATTTAGAAAATGACTTACAAGTGTTTCAAGTGTTTAAATATGGACAAGAGCAGAAGAAAAATAATAAACATAAGTTTAGATATCAAAATATTATTGATCTGCTATTAATTAATAGGTTAATAATTAGTGCCAGAAGGATGCAAAAGGCAAGTAATTTGGGAAATAATTCTTGTGCAGAGCGAGGTAAAGAGGGCTGGTTGAAAACAAAACAAACAAAAAAGTTCTGAAAAGATAGAGGGAATCAAAGGAAAAACTTACTGTAATTACAGAACTGTTTGTAAATTAATTATAGAACTTAGAAAGGGGTGCATGATTACAACATAAGGGGAAATTCATTGTGATGGTTTTAATACATTTTTCCAAACCGCATCTCTTCCAGGCAGGCACTGCCCCTAGGAATAAATAATATGCAATGCAAGAAACATATTAGGGGCTTAGCTGGTGATAAAATTTCAAGAGTAGCACTGAGGAAAACTTGACACTTCAACAGAGTGGCGTTGGTTGGAATTTGAGTAAGTTTCAGAGATTTTGAATCTGAAGTTTTGAATTCTCTGAGATTTTGAATAGTCCATTGTGCGAGTTTGAATATATTATGTCCCCCAAGAAAAAGCCATGATCTTTTAATCCAATGTCGTGGGATATTGGGATTAGGTTGTTTTCATAGAGATGTGACATACAGAACTGGGAGTGACATCTTTGGTTAGGGTGTGACCTCTGATTGAATGTTTCCATGGAGGTGTGGCTCAGTGTAGGTCTTGATTAGTCTGCTGGCGTCTTATAAAAGAGCTCACAAACAGAAGGACCTCAGAGCTGCAACTTAGACATTTTGAAGATGGCTGTTGAGAGCTGACACTGACATTTTGGAGGACACCATTTTGAAACTCAGCCTGGCAGCAAGCAGATGCCAACTACATGCCTTCCAGCTAACAGAGGTTTTCCAGACGCCATTGGCCATCCTTCATTGAAGATACTTGTGCTGGTTTGGATGTATTATGTCCCCCAAAATGCCATTATCTTTGATGAAGTTTTATGGGGGCAGACTTAATTAGTGTTGATTAGATTGGAATCCTTTGATTGAATGTTTCCATGGAGATGTGACTCAAACAACTGTGAGTGAAACATTTGATTGGATAATTTCCATGGAGGTGTTACCCCACCTGTTCAGGGTGGGTCTTTATTGGATCACTGGAGTAGTTTAAAAAGAGCCACACAGGCCCAGATGCAGAGCAACTGAGGGTGATATTTTGAAGAGAAGCTGTAGCTAAGAGAGGACAAAATGCCCCAAGAGCAACATTTTGGAGAACGCCATTTTGAAAACAAACTGGGAGCAAGCAGATGCCACCACGTGCCTTCTGAGCTGCGATCTTTTAATCCAATCTTGTGGGATATTGGGATTAGGTTGTTTCCATGGAGATGTGACCCACGGAACTGTGAGTGACAGTTCCATATGCTAATGGCCATCCTCCAGTGGAGGTACCTTATTGTTGTGCCTTGCCTTGGACACTTTATGGCCTTAAGACTGTAACTTTGTAACCAAATAAGCCCCCTTTATAAAAGCCATTCCATTTCTGGTGTTTTGTGTAACAGCAGCATTAGCAAACTGGAACATCCATGCAGCACACCTTAATATTCCCTTTTGGCCAAATAGATGTAGTGGGGAATAAAATCCAGTTAATATACCTTTAATTATCTTGATTCTGCACACTTCCAACAGCCAGGGGGAGGCTTCCACAACTTTTCACACAAAGTGAAGCTCTATCAATGATGTCTCTTTACTTAAATCAACTGAAACCATCTCAAACATGAGCAAAAATTGATGTGTAGGAAGAATATTCAGTTGTAGTGGTAAGCAGAATAATGCTTTTCCCATGCCCCTCCCCATATTCTAATCCCTGGAAGCTGTAAATATGGTACCTTACATGGCAAAGGAGATTGAATTTGCAAGTGGAATTAGGATTGCTAATTGACCTTAAATTAGAGGGAGCATCCTGGGTTATCTGGGAATGCACAAAGTAATCACAAGGGTCCTAAAATAGTGGAAGAGGAAGGCAGAAGAGGAGTATGGAGTGATGCAATACGAGCAGAATTCAACATACCATTGCTGGCTTTGAAGATGGAGGAAGGGGACCATGAGTGAAGGCATGTGGCCTCCGGAAGCTGGAAGAGGCAAGGAAATGGATTCTGTGCTAGATCCTCATAAGAGAACTGGCAACTCCTTGATTTAATCCAGTGAGACTGGTATTAGACTTCTAACCAACAGAACTGCAAGATGATAAATTTGTGTTGTTTTGTGACACCGAGGTTGTGGGTAATTTGTTACAGAAGCAATATGAACTGAACACAGCGGCTGAGGGGGTGGAAGGAAAAGCTGAATGAGCAGGCTCAGTGGAAGGTGGGAACTAAGGAAATCCCAATGCTCGGCCAGGAGAACAGGGACAGGCCTGGAGCACTGCTTTGAAAAGGATGTGGAGGATATTGCCCCTTATTTTTGGGTTACTCTATCCATGATGCAGATTTCTGGTTAAGTCTGATTGATGTAGGGAAATCTGTTTCCTGGGTGCTGCCCCTTTGTTCTGGAGCAGGACCTGCAAGGCTGCACTGAATGAGGTAGTGCCATTTCCCAAAGGAAGAGGGGAGTCCCCCCAGGTGAAGAGGGAAGGGACGTGGTCTCAGGCAAAAACAAGGGGTGTTCAGTGAAAGTCCCTCCCAACCCAGGTCATTTTCAACCAGGAGCTCATCCAAATCCAATAGAAAAATAGAAAATACTGAGAACCAACTAGTAATCAAGAGACAATGTATAACATGAATTTTAAAAATTAGGTTTTGTTTAATTGAGGACTCCATAAGAATCCCCATCAGGAAAAAAAAAAAAAGAGAAGAGGGAAAGAGAGAAGAGAAGAGAAGAGAAGGGAGAAAGAAGGGAAGCGAAGGGAAGAGAAGAGGGAGGGTGGCCATATTAAAACAACCCCACTCCCCCAAAAAAGTCTTCACTTGGTAGTCGTACTCTCGATTCTTGGTCGACTTATGACAGGCAGGCAGCACAGTCGGCCATCTAAACATCTCCCGACATGGATTTCTGTTTCAGTACAAAAGTGACGGCACGAGCCATTTGGACGCTCACAGATCTCCTTGAACTTGCCCCTGACTACACAGAGAAGAGGGTTATTGCAACCATTGAGTAGTCTCTGATTTTTTATTGAATTACACGGGAGAGAGAGGGGTCTTAAAACTGTCTCGTGTGGTTTTATTTTGTTGTTATTGTTGTAGTTTGCTTCATTTCTTAAACCAATACTTAAAAATCTGATGTCACACAAAAATTTGGATTTCTGAGATTCTTGAAAAAACTGGCAATACTGAGCACACACAGTCAAAAAGACTGAAGCTGAGTAACCCTGCGCCCTTAGAAGGGGCATGCACAGTCGAGCTTCTTCCGGTCTTTCCCACTCCTTATTGTCTGTTAACACCGATAGCAATGGGCAGGTTTTTTTTTTTTTTTTAATATCAGTGCTCTGCTGCTGATTTTCATAGAGTAGAAGAAAATTTTTACAGAAGAAAATGTCTTTATACATACCTCTTGCAATAGCAGAACTGAAATATAGATCTAAAAGAAATACACTGCAAGGAAATTGTTACAGCATATATTTTTCTGGGGAAGGGAACAGTATTCCTACATATTGAATATGCAAGTAGTCTGTGACAGTATTTCTTAACATCCTGATACTTCACTCATTACTGATCTCTCTGGCACTGAAGGTCCTTGAGATTTCACCTCTAGAGACCATTGCAAACGTTAGGAGCGAAGCCTTCAAATTCTTCTGAAGGGCTGAACAAGTAGATTTCTTCAAACCATTGAATAGTGTTTGATTTATGTTCTGAGTTCTGGTTCTGGGGATGGGTCATACACATTGAGGTTGCTAGATTTCAAAAGAGGTTTATACTGAGTAGTCTTCATATATAACAAAATGTACTGTTTTGTTGATAACTTCTTAAATTCTTTGCTGACAGTGAAATAAGGGCCAAAGCCAGCACTTCTATTTTTTTTTTTTTCTATTCTGCAAGGTGAAGACCAATATTTGAATAACTTCTAATCAGTAAAGATATTTATTATATTTTCAACAAATGCTTATTGAATTGAACTGAAATCTAAATTTATTAAATTGAATTTAACTCTTCAATTTCACAAAGCAATTCGTTTTTTGGATCCCTGACCTTCACATCTCTTCCTGTAACCTGCTCAATGACAATATATATTGGTTGGCCCATTTACCTTGGGCTAAAATTGGCACATTGCCTCTGGATTGGCTTTATCAAAGGATCATCTGAGATTAGTATATTATAGAAAAGGAAGCACTAGCATGTCTTGTGATGTGTGATAAATCACCCTTGCACCTTAGAACATCCTTTATTTGTAGTACTTATTGTATCCTCCTATGACTGTTCCACATATGACATCATTACTTGGTGATAAATTCCTCCGAAACAGGTTTAATGTCTTATTCTTCTCGGTATATCTCCCAGAACCCAGTCCAGGCCCCAGAATATAATATGTATTTAGTAAATGATGGTGGAACAGTTGGTTAGTATATATCCATTTTCCATCCTGTAATATCTTTGTATGGAAATTTATCACTCTCAGTGCACACATCTTAGAATTATGTGTGCTATTTTGTTGCAGTTGACCCATAATGCATTAAATTTTCAAATCACAAAAGAGCTTTGTAAAAACATGACATACAGTCATTCATTTATAAGAATTCAAGAATAAAGTGAGGGCGTTTTTCTTACTTTTTTGTTTCATGAGTTCTTTGCTAGTGAGCCTTGTATATTGCATATTGGGAGCATAATGTGACATTTCTAGCTATTTGCTTTTAGAAACATTAAGTTAGAATTACAATGAATCTCATAGATTCTCTTGTCTTATCAATTTATTTTATAGATAAGGAAATGAGACCAAAGGAGAGGAAGCAATTTGTCCAAGATCACTTTCTATAGAAGAAGGGGGTTAGGGACAGAACAGAAGCTCATTGTCCTCAATCCCATTCAGTTTCAACCCCCACCCGTCCATTCTCTGTATCCTCTTCTCCTCTCCCAGGCTTCCAAAAGAAATACTGCAGACCTGTTGCAAATGGCCACCCACAGACACCGGGAGAGGGCTCTCCCCAGTCCCATCTAGAACCAGCTCTCCTCAGCTATGCCCTGCATTTTCTTCTCTGGTCTTGGTGCATTCCATGTTGGCAATAAGTAATATTATTGCCTCTGTTCTTCTAACCTCACACTGCTTTCCTTTGTTTTAACTGCGTGACATAGAAACCAAAAAATGAATTAGTTTTTAAAATTTGGAAATTTAAAAACTTGATCAAAAGCATTCCTGTTTCAGTGATATGGATGTACACTTAAAATATTTTAATTGATTTATTTAAACATACATTTAAAAATATTTTAATTGATTTATTCCGTCAAGCCTATATATTTAGTGAGGGCGAGTCTTAATACATACTAATCAGATGGGTCTTTAATGTTGTCATAAGACAATTATCTTCTAAGTTGAAGTTCCCAGCTTTTTGTGCTCCTGAGTTAATATAGTAGATATGATCCTTTCAGGTCATATAAGGGAAGCAGCACAACAGAAACCGAAGGTGACATGAAGAGTGAAAGTCAGGAAGTGAAGAGAAAGCCCTGACTCTCACATTTAGCTCACTTTTTCAGCTTGGGGGTAGTCCTTCATTTTTCAGGCCTTGATTTTCTCCTCTATAAAATAAGAAAAATGGACTAGATCCTCTTCAATACCCTTTCCCATCTTATCACTGAATGATTTCTTAGTCTTTGCACCTATTTAGCCTCTTTGCTAATCCCAACAAGGCTAACGGTTCTTTTGTTTTTGGCATTCATTTTAAAAATACCTATTTTACATTAGTATAAGGGAAACCATTTTCAGGTTAATTCATAAAGTGTTCAAAGTCTCTTCCATATCAGCTCTTCAGAATGGGGTGGGGTTGTGTAATCACAGTCCTGAAGGTATAATTCTAGACTAGCCTGCAATTCGTCCCAACACCCATGTGAAGTTGGGGATAGAGGATATACTTCATTCACACATGCACATATGGCTGGATCGTTGCTAGAGGCAAAGAATAGGGCAGAATTTTGAGAGTGCTTTTGTGTCTTTGTAGCTATAAAGCTGTTTAGTAATTGTGAGTGTGCTGTGAGATGGCTGTTGCTATATGGATAAATAGAAAAAGATGTGCATGAAAGAAAGTAAGGGGCTGATGAGAGTTCAGTATGAGTACAGGAAGCACACTTCCCTAATCTGTCTCTCTTTCATCCCATCCATCTAGGAGTGCTTTCTTGTTACTGAACTTGTGCTCATTCATTCATTCATTCACTGTTATTCAGTAAGCATTTATTGAGGCTTTTTTTTTACCCATAAAATGTCCTTCAATACTCCTTACTGAGTAGTCATTTTCAGATGACTAAGATAAAAATTCCCTATGGCATGTGGATGTTCAAATCCCTTCTTAAATATAGCTCTAGTCTACCTACTAGATCTAATTTCACCCTAAATACTCTTTCTTCTTGCCTGGATGTTCTAACACAGATCCCTGCTTCTTTGGTGTTTTGGTTTCCTATGGTTGTTTTCTTGTTTATTTTGAACTCAAAAGATACATAGAGCAAAAATAGAGTCTGAGGGCTGGAGAGGATATACAGGTCACTTGAGCTAATCTCCCACCTAGGGCACTGATTCTTTCCCCAGATGTGTTGACTAAGAACTTCACCAGATGCTGATGAATGGATTTTCTCAGCAGTATGGTCCAGTTTCTTAATATTTCTGTTTTTTTTCTAAGTTTTTTTTTAAATATATAGAAATGATTCCCTGCAATTTTCACATATTAGTGGCCCTCCTTCATCTATCCTTTGTGATAACTCAAAAAAATCCAATTACTTTGCTTATGTAAAGGGATATGTGGAGAAAATGTAAGAGTGAGTTCTATAGAAGTTTTTGATTGAAGACTTAACGACTTCCTGAGAACAGAGACTGTATGTGTGCAACGCTGGATTGATGATAGTCATTGCTAGAACCATCCTCACCCTCATCTTCATTCTCCCCTATCTAATTACTGCCATTAGTTGGGCACTTAATAAGTTCTGGGTACCCTGCTAAGCATTTCACATGCATTATCCCACACGACCCTCTTAACAACCTTAACACATTGGTGTTGTTATTAACGTCATTTTATACAAAAGGAAACAGACTTAGGGAGGTTGCATACTTGCCTTTGGTTACACAATGGAGCAAGGATTGAAACTTCGCAGTATGAGATTTTGACTTTTAAACTGTGCTGTATTTAGTAAATATTTGTTGAAATGAACCAGGTTAGACTGCAAATACAATCCTCCTTAAAATACTCTTTCCAACTAATGATTTTTCTCAGTCTATAGAAGATAACTAATAACTGGCAGTCAGAGGGCAGAGTTGAATTGTTTAGGTTCCTTCTTTGCTTTCTCCTCTGTGTATCTCTTACCCTGATTTCAGACCCTTCACACACACACACCTGCAAACACACACAAACACACAGGTACACTTATGCAAACACACAAACACACATGCAAACACACACCAAAGAGAAAATTAGGAGGGGAAATTTGCAGATTAAAACCGTAGACAGCTCAACACTCTCAGTACTGACCTGATCCCAAGATTTCCCTCCCAAAGCCGACTCCTGCAATCAGATCTCTAAGGCTTAGTGACTTAGGGCTACAGAACTTGTGTCATTTTTGGATGTTTTTCTCTCTTGACATCATGATTTATTTCTGTCATATCTTTCACTTGTGCAGCCTCTGCTTCCTCCTGTTCCTTCTGGGAGTTTGTTGAATGTTTTCTCAACTGTAACAATCAACTGTGTCCTCTTCGAAGGCAAAGGCCATCATATCTTTGATTCCTTGTATTTCCTGGCATAGGGCCCCAGAGACAGTGGGTGCTCAATATCTGCTAAAGTGAACTGGCTTCCCACTTCCAGTCTCTGTCCAGTTCAATCTCTCCTCTACTCCTCCAGATAAATCCGCCTGAAGCAATGTTGGAATTGCCTCACAAGCTGCCCTCCAGCTCTGAATTGCTATCTGTTAGCACTATGCAGTCTCTCAAAACACAGATTCAGAGAGGAAAGTCTGGGTTTACCAAGAATAGACATGCCTGCCATTATACTTTCTGTTGGAACTTTTGGGAGGTGTCTTCTTGCAAACAGCATAAAGCATAGAAATCAGTGTTTCCTTAAAATGAAAGAGAATTGTCCACTTTTCTACTCCCTCCCAACCCTCAAAGCCTTTGTTTCTCAGGAAAAGATAAGAAGGGATCTCACTTTGCATAAGTACCATATTCCCCCTTGTTTCTGCATGCTCAGGAGGACCCACTTCAGTTCAGAGTCATCTCTGATCCCTGTGTTAAATTCTACTTTAAAAAGACTAAGAGTGGAGAGGGAGTAAGGAGAGCCTGGAGTGGGATGGAAACTTAAGGGACAGAGTCAAACCCAAAGGACCAACTGGATTATAGGGCAATGCAGTAGAGGTTTCTTAGACTCACTGCAGTCCTTCCAAGGACACTGCCATCAGTAACTTCTTCCTGGGCCCAGTATAGCCTTGCCGTAACCCTTATGCCAGTGTCTTAGCAAAATTGTCTTTTGCTAGAATGTAAGTAAGGGATTTGGGGCCTGTTTCCTGTTAACCAGAATCTGTATCTGCTAGGAAACTTGCTTAATTAAATTCACCTTTAACAATGGAGCAGAGAGAGTTTCAAGCCCTTGAAATGCCCCTGGTTTCATTTCATCTCACTGAGAGTCATGTAGAACTAATGAATGGGTCAGATGGCTGCAGGTTTCTCCACAGTGGCTCTTCCCTATTTTCTCTGAGGCCCTTTCTCAGGATATAGGTAATGGTGATTTTGTTCTTAGTACTGGATCCCCTAAGTTCTCAGGCTAGCTACTCTTACCAAGGCTTCAGCAAAGTTTATTTATTTACCTGGTAGAACTTGGCTCATAAAGAAGACAATGGTAAAGAAGAGGACAACAATTCCCATGGTTGAAGAGAAGAGAAAGCTTGGCTTCATTTCCAAAGGCAGAGAGAACTTCCGTCTGTGGCTCCCCAGTAGAATGTCTTTGTCCCGATAATATGTGCCCTTCTGTACCTCATTAGGGATATTTGTGGACAGAAGTATCTTATGTGTGCAGAATGGCCTACATGGAAAGACTGAGAGTCCTTGTTTTGTTGGCCACTCAGTTCATTTGAAGGATATGGGTGCACAGTTTTGAGCAGAAAACCTCATCAAATGGGAACACAAGCTGCAAACATTTTGGCAACAGATGAAAGTTTATGAACAAAAAGGCAACTATATTGTTTTAAACATTAGGCTCTGTTGAGAAGTCAGTTGGTTTTATCAGTGACTGGACATTTGTTAACGAATGCTTCCCAGGCTTTACTAGCCCTACTAATAATTAATCTCTCTACTCCCTCCTGGTTTGAACTCTCCAGCCCTTTACTCATGGCAGATTCCTTACCACACTATATGCTGGTTTGATGAACATATATTTGATTCCTCCACTAATGTGTCAGTTTCCTGCTTTCAAGGACCATGCTTTAATCCTCGGAGCTGAGGAGAAAGTCATATCATGTTGTCATTTCCTCTCAATCCTATTTATCACGGGGAACAAGTATAGGACAGTGAAGTGTCCCTGAACATGGAGGCTGGAGGTCTGGATTTGAGTTCTAAATGTCCTTAACTCTAAAGAGCACCTCTGTTGAATATATATACTGGGGGCTCTCAATCATTACTGTGTGAAAACCAATTGAGAAAAATTTGTTTTATAAATACAGACACTTAGCTCCACTTCTGCTAATCTCAGTTTGTGTGGAGTGGGGCCTGGAAGTCTGTATTTTAACAGGTTTTCTGGGTAAGTATGATGAATTTGGCTCTGGAATAGTCATTGGAAAATATCAACTTAAATCATCTTGAAGGTTTCTCCTAATTCTCCTAGTTCTAATATTTGAATATTCTGAGTTCTCTTAGTTGTGTTAGTATAAATATAATGTTTGGCTTTTATGAGTGACAATAGCAGTGTGGGTTTGTGCATGTGTGTGAATGCAAATAGCATGGAAGGGTGAAACTTTTCCTCAATCCATGCAAAATCCCATCCCAATTTTATAAAGTGTTCTCAGGAATTGTCATGGAGGATGAGCAAAATTAACAGAGCATCCTATTGAGAAGAAAGCATGTGTGTGTGTGTGTGTGTGTGTGTGTGTGTGTGTGTGTGTGATTATACTCCTGTAAGTTGTATCTCAAGTATTTTCCCTTCCCTCTCTAAATTGTTTTAGGTTGGCGCTTCATCAAATTTAGCCTCTATTATTATAATAAGCTTCTTCCCAATATTCAAATATTAGAACTAGGAGAAACCTTAAAGATGATCTAAGTCAATACTTTCCAATGGATATTCCAGAACCAAATTCGTTATACTTACCCAGAAAATTTGTTAAAATACAGACTTACAGGCCCCACTTCACACAAACTAAAATTTCCTGGAGTGGCGCTAAGTGTCTGTATTTATAAAACAAATTTTTCTCAATTGATTTAACAGATATGACAGAGTATGAGCTCTGAGGCTAGGTCATAGAAGATATTAGAGCTTCAGTCCTGTGCTCCTGGATCCCCCGCTCTGGGAGAAGCCAGCATACCTTTCATGAAGACACCCAAGCAGGACTAAGAGAAGTGTCCACATGTTGAGGAACTGAAGGCTCCTGGCAGCAGGCATGTGAGCGAGCCTTCTCAACAGTGGATCCTCTAGAACCAGTCAAGTCTCAGGTGACTCCAGTCCCAACTGAGAGCTTTCCCACAACCTCGTGAGAGATCCCAATCCAAACTATCCATCTAAGTATCCCTAGATCCGTGGTCCACAGAAGTGTATGAGGTAATAAATGTCAATTATGATTTTAAGCTGCTAAGTTTTGGGGTAATTTTCATGTAGCAATAGATAATTAATATTTTAGAAATGGGGTACTGCCTTAACAAATCCTAAAATGTGAGAGTGGCTGGAAATAGGTAGAAGATAGAAGCTGGAAAGACTGAGCAGAATTGTTAGTGAAAGCCTGAGGTATTGAATTGTCTGTTAATTCAAGTCTGATGGCCTTTGAGTAGGCCTTCAGGGAGGGCTTAAAGGGGAGTAAAGAGACTGTTATTGAAAACTGGAGGAAGGGGATCATTATGATATAGTGGCAATTTAGCAAAACTGGTGCCTATAGTAACACAGAAAGTAGAAACTTTGTTTAATGAACTGTGATCTAATCAAGGGACTTCGGGTAGAGTAGTGAAGGTAACCCTTGGCTTCTTTGTTATTCTTATACTAAAATGTGAGAGGAGACAGATAGAGAAATTTCTGGTAAAGAAGAAAGAACCAGATTCGAAAATTCCCAGCCTCTCCAGATGGCAAATGATGCTAAAATTAAGAAATGGCTTCCATGCAAAGATCAAATCCAGAGCACTGCCTGAAAAACTGGTCTAAAGATAAAGCTGGTTGTATGGCTGCAACATTCTTTAAGACGGCATGATCTAAGGTGGTGCCACAGAGAACTTCCCAGACAAACAACAGGGCTTCCAAAAAGCTTAAGGATGTTGTGCCTTAGCAGTACCAGCAGATTCCCAAAGTAAAGAAGGATTCATCTGGAAGAGATTCACGGATGTGACTTCTGTCTAATGGAGTGTATGCAGTGAGATTCCCAGGAGACCAGTAAAGGTTTAAAATGATTATATTGAGAGAAACATCATTAGCTTGTACTGAAAGAGTCAGAGAGAGTACTAAATGAAAAGAGACTTTGGATCTCCCAAATTCTACTGGCAAGAAGCAGACTGAGAAATAAAGCATCTGCAGAGGCCACCTTTCATGGCAAAGGAAAGATGACTTATATGGAACCAACAGCCGGAGGTTGAAGCCAAGAGCCATGGAGAATCATTCGCAGGCAGAAGTAGGACTGAATTATAATCAATCAATGTGCATCATTTGCCTTGCTGGGTTTCATAATTACTAGGGATCTGTGACTGCTGTGTGCCTCCTCTTTGTCTCCTTTTTGAGTAGGAGTGCTTTCAGAAGTTATCATATGCCTGCCCTGTTAGACTATATTGCATGTGGGGGATGGATGACTTGTCCCTTTTGTTCGCAAGTCTTCAAAATGAAAGAGACTATACTTGAGGAACTCTACTTAAGGATCACACCTGTGAAGCTTCTTCCATACTTGGAATGGATTTAGATATTGAGATTATGGACTTTTGGTTAGAGCTGAAATAGGATGAGACTTTCTGAGGTCTTCGGAAGGGGTGAGCACATGTGCATGCAGAGGGATGTGAAACACTGAGGGGCAGGGGAAACAGCTTCCCAGACGGCCGCCAGTGCTCCCAGCCTCCTGGTGTTCAAACATTTGTGTAGTCTCCACCCACACTGTTTCAGGCAGACTTTTGTAACTCTTAGTATATGCAAAAATGATGGAGCGTACTTCCAAGGCTAGATTATAAAAGACATTGTATTTCTGTGTTGTGTTCCTGGGTCCCTAACTCTGAGGAAGCCAGCTGACATACAGTGAGAACGCTAATGTAATTCTGTGTAGAGGGCCATGTGGTAAGGAACTGAGACCTTCTGCCAACAGTTAGTGAGAAGTTACTCTTCATGTCAATGGCCACGTGAGTGAACCATCTTAGAAGCCAATCATCAGTCTCAGTGAAGCTCTTACAATACAGTGGCTCTAACTGATAGCTAATCTGCAACCTCATGAGAGGCCTCAAGCCAGAACCACCCAGCAATGCAGCCCCTTGATTCCTGACATACAGAATCTGTTTGATAAAATAACTATTGCTTTAAGCCCCTAAGTTTTAGGGTAAGTTATTATGCAGCAATAAATTGCTATACAATCGTATTTAGAAATAAGGTAATAAATTTTTTTAAAGACAAGTTATTTTTAAAATGCCTGTCAGAAATCAGGAATGACCAGTTGACTAATACTAGCAAAAATTCAGGTTTTGAGATGTAGTTTTGTATTTATTATCAGTCAAGGTCCAGTCAAGAAAAGAGAAACCACAAAACATATTTCAAATAGAAGGGATTTAATAAAAGGAAATCAGTTACATAGGTTTTAGAAGGCTGAAAGGAAGAGACTAATAACTTCAGGGTATTAAGTTGAATATTAACTTGGCCTAGGGAAGCAGAAGGGAAGAGGAAGTGTTGCCAGACCATAGGATCCCAGGAGTCCAGAAAATAGGTCCCAAGGAGTCAGTGCTTGAATTTCTGCAGTATGATCTGTGCAGCTGGTGCCTGGACCTCTGAGAATGGAGCATATCACATCTGGTGCTCACACCTCTGTGCATTTCAATTTTGTTTGGCAGCGACAATTTGAGGAGGAAGCGTCTCGTGGTTGGTGCTCAGACATAGGAGCTGGGAGTACCTGCAGCAGGATTTCAGACCATTAAGTTTCAGATGTGGCCAGGTGAGGAAGCACAGCTTGGCTGGCGCATTGAATACCAAGGGAATACAGCCCTGATGCTGCTGGTTCCTCAGAGAAATATTGTGAGGCTGGTGCCAAACAGTCACCAATTGTTGGCACCTGGAGGCAGTCATCTGTTGCTGTTGGAGCAATGCTGACAGGAACTAGAAAGAGGAACGAAGCTTCTTCACTCTTCTTCCTACCTTTCAATATAAATTTTTCCCTTCCATTAGAGACACTGGCAGGGAAAGCTGGGAAAGGAGTCTAGGAAAAGCAGTGTGTATCAGCCTCCACATTATTAGAAGAAAGTATAGAAGTGTGAGCTTGGAGCCAAGAGAAATTGGTAATAATTGGGACAGCATCATTAGTATGTAGATGAAAGTAAAAATAATGGGAATGAGTGAAGAAAGACAAAACATGGACAATTGCAATATCAGCAAGTAGTGAATCATGAAGAGACACCAAGAAGGCTGAGAACAAGTAGAGTGAGGTAGGAAAAGAATCAAGACACTTTTATCCTTGAAGGCAAAGGAGGAAAGACTTTAAGAATTAAGAGACTGGTCACATTGTCAAATGCTTCTGAAAGCCCTAAAAGGATTAATATTGAACCGAAATCATTAGAAGTAACTACAAGGAGGTCACTGATGGCCCTATTAAGAGCAACCTCAGTGATGTGATGGAGGCAGAGACTTATTGCTATACATTGAGGTATGAAAGCAGATGAGAATATGAAGATATAGAAAATAATACTGCATTTCAAAACTTTGGAAATATAAGTGATAAGGGATAAAAAAAAAAGAAAGGGAGAAGAGAGAAAGCTTACATGAACAGAAGTGGATTCCTACAAGTTATTGCTGTTATCTGGGACAGTTGTAAGGCATTCCTAAAAAAAAAAAAAAAAAAAGAAAAAAAAAAGGAATATGTCCTAATAAAGATGCAATGATTTTTACACATGGCTTAAGCTACAAATTATTCTTTTGTGTATTTTGAAAAATAAACTCTCCTCATTTCTGAAATTATTTCATTTTTTGGTGAACTGAATCTGGAACATTGCTGAGGGATTTTTTTTCTTCTGTCATCTGAGGGCATGCTGTAAAGTCCCTTCTTATAATGAAAATGACCAATGAAGTGTCTTTTGCTCTGCCTGAAAGCTGGCATTTTACAGTTAGGCAAGTAAGGCCAAGGCAACTGTCAGTTTATCATCCTGAAACGGGGTGGCTAGGATCATAGGAGGAATATAGGAGAGTTTCAAATTTTTAGCAGCTGGTTTTAACTTATTCCTCCATCCAAACATTCACCTGAGGTACAAGGAAATGTTCCATCTTAAGAGGTAACTTGTGATTATCTGTCCTCCCACATAATGTCTGGTGGACATGCTAAAAAGGCACAACCACAGTGTTAGAGGTCTTAATTCTAGGTTTAAATATGACAGTGACCAGCTGGATGACCTGGAGTAAAGTCACTTCACATTCAAGGGACTGGATCACTTCATCTGTCAATCAGGGGGTTGAGTTAGGTGATCTCTGATGACCTGGAGGCCTAGCAAAATAGTAAATCAGAAGCAATATTGGATTCCTGGAGGGACTGCAGATTAATGCCACTCTTAAAGACTTGAAGGATGCAGGGGTGGTGATTCCCACCACATCCCCCATTCAACTCTCCTATTTGGCCCATGCAGAAAACACATGTCTTGGAGGATGACAGTGGATTATCATAAACTTAACCAGGTGGTGACTCCAATTGCAGCTGCTGTTCCAGGTGTAGTATCATTGCTTGAGCAGTTCAACACATCCCCTGGTATCTGGTATGCAACTATTGATCTGGAAAATGCTTTTTTATCAATAGCTGTTAGTAAAGTCCACCAAAAACAGTTTGCTTTCAGCTGGCAAGACCAGCAGTATACCTATACTGTGCTACCTCAGGGGTATATCAACTCTCGAGCCCTGTCATAATATTTTCTGCAAACATCTTGATCATTTCTCCTTCCCACAAGACATCACAGTGGTCCATTATATTGATGACATTATGTTGATTGGACCTAATGAGCAAGAAGTAGCAACTACTCTAGACTTATCGGTAAGGCATTTGTGTGTCAGAGGATGGGAGATAAAACCAACAAAAATAGAGAGAACTCCCACCTCAGTAAAATTTCTAGGTGTCCATTGTGTGGGGCATGATGAGATATTCCTTCTAAGGTGAAGGATATGCTGTTGCATCCAGCCCCTCCTGCAATCAAGAAAGAGGCACAATGCCTAGTTGGCCTCTTTGGATTTTGGAGACAACATATTCCTCATTTGGATGTGCTACTCTGGCCCATTTACTGAGTTACCAGAAAAGCTTCTAGTTTTCAGTGTGTACTGGAAGAAGAGGAGGCTCTGAAACAGGTTCAGGCTGCTGTGCAAGCTGCTCTGCCACTTAGACTATAAGATCCAGCTGATCCAATGGTGCTGGAAGTGTCAGTAGGAAATAGAGATGCTGTGCTGTTTGGAGCCTTTGGCAGGCTCCTGTAGGAGAATCACAATACAAGCCTTTAGGATTTTGGAGTAATGCCTTACCATCCTCTGCAGATAACTAGTCTCCTTTTGAGAAACAGCTTTTGGCCTGTTATTGAATCTTAGTAGAGACAGAACACTTAACCATGGGCCACAAAGTTACCATGAGATCTGAGTTACCTATTGTGCGCTGGATGTTGTCTGAACCCACCAAGCCATAAAGTTGGGTGTGCACAGCAGCACTCCGTCATAAAATGGAAGTGGTATATACAAGATAGGGCTCATATGTTTCCTGAAGGCAAAGTAAGTTACATGAGGAAATAGCCCAAATGCCCATGGCCCCCACTTCTGCCACATTACCTTCTCTGTCCCAGCCCAGATCTATGGCCTCTTGGGGAGTTCCTTACAATCAGTTGACTGAGGAAGACAAAACTTCGGCCTGATTTACAGATAGTTCTGTACAATATGCAGGTATACCTGAAAGTGGGATTTCTGTGATGTCCCTGAAGGACAGTGGTGAGGGGAAATCCTTCCAGTGGGTGGAACTTTGAGCAGTGCAACTAGTTGTTCATTTTGCTTGGAAGGAGAAATGACCAGAGGTATGTCTGTATACTGAGTCATGGGCTGTTGTTAATGGTTTGGCTGGAATGGCCAGGGACTTGGAAGGAACATGATTGGAAAATTGGTGACAAGAAGTCTGGGAAAGAGGTATGTGGATAGAATTTTCTGAGTGAGCAAAAAACATGAGGATATTTGTGTCCCAAGTGAATGCTCACCAGAGGGTCACTTCAGCAGAGGAAGATTTTAATAACCGAGTGTATAAAATGATTCGTTCTGTGGATACCACTCAGCCTCTTTCCCCAGCCACTGCTGTTACTGCCCAATGGGCTTATGAACAAAGTGATCATGGTGGTAGGGATGGAGGTTATGCATGGGCTCAGCAACATGAACTTCCACTCACCAAGGCCGAACTGGCCACAGTCACTGCTGAGTGCCCAATCTGTCAGCAGCAGAGACCCACACTCATTCAGAGCCTCAGTTTCAGATATTTCTTTCTAGCTATTCCCATACACTAAAAACTATAAGTGGATATCTCTATAGTACATGAGAATAACCTCCAGAATGACCTCTCAACTCTATTTTAAATCTCTCAGTGACTGAAACTTTATTTTGTTTCATTTCACTTTCCCCTTTTGGTACATGAAGGCTTTCTCAATCCCACAATGCCAGGGCCAGGCTCATTCCATGGAGTCATGTCCCACATTGCCAGGAAGATTTACACTGCTGGGAGTCATGTCCCACATGGGGGAGGGGAAGGGAAATGAGTTTACCTGTTGAGCTGGCTTAGAGAGAGAGGCCACATTTGAGCAGCAAAAGAAGTTCTCTGGGGGAGACACTTAGGCACAATTATAAGTAGGTTTAACCTTTCCTTTGCAGTAAAAAGCTTCATAAGGGTGAGCCCCAGGATTGAGGGCTCACCCTACTAAACTGGTAGTTTCCAATGCTTGCAAGAATATCAGGAATTCTCCACTTGGGGAAGTTTAATATTTCCACATTTCCCCCCAGTCCCTCAATGGGGCTTTGCAAATACTTTTTATTCTCTGACCAAATTACTGTTGGATGTATTGGGGCTTCACACTAACCTGTACAAACCAACCAGATCTCACTCCTAATTCAAGGTTCCATGTAATTATGGTGTTTGGGTAAACTGACTATCAAGTTAAATTACATAGTATGTGTGCCGGTTTGAATGTATTATGTCCCCCAGAAAAAGCCATATTCTTTGATGCAATCTTGTGGGGCAGACATAATAGTGGGGATTAAGTTGGAACGTTTGGATTAGGTTGTTTGCATGGAGATGCGCCCCACCCAACTGTAGATGATAACTGATGGGATATTTCCATGGAGGCGTGGCCCCACCCATTCAGGGTGGGCCTTGATCAGTGGAGCCATATAAATGTGCTGACTCAAAGAGATGGAACTCAGTGCAGCTGTGAGTGAGTGAAGAAGAGCAAGCTTGCTAGAGAGGAACGTCCTAGGAGAAAGCCGTTTTGAAACCAGAACTTTGGAGCAGACGCCAGCCACGTGCCTTCCCAGCTAACAGAGGTTTTCTGGACGCCATTGGCCATCCTCCAGTGAAGGTACCCGATTACTGATGTGTTACCTTGGACACTTTATGGCCTTAAGACTGTAACTGTGTAGCCAAATAAACCCCCTTTTTATAAAAGCCAATCCATCTCTGGTGTTTTGCATTCTGCAGCATTAGCAAACTAGAACAGTATGTAATAGAAAATATAGATTTTGCACCAAAGAAACATCTCTTTCTTTGATCCCACACAGAAGCCGAAGTTTTAAAACACAGTTAATATCATCCTCTACCCTTTAGTCTGATCTACCCCAGTCTCAACCAAGTCCATTTTGTTCATATCTCCAATTGAAGTCTGATCTTTTCAGCCTCTTTAACAGTTGCTTCAAGGGGCAATTGCAACACTCACAGCTGCCAAACTATGGCTCCAAGTCCAAGGTGCCACAGAGACACCCAAAGCTCCAAGACCAACCAGTTCACACACAAACAGCTCAACATCTCAAAAGTTAGGAATAACTGTTATAACCCATGAGTAATGTGACTCCTGTAAGAGCTTACAATCTATTAAGATTTACATAAGCCGCCTCCTGATAACCCATGTTTCCAGATTCAATTCTTAGAGCTTGCACATTATTGTTAGCCCATATTAGTGCGACATTATAATATTAATCTTTTTGTTTCTGGTTTATTTCACTCAACATACTGTCCTCAAGTTTCATTCATCTAGTTGCATGCTTCACAACATCATCCCTTATTGCAGCTGCTCAATATTCCATTGTATGCATACACCACAGTTCACCCTTCTGTTCATCAGTCAATGTACACTTAGGCCACCTCCTTTGCAAATAACGAATAGTGCTGCTGTAAACATCAGTGTGCAAATGTCCATATGTGTCCCTGCTTTCAGTTCTTCCAAGTATATAAATAATAAGGGAGTTGCAGGATCATACGGCAACCCTTTGCTTAGCCACTGTGGAACCACCACACTGCCCTCCAGCTGGGCTGCTTCATTCTACCCCCTACCAACAGTGAAGAGGTATATCCCTCTCTCCACATTTTCTCTAGCACATGTA
This sequence comes from Choloepus didactylus, assembly GCF_015220235.1. NCBI lineage: Eukaryota > Metazoa > Chordata > Mammalia > Pilosa > Megalonychidae > Choloepus > Choloepus didactylus. The sequence goes on from NC_051326.1 coordinate 37,404,128, forward strand.
TCTTTCTGTTTATTTTTTAAAGAGTTTTATTCACACATCATACAATCCATCCAAAGTAAATAATATATGGTTCCTGGTATAATCACATAGCTATGCATTCACCACCACAGTCTATATGAGGACATTTCCATTTCTTCCACAAAGAAAGAAGAGGAAAAAAATGGGGAATAAAAAATTTTAAAATAAAAAATAAAAAAATAATAATATAAATGGGAAACACCACCACCAAGAATCCCATATTCCCCCCTTATATCCCTCTATTCTTGACATTTAGCTCTTATATATTTCCTCGGTTACATTCATGGAAGTGTATTACCATGTTACTGTTAACTATAGATTCTAATTTGCATTGATTGTATTTTTCCCTATACCATCCCATTTTAACACCTTGCAATGTTGACATTCATTTGTTCTCCTTCGTGTAAAAACATTCTTATATTTCTATATCTAATCAACATCATTGTCCATTGTAGGTTTTGCTAAGTTACATAGTCCTATTCCTTACCTTCTGTCTTTCTTTCTGCTGTCATACATGCCCCATTGGGTTCCTCTTCCATCCCTACTCATATTCAGATTTGTTCAGTGTACTTACAATATTGTGCTACCATCTACCATTTTGTCTTTTGGATTTTGTATGTCCTATCTTATTTTATTTTGAGTTGATTTAACATGTTTATTTTAACATCTTAAGTTAGTTGTTTAAGATCTTGCATCTCATTTGAAGTCTTAGTTTGTTCCTTTGAATGGGCCTTATGTTTGTTTTTCCTAGTGTGACTCATAATTTTTGGTTTCTCTCTAGGCATCTTGTTTCCTTGATTAGTTTATCCTAGAGGTCATTTTCACTCTTTAACCTAGGGTTTTCTTGTTGGCTGGCTTTGTTCTCTCTCTGTTCTTTGGTGTTTGGGTTATCTTATTCTAGACCTATAGTATAGCTTCTGTTTAACTGATAAGAATTTTTCAGCTCATTTTCCTGTTTCTTGTCCTGCCTATATGGAGCGATTTTTTTTGAAAAGCATCTACCAGATATTATGAACCCCACACAGATTTTCCCAGACCAGACAGGCCCAGGCCTCAGGAGGAGGATGTAATCAGTATCAAGTTTTCCTGGGGATGAGACCCAGCAGGTTATCAGACTTTCCTGTGAAGGCTCTAGATTCTGTGCTTTTTTTATCCTGCCCAGCAGGTGGAGCTTGTCATCCCACAGTGCCCCATCAGTATAAAGAGATGCAGTTCCTTTAATTTTCAGCAGTCCCTGTCCCTGCCAGATGTCTGGTTAAGGCAAGCATAACATGTTTCTGCTTTTGTTTTGTTTTCCAGCACCTGGGGTCTGAATACCCTGAAAAAGGGCTGCCACTTGAGCTGGGGCCTACCCCCTTTTCCTTTGGGAAGATATGCCCTTTAGGGAATTATCTCCTTCACTTGACTCCTAACCTTTTCTCTCAGGCCTTTCTTAACTCCATCTTGCCTGGGTCAGTGCTGACAGTTAAAAATGACCAACTCTTTCTCTAATGAGCTACTTAGAATAGTTTAAGAGAGAGCAAGAGAGAGAGAGAAAATAAATCCCCCTTTCAGAGCCAGCCCCAGCCCCCCAGTTTCACCAGTCATGAGCTAGAGTTGGTACCTGGCTCTTTGTGCCCCTCTTCTTGGCTCACAGTCCTTTTCCAGTATTCTGAAGTTGGAAAACTCCAAAAGCCTCTTTCTTTCTTTCTCTTTCTTTCTTTCTTTCTTTCTTTCTTTCTTTCTTTCTTTCTTCCTTCCTTTCTTTCTTTCTTTCTTTTTTTATTTTTCCTTCAGTTCCACCTCCTCTCTGCCAAGAGAGACCTCAGGGTTCCTTTCCTGCTTGCTCTGGGTTTATCTGTGTTCATAGCTTGTATTCAGTAGTCCAAATTTGTTAATTAAAACCATGATTGGAGCTTGGTTGAGCTACCTTCCCTTGCTCCCAGCAGACTGGTATGTGATGTGTGTCCAGTCATGGATATCCCCCAAACAGTTTTTCCAGATTATTTACTAGCTGTTCCTGGTTGTTTCCTAGTTGCTCTAAAGGACTAACTAAATTCCACACCTCTCTACATTGTCCTCTTGCCCCACCACAAATTCAAGCTTTTTAAATGGGGGAGTTATCTGAAAGATTAAAAATCAAGTGAAGAGTTCCATTTCCAGTGAAGCAATGTGAACTCCTAATAAGCGACTCTTCCATTGATAACAAGTAAAATCTTGGGATCAGAGGAAGAACTATCTGAAGAATATGAAAGTTGAAATAAAGGCAGACAGATTATGGAGGAAAGTCAAAACTTGGAGAAAAGGACCAACACAGAGTGAGTTTTCTGTGGTTGGAATGTATCATGGAGACGCTATCACTCCAGGAAAAAATTCTCTGCCATATTTTTTCACTTAGGACACAGAGGTCAGAACCAAAGGTAGCCACAGCCACTGGAAGGGAAGAGGAAAGTACAGGAAATGAAAGAGAGCCAGAGAAGGGGATTCTAGGTTCTATGTGTAAACTCTGCCCATAACTCTGGCTAACCCCTAAACTATGCATGTGACCTTGATGTTGGCAGAGACTTCTTGGCTGCATAAAGCACACAATATAAAATTTTTAGATTGATAAATTGGATTTTATCAATAGTAAATACTTTTACTCTTTTTAGGACACCATTAGGGAAATTAAATAGTAACCTAAAAATGGGAGAAAATATTTTGTATGTATTATCTATGTGACATATATTATATAAAATTTATATGAAGTGGTAGCTATATTTTGGAAAATGTCTATTATCATGTCTATATCTATTATATAACATATATATGTTATAGATTTGTTTCCAAAATACATAAAGAACACCTAAAATTCAATAATAACAAAACAAACAAACTGATTTTTAAGCAGGCTAAAATTAAACATATACCTAACAAAAGAAAGTATATAAATGGCAATCGAACACATGAAAAGATGCTCAATATCATTTGTCATCAGAGAAATGCAAATTAAAGTGACAATGTGATATCATTGCCATTGCAGTGGTTTAAATTAAAAAAAAAACTGACAACATAAATGTTGTTGTAAACATGGAGAAACTGGAATCATATACTGGTGTTGGGAATATAAAATGATACCATCATATTGAAATGCTTGTTGACAAAATTTTATAAATTTGAACATGACCCAGCAATTCCACTTCTAGATATATATCCAAGGAAATTAAAAACATGCCTGCACAAAGACTAGTACACACATTAAGAGAAGCTTTATTCACAACAGCCCAAAATCTGGAAATAACACAAATGACCAACAATAGGTGACTAAATAAACAAAATGTTTACATCCATGTAATTGAATACTAACCCACAAAAAAAGATTGAGCTACTGTTATCAAACAACATAGATGGATATAAGAATCATTAAGCTGGGAGAAAGAAGATGAAGGAAAAAAGAGTATAAAGGATATACAATTCTAGAAAAATGGAAACTATAATATATTTGCAAAAAATCTAGTCAGTGATTGCCTGAAGCCAAGGGCAGAAATAGGCTTCACCTTTGAAGAGGCACAAAAAAACTTGATGGCAATGGAAATGTTCTTTACTGTGTTCGTGGTTTCACAGGTGCATATATCTGTCAAAAACTCATCAGAACTTTCACTTTAAATTGAGGCTGTGAATTTTACATAACTTATACCTTGATAAAGTTGATTTAAAAATCAGGTAACAGTTGGGGACCTTGAACAAGATGGTAGAATAAGAAGCTTTCAGGAATCCACACCCCCCCCCCACAGAAGTTTGAACAAAAAAAGTAAAAGAGTGCTGGAACAAGGTGAGTGCTGAATGATGGAAGAGGGAACTGAAAAGAGGTAAGATCTCCTGGTGCCCTGGCTGGCCCCTCCAAAGACTGGTTTGGTACTGGGTTAACTGTAAATTCATTTAGGAAAAAAAAAATGAATCTCAGCTCTTATTTATGCCATAGAAAATTAAAATAAAATTAAAAAAAAATTCAGGTAAAATGTGAATAGTAAAAGAATCTTTTAAAGAAAATATAGGAGAATATTTTCGTTACTCTGGAGTAGGCAAAACTATTGTAAACAGGACACACAAAAAAGTACTAACCAAAGGGGAAAATCCATATGTAAGATTAAATTAAGATTAAGAATTCCCTTTTATTAGAAGACATCATTCTAGTAACAAAAAGGCAACACACAGAATTGGCGGGAGATAGTTGAAACAAGGGATTAATTTCTTCAATAGTTCTTCCATGTAGCTTTATGCTCACCTGACGAATAATATTTGTTTTACCAAGCTATGGTAGGCAGAATAATACCTCCCCAAAGAGATCTACCTCCTAATGCCCAGAAGCTGAATATGTTAGGTTACATGGCAAGAGGGGAATTAAAGTTGTAGGTGAAATTGAGGTTGCTACACAGTGGACCCTGGGATGAAGAGATTATCCTGGATTATCTGTAATTACAAGGGTCCTTATCAGTATGGAAGAGGAGGGTGGAAGAGGGAGAACCAGAGAGCGCTGACCTTGTAATAGAGACTTGACCAGTCATTGCTGGTTTGAAGATGGAGAAATGGGGCCACAAGCCAAGGAATGCAGGTGGCCTCTAGAAGCTGGAAAAGGCAAGGAAACAGATTCTCCCCAGATCCTCCAGAAGAAACACAGCCCTGTCAACACTTTTGAATTTAGTCCAGTGAGACCAATTTCACACTTCTGACTTCCAGAATTGTAAGAGCATCAATTTGTGTTGTCTTAAGGCATTAAGTTTGTAGTAGTTTCTTACAGCAGCCACGAGAAACTAGTACACTAGTTGAATACTCAAATTGATTTTACAAATCATCCCAAAGGAAAATAAATTTTAAAATTTATGGCATTTGAAGTATGGAATTGGGACGAATTAAGCTCAACTTGGGGCAGCTCCAAACTCATCCTGTCATGCCCAAGAATAGCAGCTAGGGCACAAAAAAAGAAAGAAAGAAAGAAAGAAAGATTTGTCAGCATTCAGGATGCTATGTGCATCACTAGCCCACTGACCACCCATTCATTTTGCTAACCTTCATTAAGAAATTATTAGTTGGATACCTCAGTGGGTCAGTCACACTGATCATATCAGGCTTCTTCAGTAAGGTATACAGCCTAGTGTTATAAGCTCTGCTTGTAAATTTTAACTGATCTTTTGACAGTACATCCAAGCTCACAATGATTCCAACTCTGAAGTGGTATGGTAGATGGAGAGCTCAAATTATACTGTGGTTTTTAACTCGGTCCTGGATGTCCTTCCATTACTTACATACCTCTGGTGATGATACTGAATATCCATGTGTGTGGGATTATGGCTGAAATGGGTGTAGGGTAGTTTTGATTCTTTGTAACCCACTGTGAGGTACCATGTGCTGTTGCTCTTCTGTACAGGATATGGACATGTTGACTTACCCTCACTTTTCCTTACTTTAATCGAATTAGAAATTTATTTAATTTCCACAACATTTGTTCTGGTTTGGTAAAGCAGCCAGAATGCAATATACCAGAAATGAGTTTGGCTTTTCCAATGGGGGTTTATGAACTTATAAGTTTACAATTCTAAGTCCATGAAAATGTCAAAATTAAGGCATTAACAGGATATCTTCTCTGAAAACTAGTTGCTGCAAGTCCGGGCTCCTCTGTCAGATAGCAAGGCACATGATGACATCTATTGGTCCTTCTCTCCCAGGTTCCTTGCTTCCAGTTCCACTCAGCTTCTCTGGGGCTTTTTCTTTGAGCTTGTCTTAATTTGATCTCTTAGCTTCTGCATGTGTTTTGTCCTTGTATAATATAAAGACTCCAGCAAGAGGATCAAGACTCACCCTGAATTGGGAGGGTCACATCTCCATGGAAACAATCTAATCAAAAGGTCGCACCCACAATAGGTCTGTACCCACAGGAATGAATTAAAACAACATGGCCTTCTTCTGTTTCTCAAGCCCATGTGGCAGGTGAACTCACTGCCCTCCCCCCTACATGAGGACATGACTCCCAAGGGTATAAATCTTCCTAGTAACATGGGACATGACTCCCAGGGATGAGTCTGGACCTAGCATCATGGGATTGAGAAAATCCTCTTGACCAAAAGGGGGAAGTGAAATGAAACAAAATAAAGTTTCAGGTGCTAAGAGATTTCAAATGGACTTGAGAGATCACTCTGGAGGGCATTCTTATGTGCTATATAGATATCCCTCTTTAGTTTTTAGTGTATTGGAGTAGCTAGAAGGAAATACCTGAAACTGTCAAACTGCAACCCAGTAGTCTTGATTCTTGAAGATGATTGCATAACTATGTAGCTTACATGGTGTGACTGTGTGATTGTGAAAACCTCATGGCTTACACTCCCTTTGTCGAGTATATGGACAGATGAGTAGAAAAATGGGGACAAAAACTAAGTGAAAAATAGGGTAGGATGGGGTGGATGGAATAGTTTGGGTATTACTTTTTTGATTTTAATTTTTTGTTTTGGAGTGAGGACATTGTTCAAAAGTTGATTCTTGTGATTAATGCACAACTGTATGATGGTTCTGTGAATAGTTGATTGTACAGTGTGAATGATTGTAGGATATGTGAATATATCTCAATAAAACTGTATTTAGAAAAAGAACATGGCCTTTTCTGGGGTACATAATAGCTTCAGACTACCACAGCATCCAATTTGCTTGCTATTAACATCCCTGGATTATTAGGGCATCTCCAAGTGTCTCTGTTTGGCCTTTGCTATTGTACAATGTGGTTCTTCCTTGATAATTTCCCTAGCTCAGTGTTGCAGCATGTCTATTTCTACAATGTTTAATGTTGGCACCCTGTTTTCTGTGCTAAACTCTCAATCAGAAAGAGATACCTATGATCACATCGGAGGATGGGTCTCACACCTAGAGGGTAACAAGAGCATAAGAATGCCTGCACCAGGAGCAAAAGTCCTACGGTCTTAATCCACTCCATGGTTTGCATGTGTTGGGGTCCCAGCAAAAGCAGGACTCACACAGACACAGGATAGAAAATGTTTCCTTATGTAGAAAAGAGATCAAGTGAGGTCAGCTTCTCTAATGGACCTTGGTCCCCCACGCCAGCAGGTCTCAATCCACAGCTGACACAGGGAGATGGTCCATGCACACCTCCTGAATCGTAATGGAGTGATGATGCTTCCTCCTTGCCAGGAACAGATATAACAGTGGGGATCAGCCAGATTATCTCCAGGGAAAGCTTACATATGCAAAAGGAGAAGGAAAGTGCCAGCAGTCCAACCCCTGCTAGGAGATGTGTTTTACCTCAAGCCACTACCAAGTAGGGAGTCAGCCCACATTTTTCATCTGGTCCTAGGAGCCGGTTAACAGTCCCCAGCACAGGGTTTATTTGTGGGTCCCAGGGAAAGGTGACAGGTTGCTCTTGGATTGTGCCCTACCACATTTAGGCTAATCTTCCACTACTACAGGAAGGTAATAGAAATCTTTCCCTCTTCTGTTTGGTTTTTCCATATCCCCATCACTTGAATTGGGGTCTTCCCTGGGATTAATGTAGGTTGACTGACAGTATCCAATAAGCCACATAAAGTGTTGTTGTTGTTTTCCAAGCACGTGGTTGCTTTAGCATCAGGCATCCCATTCACTGAGAGTTTCCAGGCTAGTTTCCACAGGTTTGAGAAGCTGGTCTTATCCATTCGTACATTCTTACTATAATATACTGCTTTACTTTTTTTGTGTGTGTGTTAACACATGGTAGTTCTAGTCTCTATTCATTGATCTGTTTCAGGGTTGTTTTTTTTGTGTGTGTATGTGACTATTTTTGTTTGTGTTTTTCCATGTGAAATGTAGTGGCAATTGGTTTGACTAAAAAGGAAAACTTTTATTTTTAATGCTTTTTTTTATTGTGAACTTTAACACGTATACACAGCAGTTATAACTTTCAAAGTACAATTTAACAAGTAGTTAGAGAGCAAATTTCAAAGAATATCATGTGTCACAGTTCCATGTCATTGTTTAGGATCAGTAATATTTTAAAGTTTTCTATATGAAGTCTTCCACATTCTTTGTTAAATTTATTCCTAGCTTTAAAAAATTTGTGTCTCTTCATATATTCTAAATATTTGCTTTTGGTATATGAGAAAGATGTTAATTTCTCTATTTTAATTTTGCGACTTTGTCACCTTACTGAATTCTCTCATTGTTTATAGTAATTTTTCAAGTTGATAATTGCTTTTCCTCTTGGGTTTACAATCTTATCATCATCTCCATATACAGAGTTTCACATCATTTGTTTATTCACTCATCTATCCAACAAATATTTATTGAGAAACTACTAGTGCTTAAGAGTCGTAATGAAGAGAACAAAGATTCCTGCTTTTAAAGAACTTTCATATTTCTTTTCAAGAATTTTTATATTTTGAATTTCTTTCCTTTGTTTAATTTCATTAATCCATACTAAGTAATTAGTAGTTGGTACCTCAAGTACAATATTAACCAATACTCTGACCACTGGCTGTTTTCTTTGCCTTATTTTCCTAACGATGCTTCGTATCTCCATAAAACATGACTGACCTTTGAACTAAGGAATGTGTGTGTGTGTGTATGCACATGTGTATGATGTTAAGGAAGTATCCATTTATACAAATCATACTGAATTATTTTTGAAAAAATTAAAAATGATCACAACATTTTGAACAATGCTTTTTCAGCATTTATTAGATGATTGTAATAGTTTCTCCTTAGGTCTACTAATTGATGAATTATAGTTTTAAGTTTTAAAATAGCTAATCAACTTTGCATTCCTGGTTATGATATACATCTCTTTTAATTTAATGCTGGATTCTCTTGCTACTATTTTGTTTAGGATTTTAAAAAGTATTTGTGTCAGATTAGTCTGTTATGGTCTCTGTGTCTCTGTTTGGCTTTTGCCAGTGTAAAATGTGGTTTATACATATAAGTGCTCACATGTATATATAGGGTATGTGCCAGTTTGGATCTGTTATGTTCCCCACAAAAGCCAGTTCTTTAATGCAATCATGTGATAACAGACTTCTTAATCTTTTTTATTAGGGTGTGACTTTTTTTTTAATAATTCAACTGTATTGAGATAACTTGACATGCCATGCAGTCATACAAAGCATACAATCAATTGTTCAGAGTGCCACTAAATAGTTGTGCATCCATCACCAAAATTAATTTTTGAACATTTTCTTTATGACACTCACAAAAGTAATAAGAATAAAAATTAAAGTGAAAAAGAACAATTAAAGTAAAACAGAACACTGGGTGCTTTTTTTGTTTTGCCCCCATTTTTCTACTCATCCATCCATACACTAGACAAAGGGGAGTGTGATCCATATGGCTTCTCCAATCACATTGTCACCCCTCATAAGCTACATTTTTATACAATCGTCTTCAAGATTCAAGGGCTCTGGGTTGTAGTTTGATAGTTTCAGTATTTACTGCTAACTATTCCAATTCATTAGAACCTAAAAAGGGTTATCTATATTGTGCGTAAGAGTGCCCACCAGAGTGGCCTCTTGGCTCCTTTTGGAATATCTCAGCCACTGAAACTTATTTCATTTCAATTCACATCCCCCTTTTGGTCAAGAAAATGTTCTCCATCCCACGATGCCAGGTCCAGATTCCTGCCTGGGAGTCATATTCCACATTGCCAGGGCTATTTACACCCTTGAGTGTCAGATCCCATGTAGGGGAGAGGGCAGTGATTTCATCTGCCAAGTTGGCCTAGCTAGAGAGAGAGGGCCACATCTGAGCAGCAAAGAGGCATTCAGGAGGAGACACTTAGGCACAATTATAAGCAGGCCTAGCCTCTAATTTTGCAGTAATAGTCTTTCCAAGGGCAAGTCCCATGACTGAGGGCTCAGCCCATCAAACCACCAGTCCCCAATGTCTGTGAGCACATTTGATTAGGTTGTTTCCATGGAGATATGACTTGCCCAACTGTAAGTGAGCTATTTTGATTAGATCATTCCATTGAGGTGTGGCCTGTCCATTCAGGGTGGGTCTTGATTAGATCACTGGAGTCCTTTAAGAGAGTTCATGGAGATAAGGAACTCAGAGAAGCTGAGAGAAGCTAAGATATGTAATCCAGAGTGTGCCCCAGGTTGAAGCTAAGAGCCAACACAGATCCAGATGCTTGGAGATGCTGGGAGATGCAGACAGAAGGATGCTTGGTGATGCTAAGCTAAGAGACAAATCTGAGGTTGTCCCAGAGAAGCTAAGAGAGGACCCTCAGATGCTTAGAGAGAAATGACCCAGGAGAACCAAGCAGAGAGCTGAGAGTAGCTAAAAGAGACAGAAGCCCAGAGACATTTTGGAGCAAGCCATTTTGAAATGCAACCTGGGAGCAAAGGACCAGCAGACACCAGCCACAAGCTTTCCAGCTAACAGACATGTTAAGGACACCATTGGCCTTTCTTCAGTAAAGGTTTCCTTTTGTTGATGCCTTAGTTTGGACACTTTTATGGCCTTCAGACTGTAAATTTGTAACCTAATAAATCCCCTATATAAAAGCCAATCCATTTTTGGTATTTTGCATAATGGCAGCATTAGCAAATGGGAACAGATTTTGGTACCAGGAGTGGGGTGCTGCTGAGTTTACAAATACCAAACATGTTGGAATGACTTTGTAAATGGATAAGGGGGAGGTTCTGGAAGAATTGTGAGGAGCTTGATAGAAAAGGCCTAGGTTGCTTTGAAGAGACTGTTGATAGAAATATGGACTTTAAAAATACTCCCAATGAGGTCTCAGACAGAAATGATGAATGTGTCATTGCAAACTGGAAGAAAGGTGATCCTTGTTTTAACATGGCAGAAAATTAGGCAAAATTGAGTTCCTGGTGTTTGATGCTCCACTTGAAGGGGCAAAGTGGCATTTTATGGAGCCTCACATGCCAGGGAATGCCAGGAAGCCTTTAGTTGATGAGAATGGCTGATAACCTGCAAGAAAGCAGGCACCTCTGTCCTCCTACTGCAAATACCTAAATTCTGCTGACAGCCACATGCACTTGGAAGGGGACCTCAGGTCTCAGATGAGAGCATGGAACCAACAGTGTGAGTTCAGTCTTGTGTGACCCTGAACAGAGAACCCAGTCACACTGTGCCCAGAAGTGTGAGATATTATATGTGTGCTGTTTTAGGCTCCTACTTTGTGATACATTGTTACCCAGTAAAACAAAATGACTACAGCAGTATTCTAAGGTGAACCTCTCTATGGGGAGCACATTGATGTATTCTTTTGAGGCTCCTGCAGGGCCCACTGCATCACACAGTTTCCTGAATGACTAATATTCATTCCGGTTGACCGCCTATGAATTTACCACAATTCTTTTTCTCCCAGGTCTATATCCTAAAACAATTTCCTGCTGGATCATTTGCCCTGGCAGGACACGTTCCCAGGAATTTTTCCCTTTAAGATGGTTTCAGCCCAGTGCCCTGCATCGTTCACTGGGTCCATGGGACTTGCAGCCCTTGCCACACCTAACTTTGTTACCACTGCTGCTCCTTTCATGTCCTGACATCACAGGTAGCTCCAGCCAGGGCTTTTTGGCTGTAGTTTTTTTCAGGTGTGAGTTAGACATGAGTTCCATAGGGGAAGCCCATCAAGTTCTCGAAGTAGCTTCTTGAAGCCTGCCTCATAAGGCTTGATGTGAGAGTGATGTTTTTCTCACCCTTCCTCCCTAACAGGCAGAGTAAATTCACTATCACAGCACATTAACACATTTCCAAAGTTTTAATTCCTTTCTGTGTTTGTCAAGTAGATTCAAGGCTAAGTGTTTCAAAATATATTTCTTGGTCACCTTCCTTGCTAATCCTTCATTGGTGGTCCAGTACCTCAGTTGGGAATGTGAGACTTAATGAAACCTAGTGTTTTGCCCTTTGTCTTTTTGAATTCAGATCAATTTGTTCACTCTTGTTCTATAGGCATTAGTTCATATCCATTCAGGAATTGTGAGGGAACTTTGAAACGGAATCTAGATCTAGGAATGGGTAATGTGGTAGTGGCAGTGTGTGGTTAGCCATGCTAAACAGGAGAGCTGTATACCCCTCATGCAGATTAATAGGGTAGAGATAACTTTAGGAGAAAATCAGCGACATCAGTGCCTCTTCTTCCTCACCATTTCCCTCTGATACACCCACCGTTTAAAAGACAAGGGCTCACTCTCCCCTTTCAGCAGATCCAGCAGAAACTGAGACCAGATCTCTGAAGTTCCTATGGAATAAATAGAAACGGGTCTCAGAAAGCTGTTAACATCCAGTTGACACCTGAAAGGGCTGAATTTTCAAGTAACAAGAAGCTCATATGGGTTGAGACTTTATTATTAATAGGAAGGACTCAGTGTCTCAGGGAAGAAGGGGGCATTGGAGGGAAAGAAATCTAAAAATGGTTCAAGTGCAGTAGAGAGGAGAGAGCAATAGAAAAGGAAACAACCAGTGCATAAGTGAGCAACCATGGAAGGTGCCGCTGCAGTTTTAGGCATAAGACTGTGTTCCACGAGGTCATTAGTAAGGTAATATCAGGATGCAACCACTGGTCCACGGCTAGGTGTGAATCTGAGACATGCACATGAATCCTTCTATTAAGGAAACTGCTTAAACTTCAACGAGTTCAACAGCATTTTCCATTTTAGGGAGTCAAGTGATGCAGTACTTGGAGTGAGTAGAGACTATCCCAGTTTCATGATTCTCTATAGGCAGTCAGCTGCTCCCTCAGTGTGAAGACTTTGGGAGTGAAAAGACTCAGCCAGCAGATGATTACTCAGGTGTTGACTCCTAAGACCAGATACCCCATTTCCCTCATGAATGACTTCCTTGAGGTAATTCCTGTGGGAAGGAAAGGAACACTCTAGGCTTCACAAGGATTACATTTCTCTTTTGGAGAACAATAAGTCACATGTAAATAGATCTAGAGTACATTATTATGACAATTGAGTCAACGTAAAAATTGAATCAGTCAGGATCCAGCATGACAATGGTTCCTATGCCAGGTAGTTCAATAGAAAGAAGCCAATATGGACAGTTAGCTAAAAAGGTGTTGGAAAAGCTTAAAGTGCAAAACTGGAGGCATGAAGCAACCCTAAATTGGCCACAGCCAGAATCCCCCACTACTCCATGGCTAGTGGAAAAACAGGAGGTTTGGTGTCAGCCCAGGAGCTGGACCCACAGTAGGGCTGCCAAGTGAGAGCTGACAACACAGAGGCAGGGGCTTTGCTCTAGGAGCTGGAATCCTACAGCAGAATCCAATCCAATCCAGAGGAGATGGAGCCGCTGCAGAACAGAAAGGGAAGGAGGGAGGGAGGGAGAGAGGGATGGAAGGAGAGAGAGAGAGAGAGGGAGAGAAATACCCTGAATTCTCCTTTTCTCCCATCTACCACTCTCCCTTCAAAATCTCATATTAACTGAAATTGGCCAGAAGCCAGGAAGCCTGGAAAATGCAGTTTGCAGAGAATAGTACCAACTGATACAGAACAGAGCAGGGAAAGAACAGCGAATGGACCTGAATGCAGAGACAAATGATAGGCACAAAAGTTAAGCAAAATATTGTTCAATCTCATGTTAAAAGTGAATGATCAAATTTGAGTCACTAGTCATAGGACTGATAATTTTGACCTTTATTTTGTGAAGCTAAAAATTTTATTTCAATCATTTCTGCACATTGAACATTTTAAATTAGTCTCTAACCATCTTCATTCATGGGCAAGAAGAGAAACACAAAGTTGGTGTCACGGGCATTAATTGGGTAGATGTTAGTGGTTTTAAAAATATACCATAAGTATTCAAACCAATGAATGACAACATATTTGGATACCAAAAAATAATTTCAATAAAAAGAATTTCTTGTGTTCTATAGAATCATAACTCCATTAACACAGATGGGAATGCTCTTTCCATTTATGTGCTATTAATTCTGTAAGTGTTAGTACAGATAGATACACAGAACATGACAGTGACATACCTGTCCTCTATTGGTTCATAGCTATGACCTTAAGGAAGTCAATTTCCTCAAATATTAGTATTCCTCAAATGTTAATAATTAAACCTACCTCATAACATAATCTTGAGGCAGATAAGAAAAGCATGGGAAAAGGATTCATAAGTTATAAGGTACTCCACAAATATATAGTAGTACTATCTGATTAAATGAGTAGCTATTAGGTGTGCACTAACTGTAGGTATGTCTTTGAGCTTGATGTTAAAAACATTATCTTAAAAAATAAGCAAAGGCATAAAGCAAAGAGAGAAAGCAATGCGAATGACCGTGCAATTCACTCACTATATGACCTGATTAAGGCACATAAGTTCTCTTCATTTTCCTTGAATTTCCAGTCCTGCTTCTGAGGCCAGAAGGCTGCTGGTCTGGTTTATATGACCTTCCGTCGGCAACAGTAAAAGTTGCCCTTGCAATTTCCAACAGTCTTCTCATTCTCCAAGCATATCCTCCTGCATTTGCCCCGACCGAGTTTGCATGGCTCACAGACAGCTGACTCACCTGTGTCAAGAGAGAGCTGCTGATATGGCTTCCCTGGCACTCTCTGGAAATGGGGAACTGGTCAGAGGCCACCAGAAGAGGAGAGAGTTTGTACTTACTATTATCAAAAGGATCTTTCAAGAACCAACTGCGATTTTTTCAAAGAGCTCCTGCTTTTGCAGTATGCAGTTGGGGACAGGTAATATTTAAGAAACGGGTGTACAAAATCTTGGCTCCCCATGAATTTATAATCTTACATGGCTCAGAAGTAAGCACACATGGACAGTATCATATATTACAGAATTCTAAAAATACATACCTGATACGACTGTACAAGGTTGCCAGGTGAATATGTGAGGGATATCTTGGTGATTTTAACAATTCCTTAGCGGTGGATTTAAGAGACAGGTTCAATTTTTGTCTGGGCCTAGAAATGGCCATGTGTCTGCAATAAATTGCTTGATCTCTTTGTATCTCAACTTTCTCATTTGTCAAAGGGGGTCTCTAGGAATACCAGTCTACATTTTTTATTTGTTTTGACAAACAATTTATTCAATTGGCTTTTTTGTTGTTGTTGTTACTTTAAGTAGAACTTTTTAAACAAAATCACAAAGAATTTTTCAGGTTAACTTCCAGGGATTGGGTAGATAGTGTCTTTGCATTCCAAGAATCATTTATTTCCTGGTCTGGTTCTCCAGGAACAGCATCTATGATGTAGCCCCTTATTTTGTTTCCCATCCACCACCAACTTCCCAGTAGTCTCAGAACATTAAACCTCACAGATTAATGCCACTGCTTTGAGATTTGCAATCATTCATTGTGCTTCTAGATAGCTTACTTTTCTATTCTCAGTGGTTATTTCAAATCTTCAGGCTCTTTGTGTTCTCTATCTCACCACATGCCCCTCACTCTCAGACTAAGGCTTAGTAACATACCCTTGCTATAGCTGATCCCATTCTGGTGGCTAGACCTAGTGCATTCTCCTTGAGTTCACACTGCGATGTAGGGGTTAGGTCTCCTGAGACTGCCCACATCACTTCTAAATACTCACCCAAAGACATTTATGTTCATGTTCATTGTTTCTTGCTTTGTGTTTGCTCATGCTGTGGTCTCTGGAGACTGTCCTTGCTTCTGTGGAATCACTGTGGGAGTCCAATCACTCCCCCCCCCATTTGCTCTAATTCAGTAGACCCAGACTTACATCACTTCCCTCTTCTCCTTACTTCTCTGCATTTATCACATGTTGTGGTGAGAGTTCATGTCAACTGTGAAATGAAGTCCCTGGTGACTTTTATCATAACTTGATTGGAGGTAAGGGAAGACATAATCTGAAGTTCTGCTGAAGATGCCATTCTACATTAGTCTCTTTGTCTCAGCTTACATAAGCTCCATCTTTTCCCCTGTACTTAACAAGAGCTATGCTTTCATGTCACAGCCTGCTCTAGTGTTAGCATTTTAAATGTAACATTAAAACTGTAAGCAAGTTGTGAATTTGAGCTCTAGTCTCACAGAGGAGCAATACGTAAAGTCTGTACCCAGATATGAATAGGCTTTCATCTATTGCCCCAGACTTGGAGGCACTATGCCCCAGGTATCTCAGAGGAGGTAAATCCTAAAGGAAGTGGGAAATAACTGAGATATGAGCTAATGAAGTTCTCCAGACTCCTGTTACCTGTTACCCAAGATGATTATCTTTCTTTGTCTCTAACCTGTATAAATGCAAGTGAAAAATCTCTACTGGGAGACCGATTTGGGAAGTTTCCCCTGCCCTCCCACCAGCGTAAATAAACCTCCTTTCCCTCCATCACCAGTTTGGTGTGTCTGTGCATTAAGTTGCATCAAGCGATGAACTTAGATTTAGGGGGCCTCATCGACACTACTTTTTGAGGCTTTCCTTACTGAAGCAGAGAGGAATCAGCATTTTCAGCCTTACAATCAGATAGGCTATGGAATTATGTTGTAGTTCTAATCTGGCCTGCTATTTAGAATGCCAGGGATTATCTGTAGATGCCCATTTCCTGCCTGATTAGAATACCCATTCTCCTACCCAGCCACGCTGATAACCCTCTCAGGGTATGCTTACATGGAGGACTTCTATTCAGCTGGTAACACACTGCACTGGCAAAATGATTGTTTATGAGAGCATCTGCTCTTTTCAAACCAGAGTATGGTCTGATTGTTCAATGCTGGTTGTTAAATTTGTTAAATATTTTGTTAAATATTTGTTAAAAATTTTGTTAAATATTTTGTATGTTAACTTTGTTAAATATTTTGTATGTCACCTTAGCTAGGAATAATTTTATCTAATTGAGAATCAGACTTAAATCTTGTGACACTGGGATCCTGAGTTGGATGCCTAGCTGATCACTTATTACTTCTACAATCTTGGGAAAATTATTTAACTACTTATCTACATCTCAGCTTTGTCATCTTAAAAATATTGTTTTTAAAGTATCAAAGTCATGGAGATGTTTTGAAGATTAAATGATATAATCCATATAAAGGTGTTAATATGGTGTCTGGTGCATAGCAAGCACTCAATGACTATTAGCAACCTTAATATTTCTCACTCTAAAATTCTAAGTTTAAACACTTTTAAATTTTGTTCACAATCACCCAGGAAATATTTCTTTCAGTTCTGGTTACAATGTACTATCTTCTGGTATGACTCTACAAAATATCAACAGGCTGTTCATTTTGAATAGCTGTTCTGTAATGGTGATGATTTTTTACTAAACCACCCTTACTCTTCTGTTTGATCCACCCTAGTCCAATGGTACACCTCTGTGACACACTTTACTAGATTTAGGAGCAAAGACTGTAAGAGTTGAGCAGGCATGTTCTCTTAACAGTGTTAATTGTATGGTACAAAGATTGAGCCCATTGCCCTGTTTTAGTTAGCATTATGACCTATTAAAAAAAGCCATCAGGTCCAAATCTCTGGGGTCAAAATTACAGTCCAGTGATGAATACATTTCTCTGTGAAATGGATAATCCAAATATGATGTTGGGGGCAAGAGGAAGAGAAGAAAAAAGAGTTAATTGGCTGGGATTTTGAGAAATTCTGTTTTCACTACTATCTTTATTCCCTATTTGTCCCCAGAAGTCATAGTTAGCTGACAGACCCAGGGATCCTAAGAGAAAAGGAAATATTATATTTAAGTTATACATGTGTAAGGGGTTTAACTTACCTCCTGGTAATGGCTGGGAATAATCAAATCCTGCCTTGCAACCTAAATGCAAAACAGCACATACTGGAAATTAAAATCAACGCAGGAAATTACCCCTGTATAATATGGTGTTCCCAACCCCACACTCTATTTCAGATTGCACCTCAAGGGACAGCAGACCACAGAGATAGGGTCTTTATACTATTTCTCAAGGCCAACATTTCTGGTAACCAGTGAGATCAGGATTAAGAAAAACAAAAAAGGAATAAACATGCAATTTGCTCTTAGAAAACACCACTACAGGTTCAAGAATTTCCCATGAGAAAAATAAGGGGATGCTGTCGCCTGCAATTTTAGGATGGTATATAGAAGAGTCATCAAGCTTTATGATCTGCTCCACCAAAATTTCATTCATTTTCATTTACCTGATGGAAGTTGATTCAAAATGAAGAAAAAAGCAAAGATAAAATAAAATATCTTCATGCCTGGGGCCATTCCTGTGAGGGGACGCTCTTCAGAGCAGAGATTGGGATCTCTTTGAGAGGACAAGAGGCTCATTTATATTTGAAAGCAATGGGATATGCTCTTAGTCGGTGAAGTGACTCAATAAAGAAAGCAAATTTTCATGCTCCATTTCCCCAGATCAAGGACTGACATCAAAGACTTGGCCTCTACATTGCCTTATATTTGGGGGAATCTGACTGGAGTAGTGAGAATAACATCAGACTAGGAGTTGGAAATCCAGGCTCCTGTCATACTGTATTAGGGTTCTCTAGGAAAGCAGAACCAACAGGAGATATCTGTAAATACGAGATTTTATAAAAGTGTCTCAAGCAACTGTGGGAGTGCACAAGTCCAAATTCCATAGGGCAGGATGCATGAGTCAGCAACTAGGGCAGGCAGCAAGCTAGCAACTCTGATGACGGTCTTTGATTAACTCCCCAGGAGAGGCTGGCTGGTTGAAGAAGAATTGAAGGTTCTCTCTCTTCTCCCTTAAAAGTCTTCAAGTGGTTGGGTTAAATCCAGCTGATTGAATTCTCTCATTATGGAAGATACTCCCTTCATTGATATAATCAGCCACAGATGCAATTAACTGACTGATGATTTAATAAACTAGCCTTCTAGTTTATTACCAGCCACAAGTATCCTTGCAGTAACGGTTAAGCCAGTGCTTGCTAGACCAGACATCTGGGCATCATCACCTGGGCAAGTTGACACATGAACCTAACCATCACATGTGTAATCCAAGGACTGGGAGCATGTTATTCACCTCTCTCAGCTTCTATTTTCTTATCTATCAAATAAGGGGCAATCCACTTACCCTGCCTGTCTTGCAAGGTTGTTGTAGGAACCTAGTTATGATTATTAGGCATAAACATTTTGAAGATATAGAATGTTTAGAAGAGGGCCTGGTACCCTGTAAGAGCTCAATAAATGCAGGCCTTCCTTTCTTTCACTTTTATTGTCTATGAACATCACACAGGGAGAAAGAGAGGGATAGCAATCATTTTGCCAAGTTAGCGCTGAAATCCTGTGCCTTTAACCAATATCACCTAGTAGAGCAAAGTCCTAATTATGCTTTATAGTTATAGCTCAAAAATAATTCTTTTAATTCATTACGAACTTGGATCTCAAACATAATGTTTATATCACTGCTGCCCCAGATAAGTCCTGCTGATTCCCACCTGGTTGCCTGTTTTGAACGTAAAATAGAACAATGAAAAAAGTAGATCCTGAGGTTGGAAAGAGTGATTTACCAAGTATATGACCTTGGACAAGTTGCTTATCTTTTTGGAATCTGTTTCCTCATCTTTAAAATGAGGATATAATAATGGTACCTACTTCAAAGGATATTTGAGAGGATTAACCAAGATGATGTGTGTAAAGTGTTTAGCACAGTGTCTATTGTTACTAGTATTACCTTTTATCTCTCTGTCCAACTTTGATCCCAACTTTTCTGTAAACTCTTTTTCAAGACAACTCATTAATTATGTACCTTTTCTGAGTAATGAAAGGTAAAACTGTGGATATGTTTATGTTTGTTTCTGTGGCTTGCAAAAATTTCAGTTGCGCTAACACAAGCTAATAGGGCTGAGCCTAATGATGTTCAGTTTTTAGGCATTTTTCATAACCTGTAGCAGGGCTGGTTTCATGACATATGACCAGTGCATTTGCGTGGTACCCGGCTCTTAGAAGAGCTCTGAGCTTGGAATTTAATTCTCTGCAGTCAGTAACTGTATTGAGATTTTTAATAATTTTATCGCTGGATGTGTTTTCTGTAACTTAAGCCCGATGGGACAATGGAGCATGCACTGGGGCCTTGAAACCTCAGCTCCCAGGGGGGAGATTTCCTTCAGCCTCCTCCTCTCCTTCTCAGGAAGGTTCCCAGCATCCTGCTTCTGCTTCCTGGCAACCTGGACCTCGCCTGGCCTCCACCTTCCCATCCTCTCCCAGCAACCGCTGCCACCATCCACACCCCGCAGGAACCTGGGCATGGGCGAGGGGAGGCTTGGGTTCGAATTCCCGCATTCTTCATGTCTCCAGGCACTTTCTGGAGGCGACTATCGCCTCTGTGGGCTGACAGCGCAGCGGCACAGGTAGGCAGCTGGCGAGCGAGCCTCTCGCCCACCCCCCAATCCAAGTATCCAGTGCGCACAGAGGTTGCAAGCTCCGTGGAAGTGACCCGGCCACGTTAGCAGGTCGGGGTTCGGCCCAGATGCCAGGCTGGACTTCTCCGCCCCTTGCTGGTGCAAAGCAGATCGAGGGCTGTCGCCTGCAGCAGGAATCCAGAAGGGGAGGGCCGCGCACACATGTGCAGAACGGCAGGGCAGGGGTTGGGTTGGGAGAGCAGCCTGGGAGCGTCTGCACTTGCCCTGACAGTATCCCTCTACCCGGGGGGGAGTTCAAATAAGAAATGCCATGACAGGTTGACAGAGACCTCAGAAGAAAGGAAAAAGCTTTATGTTTTGGTAACTTTCACAGTACTTTTCCCCTGCTTGTCAAACAAGTGACCTCCGTGTTCATTTTGCACTGGACCCCACAAATTAGGTAGCCGGTCCTGACCTGGAGTGAATTTCACAATACCTTTTCTTAACGAGACAGAGGATTAGGATAAAGATAAATATAAGATTAATTTTAGTAGGTAAAAAGCAAATTTATTGATAACACCAATAATGGTGCCATTGGACTCTGGAGGAAATGCCAAAGCTAACCTGATTTGTGAGTCATCGCCTGGACTCTGTTAGTCTGTGAGCCTAGAACTTACAATTTTATAATGTTAGACTTGGAAAGGGCCTGAGACATCATCTAGTCTCTCTCCTTTAAAAAGCTGCGTTAAATGAGTCACGGGAAGGGAAATGACTTTCTCAGCGCCGTTCAGCAAGTCTGGTTGTGCTGGGACTAAAACTAATTGTTTTAACTCATAGACTCCAACCAATCCTCACACCCAAACTACCCAGAAGATTTTTCTGTGCCTCTGAAGGGTGCCAACTATGCCCCTCTCTCCCTCCTAAACTGTGTCTGTGGTGTTTCAGGTGAGTTAATTCCTTTTGCCAGAAGGTGCAGATTCCCTTAATGTTCCCTAGTTCTTTCTTCTTTGATCATTTCCAGCAGACACTTCTCTGTAATTCTGTTATCAGTATATTCCAGCTCCCCCTTTGGGTTCTGCCGTAATATGATTGCAATTGACTTAACAAAAAAACTGGATTCCCTTCAACCTATGATCCCAAAGCACAGAGCCTGTTGAGATAGAAAGTCTAGATCAGGGGTTCCTCCAGAACAGGGCGATGCTTGTGCAAAGCTGGTCGCCATTGCCTGTACTTGGCTGCTGGGGTCTGTGTCAGATTGGCTTCTTTTTTTTTTTTTTTTTTTTTTTTTTTGTGCTTCATGTCTTTATTGAACAGATTGAAAAATGAAGAGACATTACTGGCAATAAAAAATATATACAGTGGAAAAGAGACACAATAGCCACGATAATCTTACTTTTTCAAGCTAATAAATTTCAGAATAATATATAAGCAATTTTTACAGTTCTATTTTAAACTTAAAATCATTTTTTATTCTATAACACTGTCAAATACCTGTGAACATAAATAAAAATAAAATAAATGATGCATAGGTCTAGGAAAATTTCTTAAAAACTGAACAATTGCACAACAAACCAACATGAGAATAATAAATGCAAGTAATGTAAAAATGCATTTAAATACAGTGTCACAACATGTTACGTAATGCATAAATATTTCACCTACTTACTTTTTTTTAATAATCTCTGGACTCTGGAATTGGAGATTTCTTACCAACTCATTTTCCATGTAGTACATTTAAATATTTATTTGCTACTGTAAAATTTGGTGAGAAATAAACATCAACCAGCTTATTTAATTTAAAATCATCTCCCTTGGCAGACAAAAAAATTTCATACTCTTAAAAATATACTTGAAAAAAATTATATAGAAAATAGTACTCAGTTCTAAATAACAAGAGTTTAATGTTCTTCATATAATTAATAAAAATTAGGATAGAACAGAAATTTCTGAAATGGAATTTTAATATGTCCATTAGTCTCCTAAAGTTCTTACTGTTTATTCTAGTGTTGGGCCAATTTTATTTTATTTTTGACCAATATAATCGAATAAAAATAATCAGAAAAAAACTAATAAAAATCAGGAAAGAAATTTTAAGGTAAATAAGAGGCAATTCTCACTGCACTGAGTTTATATCCTCTAGCAAAAGTAAAAAAAAAAAAAAAAGTTACTAATGAATAAAATTATAAAGTATAAGCATAAATTTCAGAATTAGAGAATTAGAAAGTTCTAAGCCACAAATTTCTAAGTTGGTCAGAATCAAAATCAAGAAGCTAGAAACCACCTAAAATATATAATATCTGTACCTTTAAAGTAAGATCAAAGCTCTCTGAGGTTTAATTGAACAGAAATTACTGGAGAAGTACTGAATATGGCTGCAAAGCAATCAAAGAAGTCTACTACTAAATATTAAGTGACACTGAATATAACAATGATTTAAACTGTATTTTGGTCAAGGTTATGGATAAAGTATAATTAAATATTTTGTGAATGTTTAATTACATATTTTCATTGTCTCTATTGTGATGTGAATGGTGTTTCAAGATTTAATACAGAATGCTTGCTTCAGTGACACATATACTAAAATTGGAATGATACAGAAAAGATTAGCACAGTACCTGCACAAGCAAGGATGACATGCAAATTCATGAAGTGTTCCATTAAAAAAAAAAAAGATTTAACACAGACAGAGAATATGAGTACGAAAAAACTAGATATTCTCTTAACTTATAACTACATCTAACTCTGCTTCAAGGGTCTAAAATTCAAGCACTTTTTACCTGCATGACCTACACTAATGATTAATTACCATAATTTTTTTTATTAGGTGAGGTGGTTTGCTTTAAAAGCTTTTAAAGTAATTTCTTCCAAATTCAGATTCATAAAAAATACTTTTCAACTTGTAAGATTTTGCAAGAAATTTTGTGCATTGTACATTAAATAACTGTATTTTCAAATTTTGCAAAAAATGTAGTAGTAAATTAAAATTAATCTTCAGACATGAGGTTATAGAAAAGAAAATGTGAAATTCTGGAGACACAATTGGAAGAATGAATATGTTTAACTCATACTCATAGTTAATCAGTTATTAATAGGATAAAATACATTTGTAATTTCAACCTTGTCATTCTGAAAAGAATTGCATAATTACATTTTTTTAAAAAAAGAGTAAGGATCTTTAAATTATGTAATTAATACATGAGTAAAGAGCAAAATAGACCTCAGAGTTTCTTCTCTCTTATTTTTTAAGATTTATAAAATTAGGTGTTTAAGAGCTCTATAGGAAAATGACCTCACATAAGTAATATAACTAAAAATTTTATCTTAAATTGCAAAATTCCAAGCATCTCAACTACTATGATACTACTCAAAGATAGGCACCAATAAGAAAAATGTGTATTTTTTTGCTCAAAGTAATAATCATCCTAAAGTTTGGCTAAACACTAGAATTTGAAAGTTTGTGGAGGTATACTTAACTGCACTTAACAACAACGAGAAATTAACAGCTAAGTTAATGATTCCATTTGAAATTATTTTCTGACAGGTAAGTGAATATTTCCTTGAATGGCAGTTTGGAGTATCAGGTATTTATTATATACAATATATGTACACACATATATATACACACATACACACATTACACAGCCAAAGGATTATGCTCCAAAAACTACTGGAACAGGTATTCTGAATATTTTTAGTACTAAATAACTAGAGGAAGTGCTCTAGTCGTCCACGCAGCAACAGTCACAAAACTCTGGACTTAGCTTGTTTTCTTGTGGATTTTGTTCAAAGAACCATTCTTTGAACGCCACATTCACAGCAGAATTTTGCCCACTCAACAGGGTATTTGGTTCCACACTCATGGCAGAATTTTGGTAAATATCCAGATGAATTTCCTTCAATACCTTTAATGTTTCCGCCATTAAGTGAAGATATGTAGTCTCCATCAGGCCTGGCTATGTAGCTCTCAGTATATGTTTTTCTTTTACTTGTAGGCACACCTGAGGCAGGATTTCTTGCCAAACTGGGTGGTGTGGTATTTCGAGATTTAACGCTAGCTCCTGCATGAGGGGCTGCTATCCCTTTGTGGGAGGGAGACAAGGTCTGAAGTTTGTTTCCCAAAGAACTGCTAACTGAAGACATTTTACCTGAAGGCACACCTACAACAGTTTTGTTAGTGCCACTTGGTTGTGGTAATCGTGAAGATCCTGATGATGTAGTTCCAGGAGAATTTGACTTTTTAACTGTAGGAGGCTTATACTGTGCCCGGGAAGTCGGTTTTCCTTTGGTATCAGTAGAAAATCTGCCTTTATTACTAATACGTGCTGCCTGTTCTTTACAGAAATTTATGTGTCTATCAGCTGCATTTTCATTGAATCTCCTCTGGCAATACAGACACTGAATATAATCAGGATCATAAGAAGGAGGAGGAGGAGGAGGAAGTTTGCCTCCCTCTTTAAGTGCCTGATCAAGTCCTTTAGCTGCTCTTATGGTGGCAATGAATTCTTCATGTTTTCTTCTCCAATTAGATGGTTTCTTTGGTGGTTCTGGCCTAGGCTTAAGAGGTTTTACTGTTGGAATATCAGTTCCTTCAGCTCTCTGTCTGCTTGAATCAAAAGTCTTCCGTTTTTTAGTGGCAGTTTTCTGGCAAATAGGTCCATGTTTTTTTAATGCTACTGGAAAGAACGTTCTTCCACAAATCTTGCAAGGCAACAATTCCCCAACTTGGGCAGCACTTCCATTTTCTTCCAGTCCCTCCATTGCGCCACCAAGTCAGCTCGGTCAGATCCAGATTGGCTTCTACAGTCCCATTGTGAGGAAGGCCTTTAGGAAGAAGAAGATTTGGGAGTACAGTGGAAGAGAAGGGGTTTGAGTGTGAACTCTGGTGCACTGCCCACCCTCCTTCTCCTGCTGTCCCTTCTTTTGGTAACTTTGGCACTCACAACTGTCAGCCCCTTTAAGTCCCACAAATTGATGTCCACAAGGTCTGGATATGGGTGTATAGGACAGCGAGCAGTTATGGAAGAAAAAGATCCAATAAAATCTGGTCTGGCCTAGAATGTATTCATTGCCTAGGATGTGAATTCTGAACCTGTATTCTTCCCTTTGCAGTTTTTACTCAGACTGTAAGACAAAAAACCTGAATTTTCATTCCAGCTTTGCCACTGAGTTGTGTGACTTTAGGTTAGACCCTTTCCTTCTCCGGGCCTTAATTCTGCATCTCTAAACAAAGCATCCATCCTATGAAGCTTGCTTGACCTTTTGCTTGAACTTGACAAGCTAATGTTTTAAAGTCTACACTCTATTTCTAGTCTATTCTGCTTCTCCTCTAATTCTAGGCTTCATTTTCTGTAAGCTCACCTTGGGGCCTCTTACTTCTCTAACTGCAGGACGTAAAGTGCTTGATGCCAAACATTTGAGAAGTCTTATGTATGATAACCAACTTCCACATAATAATTCAGCATAATATTTCAGCTCACTTTACTCCCTTTTCATTGACATAGATCACTAGGGCTTGCTTTTGAATGAAGGTTGCAGTTAAAACAGACTTTTCATCTCATTCACAACTGAGGAAATCCCAACAATTACCCACCTCAGCATTCCATCAGGTACATTCTGTTAAACAGCTTTTTAGTCCCCACTTGCACTCTAACCATAGAAAATTGGAGACTCTTCTTTTCTAGGACATGGGAAGACAACAAAACCCTGGTGAAGGATAAGCAGTTTGAGTGATCTTGCCAGTTCTGCTTTGTGGAATATGGGAAAGGAGAGAGATCAGGTGAAATAAGGACCCTTGAGTCCTGGATATCAGCAAAGAGGGTCACGTGTGGCCTTGGCTGTCTACATCAGACCATCTGTTCCCCCTTCTCCTTCCCCAAATCTGGTTCCCTGCCTAGTGCCAGGAGGCATCACTCAATACACCCATCACAAGCCAGTTTCTCTACAGAGAGGCTATTCTGATGCACCTTGTAGCTTTCATCTCCACCACCAACCTGGCTCCTCGGCTCTCCCAGGACAGCTGTAAGATGCTACCAGTTTGGCATGTGAATTAGCTGTAGGTTTAAGAAGCTGCTTTCAGCCTTGGAGAGTACTCTTGGAGACTTTCAATAACCTAACCCAAGGACCAAGAGATCAGGATTCTATTCCATTCCATTCCATTCCATTCCATTCCATTCCATTCCATTCTGTTCCCTTCTGTTTTATTCTATTCTAATCATTTTTTTCAATGGGTATTTATGAGCACTGTTATGTGTTAAGTACTGGGTATATAAAGATGAGCAACATAAGTAAGATCTTTACACTTAGAGAAATTACAGCTCAATTGAGAAGACTAAATAACTGAAAAATAAATATACAACTACAACTTGGGACAGATACCTATAAAAGAATAAAAAATTTCCATAGACAGGTAATAGTTTTGGGGTACTTAACCAAATGAGGAGGACAGGGAGAGATTCCCTGATATTGTGACCTTTGTGTTGAGAGTTAAGTGTTCAAAGAGGTCATTCGTGGGAGGAGAGAAAAGTATTCCAGGCAGAGGGAACAATGTACCTGAAGGCAGCGAGACAGCAAAGAGCTACCGTACAAGGAACTGAACGGAGGCTCGTGTGATTTTAATGGAAAGAGTGAGGGCCATGGTAGAACAAAATGAGTTTGAAAAAGGTGGTCCAGGGTCAAAACCTTATCTCTAAATTCCTGCTTTGTAGAACATGATAAGGGGTTTGGGTGGCTTTAATCAAAAAGCAATGGTAAGAGTTATTCCTTTATGGGTACAGAGTATCTGGGGTGATGAAAGGTTTTGGTAATGGTGGTAGTAATGCTTGTACAATATTGTGAGTTTTACTAATGCCAATGAACTGCACACTTAAAATGGTTAAAATGGCAATTTTTATATTATATGTATTTTAACAATAAAATTAAAACAAAACAAAACAAAAATAATACCAAACTATTATAGGGATTTAAAGAAGGGAAATGACCTGGGCCACCTTATGTTAACGATAATAACAAAAATCAACCTGGATGGGAAGCAGATGTTCAAGCCAATCACGTAGGGATGTGGGTGAGGGTGGGGGTTGTTGGGGAAACCACTATCGTGTGGATCCTCTACCACCAATGCCCGGAATTCCCTACAATCAATTTCAGTCATGCTCCTGAAAAATATGCTGCCAACATCTTGCCTCTAAGTGCTAAGTGCTAGGGCACAATTAATCATACTGACTCATTCTGCTACCTAGTGAGAAGCTTCTTTGATGAGGACAAGATATGTGGCTGTGGAATTGCTCGCTGCCGGAAGAAATGTAAGAAAGAAGAACACAGAATTGGAAGATATCCCAACACATAATCTTGCTGTTTGCGAAAATAGAATGTCCACATACTGTATCCTTCTGTCAAATCCTAACCCCACAAGGCTCCTGGTCCTTAGAGTGGCTGGTGGCTGGCTCTGTGTGCTTTCTGTTCCTGAGTCTTCTATGCCTAGAGCATCCCCAATTTCAATCATTGATACAATTATTAAACAAGGATTGCTGAACAACCACTCTGTGCAAAGCCAATGCAAGTATATTATAGCTGGATGGCAGGGTCCAAGGCTTCTGAGCCCCAAACTGGCCTTCTCTCACTGTGATAAAGGAGGACACCAATGCAGGTTGAAGAGCTAGTTTTGATACTTTAAAAGCCAAAATATATATATGTAATATTTGTGTGTGTGTACACACACACGCACACACAC
Organism: Choloepus didactylus; assembly: GCF_015220235.1. NCBI lineage: Eukaryota > Metazoa > Chordata > Mammalia > Pilosa > Megalonychidae > Choloepus > Choloepus didactylus. The sequence goes on from NC_051326.1 coordinate 37,432,079, forward strand.
ACACAAGCGCACACACTCTAGCCATCAGCATAAATTAAGCATCACAAAATTTTTTTTTTGCTTGAATTATATCAATTTATCTTGATAACATTGGTTTTCTTTTCTGATCAGAAGTTCGGTTCAGCAGTTATGTACGTCTTTGGTTAATTAAAACGCAAAATCAATATTAAGTACAATTTGTTTGGAATACACTGTATTTCAAAACATGTACCTCAAGGGAGAAAACAAAAAAGAAGATATGTGATGAAAAGGATACAGTTGGAACCTCAGGAGTTGATCTAAGTGTGCATTTGCGGAGTGTTGTATCCAGAAGATGACAACAGAGAGCAGCTCTGAGCAAGTTGTTGAATGGACTGCATCCAAGCTCATTATCCTGAAATCTGGTAAAGAAAGGGGAATAATAATAAAACATTCAAACTGGCTTTCCTGTCCAAACTCTATTTTAGGGTAACAAATGGCTTATGAGGGAAAGCTTCTCTTAAAAAATGAGGAAGGGAAAATAGGGGAGGCGGGGCAAGATGGCAGACTGGTGAGCTGTATGTTTTAGTTACTCCTCCAAGAAAGTAGGTAGAAAGCCAGGAACTGCGTGGACTGGACACCACAGAGCAATCTGTCTTTGGGCATACTTCATACAACACTCATGAAAACGTGGAACTGCTGAGATCAGCGAAATCTGTAAGTTTTTGCGGCCAGGGGACCCGCGCCCCTCCCTGCCAGGCTCAGTCCCGTGGGAGGAGGGGCTGTCAGCTCCAGGAAGGAGAAGGGAGAATTGCAGTGGCTGCTCTTATCGGAAACTCATTCTACCGATTCAAACTCCAACCATAGATAGACTGAGGCCAGACACCAGAGACTCTGAGAGCAGCCAGCCCAGCAGAGAGGAGACAGGCATAGAAAAAAAACAACACGAAAAACTCCAAAATAAAAGCAGAGGATTTTTGGAGTTCTGGTGAACACAGAAAGGGGAAGGGCAGAGATCAGGCCTTGAGGCGCATATGCAAATCCCGAAGCAAGGCTGATCTCTCTGCCTTGGGCACCTTTCCTTAATGGCCCTGGTTGCTTTGTCTATTAGCATTTCAATAACCCATTAGATCTCTGAGGAGGGCCGTTTTTTTTTTTTTTTTTTTTTTTTTAAATCCTTTTTGCTTTTTCTAAAACAATTACTCTAAGAAGCTCAATACAGAAAGCTTCAAAGAATTGAAATTTGGGCACGTCAAGTCAAGAGCAGAACTAAGAGAGCTCTGAGACAAAAGGCAATAATCCAGTGGCTGAGAAAATTCACTAAACAACACAACTTCCCAAGAAAAGGGGGGTGTCCGCTCACAGCCACCATCCTGGTGGACAGGAAACACTCCTGCCCATCGCCAGCCCCATAGCCCAGAGCTGCCCCAGACAACCCAGTGTGACGGAAGTGCTTCAAATAACAGGCACACACCACAAAACTGGGCGTGGACATTAGCCTTCCCTGCAACCTCAGCTGAATGTCCCAGAGCTGGGAAGGGGGAGCAGTGTGAATTAACAGAGCCCCATTCAGCCATCATTTGAGCAGACTGGGAGCCTCCCAACACAGCCCAGCAGCCCAGAACTGCCCTGGGGGGACGGCACTCACCTGTGACATAGCACAGTCATCCCTCAACAGAGGACCCGGGGTGCACGGCCTGGAAGAGGGGCCCACTTGCAAGTCTCAGGAGCCATACGCCAATACCAAAGACTTGTGGGTCAGTGGCAGAGACAAACTGTGGCAGGACTGAACTGAAGGATTAGACTATTGCAGTAGCTTTAAAACTCTAGGATCATCAGGGAGATTTGATTGTTAGGGCCACCCCCCTCCCCGACTGCCCAGAAACACGCCCCACATACAGGGCAGGCAACACCAACTACACACGCAAGCTTGGGACACCAATTGGGCCCCACAAGACTCACTCCCCCACTCACCAAAAAGGCTAAGCAGGGGAGATCTGGCTTGTGGAGAACAGGTGGCTCGTGGACGCCACCTGCTGGTTAGTTAGAGAAAGTGTACTCCACGAAGCTGTAGATCTGATAAATTAGAGATAAGGACTTCAACTGGTCTACAAACCCTAAAAGAACCCTATCAAGGTCAGCAAATGCCACGAGGCCAAAAACAACAGAAAATTATAAAGCATATGAAAAAACCAGACGATATGGATAACCCAAGCCCAAGCACCCAAATCAAAAGACCAGAAGAGACACACCTAGAGCAGCTACTCAAAGAACTAAAGATGAACAATGAGACCCTAGTACGGGATATGAAGGAAATCAAGAAGACCCTAGAAGAGCATAAAGAAGACATTGCAAGACTAAATAAAAAAATGGATGATCTTATGGAAATTAAAGAAACTGTTGACCAAATTAAAAAGATTCTGGACACTCATAGTACAAGACTAGAGGAAGTTGAACAACGAATCAGTGACCTGGAAGATGACAGAATGGAAAATGAAAGCATAAAA